>NC_139964.1:65018515-65341015 GCF_963993115.1 Abramis brama
AGGATAAATCTGAAACGGAGAGTCCTGCTTATAAAAACCCATAAAGGACAATAATATACTGTGCTGCATGTTCTGGGAGAAGATAAAATGGCTTTGAGCAACTGCACAGAAATCCTGTTGGGTACATTGTGTTCCATTTTAAGCCTGGCACATTTGATTTCTCATTCCGCGCTGAACCACATAGCCAGGGTAAACCGACCCATGGGAAATCTTGCTGAACAAATCCTGAGACTCGTCAGCCGCATCTGGGAATGAAAATATATGACCAATGGTTTTAGGAAGAAGCACAGAATTAACCTTGAAGGGTGTTAAGAGACGCGATACAACACGACGAGCTTAGAGCTGCTCTAATGTGAGGCGTTTGGCACGACAAAAAGAACATTCCTGTCAGCAGATGGATCTAATCCGCAGTTATTATGACAGTATGCCCAATCCAATCTGGCACGAGCCTCCAGAATCAAACCCAACACACATGAGTGAAACTTCGCACGGAGCAGCTTGCGAGTGTAGGCTTGGATATGATATAATCAGATCCCTGAAGGTGCAGCACCTCCTTCTGTTCCTCTCTTTCGTTTCAAATGTCAGAGAAGGGCTGAGAAGGTGCAAGAAGTGACATAAGTAGTTAATAAGAAGCAGAAGCTAACAGGAAGACTCTGGGCTCCTCACGACCTCAACTAAAGAACTTATTGGGTCTTAATTGTGACTTCGGTACACTGTAAAAAAAGATTTTTCTTACTCGTTAATAAAACAAAGATTAGTGTGTTTTACAAGAAAAAAAGGCCAGTTCGCACCAAGAACTATAACTTTCAAGATAACTCTACGATAACTATATTAGTGTTCACACCAGCGGACAATATTCTGATTATTTTTCTGCAGTTTTGTCGACTGTCACTTTAAATGCTTGAGCTCTTTAAAGCAGGATGGATTCTGATTGGCTGTCAATGTTTTTATCATTCATCAGCTAGAAAAAAAAAATCGTTCCTCTATGCTGTTATCGTTATAGTTGAATCTGATACTCTTTTATATTAGGAATGATTTTTAGAACTATATATTTATCGTTATAGTTATCATCCTTGGTGTGAACAGGCCTCAACATTTTACAATGAGGTTGCATTTGTTAACATTAGTTAAAGGAACACGCCGACTTTTTGGGACTTTATCTTATTCACCATATCCCCCAGAGTTAGATAAGTCCATACACACACTTCTCAGCTTCGTGCGTGCCGTAACTCTGTCTGACGCACCCACCGCTAGCCTAGCTTAGCACAAAGACTGGAGGTAAATGGCTCCAGCTAGCATACTGCTCCCAATAAGTGACAAAATAACGCCAACATTTTCCTATTTACATGTTAACCCCGACGTTACCCACCAGCCATCATAAATAATAGATAAATATTATTAGGCAGCACTGGTAGGTAAAGTATATAAGGACATGGATGGATGTGAGGATGTAACAGCACTGACGCTATTCGAGAATTGCGTCACGCAACAGATAAACTATACCGGGGAGGGACGGTTTCGAGAAATCCTCGGCGTCTTCTGGGTGGCGACTCTCTGAGGAGGGTCGCAGCGCTGCCAGTTCGGTTGTTTCCTGCTGGTGGCCACGGAGTGATATATATATATATATCGTTTTTCTGATGTAAAGAAAAATTAAGATAAAATATGTCTGTTCTTCTGGATGCTCCGCTTTCAAAAAAAATGAAGAAAAATAAACTCGTCAGCGGCGTTCCAGAGGTTTCTTCCTCACCGATCTAATGTTCCTGAGACTGCTGGGTGGGAGCAGTCTCAGCCTACTAAAGCTCCTCGCAGCATAAATAAAATGCAGCAATACAGAGCGTCGCCATTCGGGCTCATCCACAATCGAGGGGGACCTGGGTGGCGGTCGCAGTCTAGCCAGTTAGAGATATGCAAGATTTGAGGACTGTTTTTCTCTAAAATCGCTGGAAGAAGAAGCCCTGACGCCGAGGCTGCAGGCTTCTGAGGGCGGTCCCCTCCGGGGTAGGGACAGTTTTGAGAAATCGTTTCTCCTCGGCGCCCTCTGGGGTGCGACTCTCTGAGGAGGGTCGCAACGCTGCCAGTTCGGTTTTCCTGCCGGTTCGCCGTTTCAGGACACCGAGGTGTCAGCGTCCCCAAACGATCCTCCGAGGAGGGTCGTAGAGCAGTCAGTTCGGTTTCCCTGCCGGTTCGCCGTTTCAGGGCACTGAGATGCCTGCTTTTTCCAACGATCCTCTGAGGAGGGTCGTAGGAACAAAGCTATTTAGAGTCGTTATCTCTAATAAAACTTAGACAAGAAGTCGTGACGCTGATGCTATCAGGCTTCTGAAGGTTCCAGGGACGGTTTTGAGGAATCTTATGTCCACAGAGCTGCCCTGTGGCGTGTATATAAGAGCAGTTAACGCGTTTGATGCAGCGCGAGTTCCCTTGAAAGGGAACGTCTCAGGTTATGTATGTAACCATGGTTCCCTGAGAGGGAACGAGACGCTGCGTCGCCTTGCCATACTCCCTGCATGCCTGTGATCGACTTGCTTCGGCTTTTCAGAAGCTAACGCGATCTGTGTCAGCGGGGCTGCCTTATAGTTTCCTGGTCGATGATGTCACCCGCCTATGACGTCTCGTCTTTCCATTGGACTGATTACACATGTGCTTCACGACGCAAACACGCAGGGCGTTCCCGCAGCGCTTGACGCAGCGTCTCATTCCCTCTCAGGGAACCATGGTTACATACGTAACCTGAGACGTTTTATATATTTGCAGTAGGCAATTTACAAAATATCTTGATGGAACATGATCTTTACTTAATATCCTGATGATTTTTGGCCCAAAAGAAAAAGTCTTGTTGGCTATTGCCACAAATATACCCGTGCGACTTATGACTGGTTTTGTGATCCAGGGTCATATATTATAATACTTGGAGCTGGAGTTTGGTGGACTGTTAGCTTAACGTCTGTGTTGACCTCATTCATTGGAGTAAATATTAAACTCCCACAGCCCTACATAGGAAATGCGGTTTGGTAAATGAATGGATGGTTGGAAATATTTTAAACTAACACGGCAACACATCTTTCACAAACTAAACCAAACTAATGTGAACTTTTCAAACCACCTTGCTTATGCCCAAGGCAACAGAAACAACCCACACAACTTACGCTTCTGCTGCATGATCACACTTCTGAAACACATGTGTTTATTCAGCACAATGTGTTTACACACTCAACAGGACCTTTAATCCAAAAGAGAGGAGAAACAATCTCTTTACAATTGCAATCGCTTCTGCTTGTCAGATGCTTTTCTTATCTTTTCTTTTCGTGTCTAATTTGCATTTTTCTAAAGGCATTTTATAAGAAACATCACAGAGACGGTGGTACTTCAATTAAACATACTTAAAATCTCCATTAAGGTCTCCTGAGAGCTGAAACAGCAACCTTTCAGCAATAAAATTATCCTATGGAGCTGAACATTCATATCTTTACTGAAAGAAAGGGCCAAAAACATATAAAAAACATGTTTTTTATACGTTACACAGCACTGCAATTTGCACATATTGCACATACATGTCTGTGCCATTAAACCTTTAAATATAAAGCTAAATATATATATATATATATATATTTTTTTTTTTAAGTCAAAATATTAATAAATACTATAATAGCATATACATTATACAGAGCAACTAGCTTCACAAACTTGTTTCTACTAACTTGCTCAGAGATATTCCCTCAAACTTTTGCTCTGCAATAACAGTAGTTGATCTGGGGTGCGTTTCCCAAACAATGCCGTAACTCGCTGCTTCACTACCGTAGTACGATGCATCGTTGAAGAAATCAACTAGCTAGTCACGACTGTTTCCCGAAACTGTATTGTCGCAAAGTGGTCGTTCAACCACGTTGGTTTATGACGTCACACACATGGTGGAGTAATAACTTATTTTAATGAATCTGTTTGAGATCGAATTAACGCTAGATGTTTTGCTATAAATTACAGGCATGACATCTGAGGACTATTTCTCATTTTTCTCAGTTATTTTGCTTTATTTCCAGATTCAATCACAGGCTCGTTCTTACATAGTAGAGCACGTTCGCACATGCGCACTCTTCAGAAACGGTGCTTTAAATCTCTTGACAAACTAAAGACGTAAATGACATTTGTATGCATTCTAAATAAAAGACACAGGTTGTACTGAATGTCATCTTGCTTATTTTGCTCAAGATAAGGATTTATTAAGTCCACATGTCATGCAAACTAGAAACTTCTTCTAACCACAGGTCGAGAGCTGTCGTTCCAACTACACAGCTTTGCGATGCTGTTTGAAACACTGACTCGTTGAACTATGCTGATAACGACGGAACTTGTGAACATAGTTGGCTAACAATGATTTTGGGAAACGCACCCCTGAAAGAGAAAACCGACAGTAAAGAAGACCATTTAAATGAATGATCGCTACAGCACCTCTAGTGGCAACGCTGAGAATGCAATGATTTCTTGTTATATTTCAAAAAGCTTGCATTGCTTAAAAGCATTAGCATTTATATTACGGGCCTCACAACCTCTTTCTTTCACCACATCTCCTATGCCACAGTAACATAATCCCACGTGCAGGTTTGCCCTACAATTACCAATTCTCTCTAATTGAACGGCATCTGAGGACAAGAGCCAGTGAGAGCTACTGTGATAGTTTAACTGCCCAGCCGAGACACTGGCTCCAAAACAATCAGCTCTGCTGCGGTTAGCACACCGCCGCACCGCAGATCACACACACACACACACACACATGTGAGCGAGGTAATAAAGACAAGAGCTCAGTCGCTGTATATGTCATGCTCGACTGCGGCGGACCTCGCTCTACTGGCGCTTTATTGTGTTTAGATGCCCTGATAGATACTAACACTTCCTCAACAACTTCCAAGGGCACAGATTCAACGTGGTTTCCCGACGGCTGGATGTCCATAAAGATTATACGACGCTGGTGCTAATCATGAGTTTGTGCCAATATTAAGGGTCGTGAAATTCGGGGTGACAGATTGAGTGCTTTTACAAGAATGTCAGATTGAAGTGCGTACGTATATACCAGTTTGTTCTTTCTCTCATTCAAATGATTCAATATGAGGGAGTGCATTAGCACAAGACATTTACATATAATAATTTTAAAACACATCCACAAATCATGATTTCATCCCTTGAGGGAATGATAAACATGACCCACAACTGTCCCTAGGTCTAGTTAAAAAATTGTCTTTATGAAAAACAAGGCCAAAGATGCTTATATTATCCCGACAAGGCGGCACTTTAGACACGGTTAGTGAATGCGACACATTTATCGACACACTATTTTCACGTACAATAGGCTTTAATGAGACATTATTGAGAACAATTTTGATGGAAGTAACCAGGGTTTTATTTGTAGGCTATGCTCTTTTCAGCCAACGAATGGCCAATGTGCAATCACAAACAACCACTTTTGATGTTCCCTGCTGTAAAATGGCGCGAGGCAACCAATCATGCCCATACAAAAGTTTCAAAAGGAAAAAGTGTTCAAAGTGTTCAAATTTCCGTGGTAGTATTTTGTTGGAAGGTAACATGTATGCAAAATCCAAAATGAAAGTAAATAGTCAGAGCTCAGTATGCTAATGTCAAGTTGTTAGTGTAAATACCACACACACACACACGCACACGCACACGCACACACACACACACACACACACACACACACACACACACACACACAATATATCCTCAGATGTAAAAAAGTTGATAGTTCCAATGGTGTTTCTTCTGGGTAATGTTTTAGACTTTAGATTCACATTGTAAGATGATTCCTGGTACATATGCATATGTATTTTCTGTGGAATTCTTGTATTTAACCCCGAATATTCGTTAAATGCTCACTAAGAGCCAAATGCAAATAAAAATGCCTTTGGCGAGTAATTAAAATGGAGATGGTAACATTTAAACAGCATCATAGGAACAATAGTTTGACCCTCATTAACACCAGCAAATTGAATCAAGGAGATTCAGACAGTCAACTAAAGAGCAGTTCAGTGACTGCCAGCGACACCACGCTTTCATTTAAAGAGAAACATTCAAATAAAATAAAATAAAATAAAATAAAAAATAACGTAAAAAAATAAATTAAATAAAAGATAAAATAAAAAATAGAATTAAAATTACAATTAAAATTAAAATTAAAATTAATTAAATAAAATACCTTTTTTCCTGGCACGGCACTTTTCTCTATCTGTAATGCCCTGCATGTGCTTTTTCAACAACAAACAAGTAACACTTTACAATAAGGTTTCATTTGTCAAAATTAGTAACCACATTAGTTAACATGAACTAACAATAAATACTACTTGTTCATTTATTGATCTTAGTTAGTTAATTTCAACATTTACCAATACATCATGCATCTGTTAACGTAAGTTAATTCACTGTGAACACAGTCAAACAAAACATGAATGAAAATGCATTAACAAAGATTAATAAATGCTGCAAAAGCTATGCTATCCAGTGTTAGATTATGTTATGCAATAACTAATGTGACCGTATTGTAAATAAATAAATAAATAAATATTTATTTCTCACATCTACAAAATATGTGTGTGAATTGAATGTTAATTGAACATATTTTCAATTCTCTCGTTTCAGATCTGTGTGCGAGTTTTGTAACGGGTTCGTTGCTTCACTTTATATCTGTGCACTTTCAAAGGCTCTTTCAGTGGAGGAAGGACACACGGCTGGATGGATTTTCAAATGAAAAGTAAAAGAGAAAGACGGTCCCAGTGAGGCTGGTCCAGTGTCACTTATTGTACACTCAAAAGCCCCATCTTAGCAGTCGGCTAGGACAGGCAGAAAAGTCAGCCCTAGTGTCCTCGCCGGACCCGCTATCTGAAGGTGAAGGTGAAGAGCCGTGTTTTATCTTTTATCAGCACTACCCATCAGCTCATTGTGACTGCTTCAGACAGCTGCGGACGATTGCTTTTTTGACGAACCCCGACATACGGCCGCTGACTAAAAGGAGAATATCAGAGCCTCTGCGCCGAGGATCTGTCTCCTGATCTCCGACGGTCCCCTTCACACCCAGGCCAGCTCTTCAGGCTCAGACCAGAGTGTCATACGGTGTTAGGTTTGCACCCCTGGGCCACCCGCCGCTCTCCGATGAAAGGTGCCGCACTTGACAGAGTCTGCACTTTAGCCACGTCTCAAATGTCAGGGGTCAACAGGGACACAGCAGTGCCAGGAACGCACCGACATAATGTCACAACACGGGCTCTGACAAGTCTGACGCTCAATTACCGGCCAACACAAATGCACACAGCCGTACTAAATCAAGACGCAGGGTTATTATAAGATTTATATAACTATAACTATAAATGAATAAAATAACTATATATATATATATATTTTTTTTTAATTAAATAATAAAAAATAAAAAAAATAATAATAATAAATATAATATAAAACATATGATTTGCTTATAAATAAAAAATGTTACTTGGAATAAAATATTAATAAAATCTCTCTCTCTCTCTCTCTCTCTCTCTCTCTCTCTCTCTCTCTCTCTCTCTCTCTCTCTCTCTCTCTCTCTCTATATATATATATATATATATATTTCTTTATTAAACTTGTTTAAAATGAATAATAATAAAAAAAAACTATAGACATGTTTGAAAAAAAAACAGATGACAAAACACAAGTACTAAAAATGTAACTAAAATTAAATTTAAAAAGGAAAATATAAAACTAAAGATATTGTGTGTGTATGTCTATATATATATATATATATATAAATTCAAAACTTACTTTTTTTTCAAAACTTAAACTGAAATAAAACTATAAAAACTATAATAGTACCTCAATGAAACTAAAATAACACTGTGAACGAGGAGTCCTCATGCAACTAAAGCATAAACCAGTCTATATTATAACAAAGATATTAAATGTCGCTCTTTTTACAGAATGTGGCATCCTTGTAAACAGTGTGGCGAGCTCGGCTCTCTAACATAAAGGGTATGTGCACTTGAAAACCGGTGGCGTTCCCATGGGAGACCATCAATGAGACATTAACAGACGTCTGTTCAGCAGACAGACAGACTACTGATCCTATTGAACTAGGCAACTCTATCCTCCTAACTGTAAGAAAAGAGTTTCTTTTTTAACGAAACAGCCTGACAGAAGTATGGAAAACTTGCAGAGTTCGCTTTAAGGTCAAGTTCCCTTTATTTTTAAATGCAGCTATGTACCATAGCAACTCTTTCTAGACCAAATATAAACGGTGCTAACATGTTTATTTTGAACAGCAGTACATTAGGATCAAGATTTATGTCTGTAAATAAATTCTAGGCTGCCTTTGAACTTAAAACCTCAATATCCTGGTTGAAAAATATGTTTCCTATATCTTTACCTTCGTTCTGACCACTGACGATACTAAAAGCCAGAAATATACTCTATATGCAAGTACACAAACAAGGACGCCAATGCTTAAACAACGCATTGGAAGCATGCATACTTTGTACATACTTAAGCATTTTAATGCATTCTTACAAATTTTTCAAAAAGTTTTCTTCAAACATGTGTGTCATACAGTGAGATACACAAAAAAAAAAAAAAAAATAAATAAATAAATAAATTGTTGATGTTCACTTCGTTTAAACCATTCATTTTGATTTGACACCAAAATATTTAAAAGAAATTTAAACTTACTCCATGGTTTCTGATTTCTTTTAAATAATTCTGAGAAATTACATTTGTAGGCTATACAGGGCTTGTTTTATTATGCCGTTTTCTTTCATAATTAAACAAAAAGCTAATCAAATAAAAACATATACAATAGTAAATACATAAATCTATTTCATATTAAGCGTACATTAAGCCTTAATTACTTTTACTCATGGCAAAATTGTTCCTGTCAAAACTTATTTAGTTTGTTTTTCGTTCATTGAACAGATTCGGAGCCCTGATTGCTGCTACATTTTAAACTTGAAAGTACAACTTGAAAGTTTGGCATTTTATATATCAATATTTTATGTTGGGCCTGTAATCATTTGCTAGAACTTTGCATTCACATGAGTTTAAATGTGTTTTAAGCTCAGACAATTTTTGTTTTCAAAGTTTTTTTGTTTTTTTTTAAACTTCATTATTCTTTCTTTTAGTAACTATATACAGTTGTAGTTCACACACTGAAACTCTAAATACTCTAATGCTGTTTTGAAGCAATTTAAATAATGTTATCCTCATATCTCTGGAAAAAAACATCTTTTGCCCCTTTCAGTCGAGAATGACGGCATGAAGCGTGACGTCTCCAAAGCATGAGTTCTCATAATCTAACACGAGCGGATTTTCAGTGCTTGATTCAGAGAAAACATACCAGTGACGAAGCCTCGGATTGCAATTAATCCCAAATGTGTAATCGGAGCTGTTTATTCCTGAGCAGACGTAACGTGTTCCAGTTGATTTCTGCACACTGATATTAAAAATACACGTACTTAAAAATAAGATATACAAGCACAGATGTATTATAATATAATATAATATAACTATTATATTATATTATATTATATTATTGTAATATAATATAATATAATATAATATAATATAATATAATATAATATAATATAATATAATATAATATAATATAATATAATATAATATAATATAATATAATATAATATAATATAATTCAAACAGATAAAAATTAAAACCCATTTTCATAGATATTACTATTATAATCTGTTCATGACTTATTGATCTCCTTTACATTACAATTTTAAAAATCCAGTTATAAAACTAAAGATTTATTTAATCAAACCTTTAGAGATCTGAATAGCAGGAACATCAAGTTCTTTAAATTAATAGCAAAGCACAAATATCTTGTTTTTCACAGGAACAAACAAAATGTCAAAATGACTCCAGTATCGGGCTGGGTATATGAGTGTGCTTGTGCATGTAAACAACATTTTGGCGTATTTCTCTCCGGGTCTCCTTCATCAGGTCAGTGACATCTCTGCCCCAAACAGGTCCATGAAAACAGCCCGGTCCATTAGCACACAACACACAGTGAATCACAGCACAGCCATTAGTGCTGGATCTGATACACAGCGAGAGACTCTGTAACACACTTCTGCCATACGCACATCACAAACCTTGCAGATTAGGGTTTGTTGCAGACAGAATTTCTTTGAACACCATTTCATTTACTTGAGAAGCTTTTTTTTTGGATTTACAGTATGTCCTTTGTAGCTAAATAATAGAAAGAAAGAAAGAAAGAAAGAAAGAAAGAAAGAAAGAAAGAAAGAAAGAAAGAAAGAAAGAAAGAAAGAAAGAAAGAAAGAAAGAAAGAAAGAAAGAAAGATAGATAGATAGATAGATAGATAGATAGATAGATAGATAGATAGATAGATAGATAGATAGATAGATAGATAGATCCACAGCTAGATCAATGAGAAGCCCTTTGATTACAACGACCATCATTTGAAGTGTCACACAGTTCTGAAATTATCGTACATTATAGGATTTTTTCCATTATTGATCGTACATCGTACAGAGGTCGAAATTATCGTACAAATACGATAATTATCGTACATCTGGCAACACTGGTCATTACCAAACAAATGTATATTTGAGGCTCTTTCTGCTGCTCTCGACTGGCCAGAGCCGACATTACAGACAATACAGCCTGATTGGCTGAGAATAATCCAGCTCATGCTTTCAATCAGACGCATGTGAACTCTGTCAAAGTGACAAAAGCACAGATTCAAACATATTTATGTGGACCTGAATGCGCAGTATGTGGTTCCAAATTCTACTGAGTTCTACTAAATATATCTAGTCTCAGATATATAACACAGACTTTCATAAACAATTCATAATTTGCTACACTATGAAAAATGCTGGGTTGTTTTAACCCAACTTTGGGTCAAATATGGACAAACCCAGCCGTTGGGTTAAATTTTTACATTACATTTTTAACCCAACGTTTTGGGTTTGTCCATATTTGACCCAAAGTTGGGTTAAAACAACCCAGCATTTTTAGAGTGTATATTGCCCAACCCTCATGAGCCAGATGTGATGAGCTCATGACGTCACAGAGGGCAGTATAATGCATAAAAACAACAGCCACTTTCTTATTGGCATCACAGATGACACAAACACAAAAGCAGCTTAACTATTATCTAAGCAAAAGCACTCCGAACAGACCAGGCCTGGCTGCCTCACTACATTCTCTTCGCTTTTTCAGTTGGAAATCTGTCAATAATTCTTATAATCATCCAGTAAGCCAATAAACAGCATCAACATCCAGCGGAAAATGTGATTGAGACGAGCTATCAAAGAGGGGTCTGAGAGATGGCCACTGTTGCTGCGAGGCCACACGCTTTTATCTTCCCTTCAGAAAGAGTCCCTCGCTCCGCAGGGCATCTCGGCTCATCCCTGAAGTCATAACCTGTCCAGTGTGCGGCTATCACATCAAAGATCATACAGGCTTCTGTGCTGTTAAGATGCATTAGCACAGATGGAAACATGTTACCAAGTGGCCTAAAAATACATACTAAATAATGGCTTTTAAAAAATATGCACATGCTTATGGTTTACGTTTTGCGTAGTATTATATATTATATTATTATTTTATCAAATGCTTTATGAATTAATAATTAATAATAATCATGATAATTATTATACTAATATAATATAATATAATATAATATAATATAATATAATATAATATAATATAATATAATATAATATAATATAATATAATATAATATAACCAAATATATATATATATATATATATATATATATATATATATATATATATATATATATATATATATATATATATATAAATGTATAAAATGTATTATATGCACTTGCATAACAATAATTATAATATAATATAATATAATATAATATAATATAATATAATATAATATAATATAATATAATATAATATAATATAATATAATATAATATAATATAATATAATATAATAACAGCTAAACACAACTCTCTGGATCACTGGTGTTTATTCCAGATCTCTTGCGCAGTGGGCTCTATTTCATGGACAGACGCTGAAGGCCACTGACCCGTCTAGACGTCCAGTGAAAGCTGAGTAAGACCAGGAAGACTTGTGTAAAAATAGATGCCTTACCTTCGCCACTCTGTTGGCCACTTCCCGACCCACCATGAGTCCTTGAACGAACGAGCGAGCCGCAATAAAGGCCTTGGTGACCTGGGCCTTGAGCTTGCGTGGAACATCTCCAAAGGGTTTTAACTGGTCGGTGTATTTGCTGATACACTCCAGATAGTCGTCAGTGAAGGTGTACTGAGAGTTCAGCAGCTGAAACATGCGCTCCAGAAGTCTCGACCAGAAGTCATTCAGAACTTCCTCAAGGTTGACGTTTCCACCGGTGTAGTAGCGCTTGAGCTCGGAGAACAGGTCCTCGAACATCTCAGAGTTGTGTGTGTACAGTTTGCCATATGTGCGCACAAACATGTCGTTCAGCGACTTTTCCGAGTTGTCCAGCAACTCCAGAAAGAATTCTGAAACAGAGAGAAAAATACATCAAAATAATTATAGATTCATTTAGATATTGTGATACAAATATATTTATATAACTCACATAATGGGTATATTACATGTTATACAAGTATTACAAGTATTATAATTAAATATTATTATTTATATTCTATTGTTCATTTAATAATTTACCACATTTTAAGTGTACAAAAATATATTCTGAACATCCTTGCACAGTCCATGTTTCAAATACAAAACAAAAAGTATTTATAATGAAAGAGTGCCACAGTTCTGTTCTGTTTGGATGCTGTTTTCATCTTATTTTCGTTTTCGTGGACTTTTCTTTTTTTTTTTCTATATAGTCACATGTTCCATCATGCGGACCATTCTATGGACACTGATTATCATCACAGCTGTGTGTTGTTCACTTCCTTGTTTGTATCAGTTCTTAAATTCCTCCATTCCCTGTGTTCAGTGTTCGCTATTGTTTCACGTCGTTTGGATTGTATTTTTGCCTGCCTATTCTGAGTTATTTAATAAATACAGTTTTATTTCCTAATCATCTTCGTCTTCTTTGGATCAGCGTTACAAAGAGATATTATTATTATTATTATTATTAATAATAAATATGTTTATACATGTTATAAAAAATAATAATTAATACTACAATGATGACAATAATAATCATATTAATTATTATAATTATCATTATTATTATATATAAAAATAAAACAAAACAAATGTATGATTAAATTATTTAATTATTAAAACATTTAATTACTATTATTATTAATTTATTAAATATTAATAAAGGATTTAACACAATTTTTAGTGTAAAGATACAAATTCTCAGTCCATGTTTCAAATTACAAAACAAAAAGACGGCTTGGGAAGGTGTTACGCCTGTGGGACTCTCCCAAGAACATTTTCTCACCTTGCTCTCAAATGGAGTGGATATCAAATTATGTGATGCAGACAGCAGCTTCTGAAATACTGCCAGTCCACCATATGGTCCTCAAATTAACGTCTTGCTTTAAACTTATCAGCCGCGGGCAAAGATTTATGGAAGTGCTCAGACGGATACAGGCCGGCTTGTCTTTCAACACTCCTGCAGTTCAAGCGCTCATGACACGAGGTGCTGATTATTTTTAACAGACTCTTGCTGATTGTCTGTCCTCAAACGGAGGACATTTGGATTCTGAGAATGATTTTAATGTGACTTCTTTCTTCTTCCATGAAAATCTCCAACTACTCACATTAAAGCAACAGTTCAATAACAATCATTTATAAAACCTGATTGACTTGCTTTCTTCTCTGAAATCTCTGAAATGCAATTCAATTGAATGCATCCTCGCTGAACAAAAGTAGGCCTATCTTTCTTCCTCCTTCCTTAAGTTCTTTAAAAAAAAACTAAAAAAAAACACTTGTATTCATTTTAAGTGAACCGTCTCTTTAAATAAGAAATCTAAGCAATAGTTTCCAGGTATATGTAGTTCGTAGGAAGCTCTTTCTTTTTAGTATCAAATTGAAAATTCTGCCATTTGTAAAGGCTAATTAGTTGTATCCTCGGGTCATCTGTTTATATAATCAAATGTTACCATTAAGTAGATTGATCTAGACGCTGCTTATATTGGCCCTTTTGAAAAACACCCGACAAAATAATAGTAATTACCTTCTCATCACGCTGATGGAGGCTGCTGATGATGTAAAACAACATATTCATTACTCAGTGCCGGAAAAGCCGCTTTACCCTTCAGATAATTACAATGGAGTAAATCATGCAAATACACAATCTTCACCCTTCAGCCCTCACAGCGCTGTCTATCTCTCCAGCACAAACACGACTGTAACCTCAACCCGACACCAGACGCTCTTTAATTCAGTGTTTAGGAGAGAGCGAAGTGTCAGATGTTTTTCCTGAAATGAGTCTATAGTTGTCATTCAGGAGTAGTATATATATATACAATTAATTCTGATAGCAGTTTTGATAAGATCATATTGATATTGACTTTTGATTGCAGCCTTGAGACATTGTAGAGATCTGAGATTATAATGACTGACGCTGTCTACACTGATACAGTATACAGATGTGTGTTCAGATTATAATGACTGACACTGATACACTGATACAGTATACAGATGTGTGTTCAGATTATAATGACTGACGCTGATAAACTGATACAGTATACAGATGTGTGTTCAGATTATAATGATTGATGCTGTCTACACTGATACAGTATACAGATGTGTGTTCAGATTATAATGATTGATGCTGTCTACACTGATACAGTATACAGATGTGTGTTCAGATTATAATGACTGACACTGATACAGTATACAGATGTGTGTTCAGATTATAATGACTGACACTGATACACTGATACAGTATACAGATGTGTGTTCAGATTATAATGACTGATGCTGATAAACTGATACAGTATACAGATGTGTGTTCAGATTATAATGACTGACACTGATACAGTATACAGATGTGTGTTCAGATTATAATGATTGATGCTGTCTACACTGATACAGTATACAGATGTGTGTTCAGATTATAATGACTGACACTGATACAGTATACAGATGTGTGTTCAGTTTCTGATGGACTCCACGATCTTGAGTCTGTCGACAACGGGACAAATGGAAAAGTGAACGAACGTTCATCCCATTTAAACAGCTGGCTTGCGTCTCCGTTCAGACATCACATGGATCCCAGTGTCGGAAACAAGTGGATGGTTAATTTTAATGGCACCCCGGATCACGTCAGAGAATTATACATTTGTTCGGAGCATTTTATTTCGTCAGCGAGGCACAATGTAATGGAGAGTTCACAAAGAAACTTTTGTTGATAGATGAAGCAGTCAACTGTATTAGATCTGACACCAGCTACATCACACATCACAAGTAAATATTTCATATTGCTTTGTCTGTAAATTAAGCCTTTATATGGATAATGTTTTCAAAACACTTGAAAGCACGAGCACACCTCTCCTCCACAAGACGTCTGGTTTGTACAATCCTTCATGTCTGGATCACAAACGGAAGCTCTAATTACACTCTTCCATTGTCGTGGACGTCCTCGAACGCGTCCAAACGCTTGTTTAATCAGTGCTGTTAAATCGTGAGGAACAAACACAGTGACACGAGAGATTTGGACAGATGGCTTTCTCACATTTAAAGATAAAAACTACTACCTTTTTGTGTTTTCCAAATGCAAAGAAAAAAGGGCATCTGAGGACCAGCTCGTATCAGCGTGCATCTGCTTCTTTCTGGAAACTTTCCATTTGGACTAATTGCTCGGCCTCTGCTGTTGCCTCTTTATGAAAACGTATCTCTTGATCTTATCAGAGTCACGTTAGAGCGGACATATTCATCTTCAATTGGCTTTTTAAGAGCTCATTAGAGATAAGCAATGAGAGAGATAATAAACAGACCTGAAGGATCTGTTTAACGCGCCCACATACACACACACAGGTAAAAGATGGATGTACACACAACACCCTGTACCATCTTGATTTCCTTCACTAGTGGCAAAGCCTTATTAATTCAATGGAATACTGGGAATGGAACACTAACATAGTCCAATCAAATATTGAGTAACGAAATTGTGATTTCGAAACCCAACATTTGGGTGCATTGTGTTGTGGGATACAGTACACTTTTGCGCATGTTCATCCCAGTATGCAAACATAAAATCTGCATACTGTGCACAGCCTGCATTAATAGTAAGAGTAGTATGTATGCTATTGAGATCACAGACAGCATATATGCATGGCCAACATCACATACAAAGACAAAGAAATCATGTAAGTATATGTTCTGTTCTCATTACAACAGCGAGTCCCCAGTTTCTCACTCTACTTTCGCTGCAGTCGACTGACCCATGATTACCCCTTCATTTATTTAAGTAATAATAGGCCCCAAGCGTTTCTGTGTGCCGCAGATGCTCCTTTATTCTTATAAAAAGGGAGTCAAGGACGAGTCCAGATCGAGATGGAGTCAGTTAAAAGTAATTGTTCTACGAGACACACGGTCACCATGTTCGTAATGTACCTGATGGCACGTTCCTGAATGACTGCTGCTGAGAATTACAGCAGAAACATGATAGAGATACATGATTAATGGTTAAAAGATCGCGATTTTAGACCTACATTACAATGATTTGTCAATGTTTATTAAACCTTTGTCAAGTATTATCACAGCGAACATTCAGAGAGAGCCAGAGAGAGCAGTTGTCATGTATACTGTAGGTATGAAACAGCTTCTCAAACAGTCTTTTCAACCACTCAGTATCATTTGTATGTGTTACAATAATTCAGATAATCACAGAAGTACTTGGGATGAAAGCTTATAGTTCGGATAAACAGTGATGTCTGTGGTAGCGGTCAAAATAGAGCAAATCACCCAAATAAAGAATGTATCGTTACACCAGTAAGTGGCGACTAGTGACATAAAAATGTATTTGTTATTGAATCATTCGTTCAAGAAATTCATTCAAAAACGCTGATTCATCCATTAAATGAAAGTGAATTCTTTTTTTTTCCCGAGTGAGTCACTGAATCATTCATTTACACAGATTTTTGTTTAAAAATCATTCAAATTAATGTAATATGTTTAATTAGACTGCAGCAATTAACATTTTGTAAGAACCTCTGGTAAATTAGTATTTTGTTTAGTTGTCTGTTCAGAATCAGTAGAATCGTGATTGCTATTTAAAAACAAAATATGATTCTCAATTTATCCAGAATCGTGCAGATCTACTGTATGCATTTTTTTTTATTTGATGGGGCTGCAAGTTCATTACACTCTTAGAACAGAAGATTCAATTGGGTTCTATATAGAACTCTAGGGTACTTGACTCAATTTTAAAGAACCCTTTATGCCAAAAACATTCTATATAAGGGGAAATGTCTTAAATTAATGCATAATTTCATGTTTAATTGTTATATTTTTTTTTTTTTCTAGTGATAAAGTATGTTTACGAGCTGTTTATTAAACAAAATTAACTACTTAAAACTAAATACATAAAATGATCCCATGTTGGGAACCCTAAAATGTTCTATAAATGAAGCACCTGCAGAATCTCTAAGGTTCCATATATAACCTTTTCTTTTCTTTTTGACAATTTTCTTTGCAAAACTAGGATTCCTCTGTTCAGCTTGAAAATGATGTGCAGGAAGATGTAGTGACATTATTATTAAAGTATGTCCCATCATTCAGCAGGTTTTTATTTATTCAGCTAGCCACTCCCTGTGCAGGAATGAAAAGCAGTGAATATTTTAATGCATTTTACTCAAATGACCTACATCTTTAAGGGGAAAATAATGAATGATGGTAGAAGGCTGAATTATGCATCAGCTTCTACATTCAGATTTACTTTATGTTCTGTGTAATATTACCATTCCCGGTCTGCCAGTCTTTTTATCTCTCCTGGCAATGAACACTTCTGTTGCATGAAAAATGCAGACGAAATGAATGACTGAATTATGAAAATGCTCTCAGCTGAAACAAAAACTCACAGGCACCAAGTCAAAGCACACAACGGCCATGCTAAAACTTTTATAAGGCCTCTTTGCAGCCTCGATGATTTAATCCATTCAACTACATGTTGGTTTCAGAAATACCAACCCTGAGGTCACCTCAAACACCTTCAGATGATCAAGGTTGAGGCATCAAGCATGCAGCCACATTATTACAGAGAAAATCACACTGCGATCCATTCAGAGACACATGTGGAGCACAAAGGCTTTCCCTGATGCACAAAAGATGATGTTAAAATGTGAAAGCTACTGCTAACTTTGCAGATGTGAGAAAATCATCTCCTACATCTGCTAAATTGAAAAGAATAAACAATGCACTTGAACGACTACCAACAGAGACGGATCATTTACAGTGTTTCACACACCGGTCTCATGTTTTCCACCTCCAACGCTGCTCGCAAAATCAAATATTATCAGTTATCAATTTTAATGTCAATGTTATTTGCTTATGAGACATTTGATGTCACGGACGTTCAAAAACCTGCAGCTTTGGCGCATTTTAAATTTGAGAGCCATGTCACTAAAGATCTCTTCAGTGTCTCTCCTGTTTTTCCAGAAACAAGATTCAATGGAGAGTAAATGGAGACTTTTGATTAAGAAAAAGACCAGTAATCTCTGAGTAGTGTTAAAAAGAATATTGCTTAAAAAAAAAAAAAAAAAAAAGGTGTATTATATTATATTATATTCTAAATACATATTTTATCAATTTATAATATAATATAATATAATATAATATAATATAATATAATATAATATAATATTCAAAAACCTGCAATTTTTTCACCTACCTCCAATTTAAACAGGCCACCAAAGTCCATTGCTTTCACACCCTGGGTTCACTGAATTATG
Organism: Abramis brama; assembly: GCF_963993115.1. NCBI lineage: Eukaryota > Metazoa > Chordata > Actinopteri > Cypriniformes > Leuciscidae > Abramis > Abramis brama. The sequence continues at coordinate 65,037,418 of NC_139964.1, forward strand.
TCAGAAAAGAGTCATTTCGGTCCATAAAGGCTATTTCTCAGCTGTTTAAGCACCACGGAGTTGTGTGAAGCGTCTACGTGGGTCACATTAACTGTGAGGAAAGGCTGAAACCGCAGACGTAGGTAAGCTGAGCATAATTAATTGAGCCTCACACAGGCTAATTGAGAGTGGGGAAAATAATTTGAAAGGCCATTACCTTCATGTCACATGCAATCACATCAGCTCTCTGTTGTTTAAGCTTTGTGAGTATTATAATCTGACGGTTGAAATGCCGCGATAACTAAAACCTGATGAAATGATGACTAGCAGCAATTATTAGCATGCAATATTCTGAATGGAAATAATAAGATCAAATAATGCTTACTTTACCCATTATGGATGACTGGTCATCAGAAAACCTTGCATTTTAATGCTGGTGTCCTCCCCTGCCTAACAAACTTCCTTAGAACAGTCATAGTTATACTAGCAAAAAAACAGTTCTAACCAGTATAAAACAGCCTATATTACCATTGATAATGCATACTAGTCTTACAAACATAGTAAAGTGATGGTACTAGAGCTCAGTGAGGGTATCTGATGGTAATACCATGGGACTTTGATATAAAATGTTTTATTCCCTACTCATAAACAATCCAATAAGAAAGAAAAATCACAAATGGTTTCTCTTTAATGGTTTCTCTCCATTTTATTAAATTCAGATAAAACGGAGGTATTACTTATTGGTCCAAAAAACTGCCCACAAAACCTCTTACAATACAACTTTAATTTAGAAGGATGTCCTGTTACTTTATCCACTACAGTAAAAGACTTGGGTGTTATACTAGACCGCAACTTGTCTTTCGAAAATCATATTTCATATGTTACAAGAACATCCTTTTTCCACCTTAGAAACATTGCTAAACTACGTAACATGCTATCTGTTTCTGATGCAGAAAAGTTAGTTCATGCATTCATGACCTCGAGACTAGATTACTGTAATGCTTTATTAGCTGGTTACCCTGCATCCTCAATAAACAAGCTACAGTTAGTCCAAAATGCAGCCGCTAGAGAAAATATGATCATATAACACCAATTCTATCATCTCTACACTGGTTACCTATTAAGTTCCGTATCAATTACAAAGTATTACAACTGACCTATAAAGCCCTAAATGGTTTAGCTCCTGGGTATTTAACAGAACTTCTATCGCCCTACAATTCATTGCGCTCTTTAAGATCACTAAATTTGAGGCTTCTGATCATTCCTAGGATATCTAAGTCCACTAAAGGAGGGAGGGCGTTTTCATATTTAGCTCCTAAACTGTGGAATGGCCTTCCTGATATTGTTCGAGGCTCAGACTCGCTGTCCCAGTTTAAAACTAGATTAAAGACGCATCTCTTTAGCCAATCATTCACATAATACTTACCTTTTATACTACAGTTGAATCGGATCGAATGCATTCATATTATGAACAGCAGCTATGCTAATTATTTCTTATCTGCTTTTCTGTTGTTATCTCGGGACGCTAGTAAATAGAGTTTGTCAGCTCCAGTTTGTATCCAGCCTCTCATGGAAACTTCAGATGCCCTAACACCTGTGAAGAGACGACTCGACGCCTATGAAGAGACGACTCGACGCTGGCGATGTGTTATGCCCTAAATCAATACATGATTAACTAACTGTATTTTTCTATGTACATTTCTGAAATGCACTTTCTGTAAAGCTGCTTTGAAACAATATGTATTGTGTACAAATAAATTTGAATTGAATTTATTTTAATGTTAAGAAATGCCCTGCCAGTGCCATTGTATCACCATGGTACTATCTAAAAAATATATAATATATATATATATATATATATATATATATATATATATATATATATATATATATATATATATATTATATGTATATGTATATGTATATGTATATGCATATGTATTTAACATAATTTAAAAAGAAAATAATTTTCAATATATTATATGATACATGCATATAATATATTTGGTAAAGAAATACCTAAAAAAAAAATATATATAATAAAATAATAATAATAAAAAAAATGAATAAAAACACATTTGGAGTGCAAATGTAAATACTGTTGTGAATGACTATAGTTTTGACGCCCTCTATAAAACATTCTGTGGTTGTATCACTGTATATTTCAAAATGTCTAATTCTACACCACCGCTGAATCCATTAGAACATGTGGCTTCACACTGCACAGGAAAATTCATCTCACTCCAGCTGTCTATGTATAATTCATCACAGGGATGCTCTGCGATTCACGCTCCACTTTAAACCACAACTAACCCTGTGGCGCTACTCGCTGTAATAACCTCATAAAACGTCTTTGTTCATCTCCCAGTGTCTGTGGGCAGTAAAACCCGACGGAGGTCGCCGGGACTGCGGTTGCTGAAGGACGATGCTCTACGTAAATTGCAGAGACTGTGGTTATCGATCCGCACATCAGAAACAGTCACCTATTAGAGTGATTGACGGTGAAAGGGCTTGTTGCTCTTAACAGGAATGTCCTGAAAACAAACACAGGTCGTGGATTTCAGCCAGCATGAATACAAATGTCTGTCAAAGCCCTGAGATTAGAAAGGTGTCTTCTGTTGGCCGTGTATGGGCTTATTTATGTATTTCTTGCTGAAAGGATACTTTCTAGTGCATTCTCTCTCTGCCAATCTATATTTCAATATTTGGCTTAAATATGGCCCGTCTAGCAGGCGCTCTAAGAGGTTTGTTTTCGAGCTGTCCAAGCCCAATGAGAACCAATGGTGTTACACATCAACTCTCTGAAATATCGTGATGTAGAGGTCTCGACAGCACTGACCCATTTAATGCTCTCTACCTCCAGCCATCATGAAATGCACCATATAAATATACTATGAATAGATACTTATACAGTATACAAAGTACTTAGTACACAATTAACATGTCTCAATATCATTGAATTAGATAAATATACACTCTAAAAAATGCTGGGTTGTTTCAACCCATGTTTTGGTCAAATATGGACAAACCCAACCGTTGGTTTGATTTCGTAACAATTGGGTTTGTCCATATTTGACCCAAACATGGGTTGAAACAACCCAGCATTTTTAGAGTGGATGGATGAATTGATGGATGGATGGGCAGAAAGAATGATAGATGGATAGAACGAACAAAAATACGAATGATAGAACGATAGATATAACGATAGAACAATAGACAGGTAGACAGACAGATGGATGGATGGATGGATGGATGGATGGATGGACAGTAGACATACGGATAGATAGATAGATAGATAGATAGATAGATAGATAGATAGATAGATAGATAGATAGATAGATAGATAGATAGATAGATAGATAGATAGATAGATAGATAGATAGATAGATAGATAGATGGATGATGGATGGACGGATGGACGGATGGATGGATGGATATATGATTTTACAACATATCACTTTTTAAGCTTATCTGTCATTACCAAATGTAGGACATTTTTCCAAGAAACGTCAGAATGTGTATTTCCTCCAGCAGTTCTGCCTCGTCTGAGAGTGTTTCTGCCGTGCAGAGCTGTGAACTCAAACTCACGCTGCTTTATCATTTCATCCTCGGGGAGACGATTCAGATGGTGCCAACATTACGTTTATCATAGCGTAATGTGATTATTACCCATATTAATTACTGGCAATGATATGAAACCACAAACTGAACTGTTTTTTTTATTTTTATTTTTTTATTTTTTTTTATACAGCATCATAAACAAGCCTGTCCAACTCCTCTCCTGTCGATCCAGCATGTGACTCGCTTGTGCATCACCATAGCAACAGCTGAGAAGTATGGATTGGTCTTAAACAAACTACCCACATTAATCACACCTCGAGTTATTTACTAAACATGCAAATGTGCAAAGAAACATATTAGCAGTCTGAGCGACAGAAACCACCGTGAGAAACATCTAGAAATATAGTGAACATACAATGAAAAACATCACAGTTACATAAACTTCTGCATGGACTGTATGCCTATATACAGTATATACTGAATGATATGCTGTTATTTATTTTGGAAGTCATATTTCATAGTGAGTGTCAAGCTACAAAAAGGACAAAGCAAAATATCATAAAAGTACATTTGACATCTGTTATATATAGCATTATGCAGTGCATTTTCACATGGAAAACCATTAAATGGCCCTAAAACGACAAAGAAAGGAATGTTTTGTAGAATGCAAAAAAAAAAAAAAAAATACTATTGAAATGCGATGAGCTATTTAGGAAATAATTAAATTATTCATCAGAGGAGCAAATCTTAATATATCAGGACATGTGAATAGCTCTGATCTACATCTTGTAGTTGAATTAATTATCTCTGCAGTAATAACTAGTCTTTATCATATCACTAGGAATATTAAATAATAATTCTTCACCTTACCACATCACAGCAGGCTAAATTACTTTTTCATACATTTGCTCCTTCAAAAAAGTCCAATAAGCTTTATGCTGCCAGGAAACATAATCCACGAACCTGAAATGATGTTCACTTCCGTACATTTGATTATGTGAGAATAATGCTGCTTGAACAGATTTATTTCAATAGTTTGCGTCACCTTCTCCTGCTTTATTGCGCATTTTAAGCCCATTTATACCATTCCCAATGACTTTTCTCCATTCCACCCATCAGTGAGAGATACGCTGAAATTAGGCCCGAGTCCATTCAGCCATAATTAGGATGAATAATTAATATGAATCTTCAGAGTGACCTTTCTACGGTTCAACCAGTAATACTGTAACATGAAAAATATCATTTAAATACTAAAGACTGCCTTTCTCACCTTGTCCTGTAATAATTTGTGCCAAGCAAGTGTGAACAGGTGATCATATTTTATCCCGTTTCATTTCTAGAGACTCCGTTAAAATTTTAAATCAAGAGGAAACTTTAAGAAGAGCTCAGCTGGCAGTCATTCAGCATTTTCTCACTTCAGTGACACGCTGCGAAGAAGTGGTTTATAAAGATTCGACTTACAAAGGGCACTAGTAGAAGTTCTCTGTTTTAGCACGGCAGATTGAAGATGATGTTCATTCATCTAACGTCTCTTCACAAACTAATAATTAGTGGTGCTTGCTAAGGTGATAAGCACTATGCTTTTGCTCAGACTTGGTGCTGAATGAGGAAACGACACCTCAAATCATGCGGCTTGTTGAGGAGAGCTGTATTATTATGTTACTAGGCAATCAGGAAATATGAAAAACTCTCATTGAATTACACTGAAGAGCGACCTGAGTCATGTATAAAGAGCAGAAAATCTTGGGCAGGCAACCGCTCACAACTACCTTAGCATCGTGCATTGCAGGTGTAGAACTCACTGACATTTTCTTTAGAAAACATCAAATCTAGTTCAACTTACAAGGACACTTGTACAAAAATAAAAAAATAAGATATCGACTCTATTCAGAAATCAAACATATGGACACTAAGACAAATCACCCAAACATTTACCATATTCTCACTATACGTTTGCTATAGACAAGGAGTGTCATAGACATGTCATGTGGAACGATTACATTTGCTGAATGAGTTCTTGAGTTCTATCATGCTTGCCAGCTAGAGGCATAAATAATTGCATGAATAAAAAAAATGAATTGCATAAATAAAAATAAAAGAATAAATAAAAATGCATAAATAAATAAATGCAACTTGTCCATTTATTAAAAAATAAAATAAATAAATAAAGTTTAAAAAAAAACAAAAAAACAAACAAACAAATAATAAACTCTTAAATGTATTGTGATGCATGTTATAGCTTGTGTATTACTATGCCAGAACAACACACTGCATTTTTCTACTTTTTCACTTTTTTGCAACATTGACAAAATAAACTGACAAAAAAATATTAGCAATACATGTCTCCACTAAATGATTATTGGATATATTAATACTGATTATGTACTGTCTGAGTTTTGCAAAACAAACCTTGCACATAATTGGCCATCAATCCTGATCTAAATGCTCCAATTCTGTTGTTGTAAAACCAAACACTGTGAATATATGAGTCTAAATCTCATCACAACACTTCTACAGGATGTCAAAATCATGTTTTTTTTAAACATCATCATTAATAACGAAATCTGCCAGGCAAAAGTTGCACTTCAAATTAAATTTGAGCTCTTTACATACAGTAGTGCGCCACCTGACAACAAAACAACTGAACATATGAAAGATGCCCTTCGAAAATTAAGTGTCTGATATCACAGCCCTCAAAATAGCAGTCCAAAGTGTAATAAACAGACTGTGGCATCAGATTCAGCATCTCAGATGGAGGACGATGACGTGTCGGAGAGAAAGCAGCCGCTTGTGAGACAAACTGAGCTTCTGACGGCCGTCGCTGGATTTAGGTCTCCCGCAAACAGCCTCAATTCACTCTAATTAAATTAGTGTGACACCCGAGATGTGGCTCATTATGTAGTGTTTCCTCATGGGCGTCAGCGTGTGCGTGGGTGCAGATATGATGAGACTCGGTCCCAACGCATCCAGTTTATTACCAAGATATCACAGACAACTGCACATCATGTGCTACTGATCCGTGTGCATTTCGTTTTTGAGGAATACCTAAAAATACAATCCAGGGAAGTCAATTAAAGAAGAAGATACAAGTTTATCATCACAGGCTGCATGCAATAACATACAGCCCGATCAGTGTAGTTTGATTCAAATGACTCTTTTAAGCAGGCTCTTTTTAAATACATCAAAAACATACAGCACAGATGATGTAATCCAATTCACAAATGACTAAACTTCAGAATAAATTAAATTGGTTCTCTTTAGTGAATCAGAAACAGCTCAACCAGAGGAGTCCGGTTATGAACAGATATACGTATGAGCTGCTCCTTTTAATAAATCATTCAAAAACCACCAAATCACCAACGAGTTATTGGAGTCTGGCAATCAAAACTTTCAATCAGTGCTGTTATCATTCATTATAACTAAAACTATTAATAACAATCGCTGTCAGTAGTTGAGATGAAGTTGAAATGTACAGTAATAAAATAGTTTGCTTTTAAAGTGAACTACAAAAATGATTAAAACTGTAATAAAATCAATTTGATTAAAGCTAAATAATAAAATAAAAAAATTAAAAAAAAATTATGTGCTTTCATAATGTGAAAGCACATTTAAAAAAAGTGAAAGCACAACATTTAAAATACACAAATAAAAGCTAATTTTAAAAAATTAGAATATATAGCCTATATATATATTTTTTTTATAAATATATAAATATTTAGCTTTTATTTGTGTATTTTAAATTTTGTATAAAATATAAACACTATAATAGCATATCAATATTATTCAAGTAACACTGTATTCAATGATTTGATTAACAATGATATGTTAAAATATGTATGTAAAGAAATACGGTCAAATGAATTGTTGAGAACTTGATTCTAATCAAATCAAACCAGAAAGTCTGTATCATAAAACCTATGGTTAAGCGAGTTAAAAAGACTCAAAGACGGGTCAAAGTTCTGCCAAAGTTCATAATATAAATATACAGTTACTGAGTTTTATGACACAAACTTCCAAAAAGTTTTGCCATTCCCTGCAGTGCAATATTTCAAAGAAGCCACTGGAAATACCCAGATGCCCCATGCCTCAGTGAAAGTGTGACTCTCTGCTCACTAATTGCTCGCTGGAATGGTGTGATATCACTTACAGACTCATTAGAAGTAAAGACACAATCTGCTGGAGGTTGCCAAAGTGTTAAGACTCGGTTTTGTTGTTGTTGTTGTTTGTGTGCAACCAGTGATTCATTACCTGAAGAAGAGATGACAATTGTGCGCATTAATTCAACACTTGCCAATTATGCAGATTTCGTTCCTCTTGTTGCAGATGCCATCGCGTGTAGATATAAGAGCAGGACGGGCGGTCTTTGGGGACAGAGTTTGTTATTTATTCCACGCTCTGAATAGATGTTTACGGCACATGAGAACTGATCCGATAATGACCAAAAGCCTTGTGGGCCGATATGGAGAAGTAATTCAGTGAGTTTTGGATGAGGGTTTGGTGAAGAAAAAAATATGGAAAAGGCGTACGTGTCATACAAACATGGACATCCCCATGCAAACTGCACACAAAAACAGCAAGATGCACACATCTCATTTGCATTTGCGTGCATTCAAATGTGGTGTATCGTGGCAGGTTTGACGTCAATAACAAGAAGCAATGGAGTCGTTGACATCGAACCTGGCGTGACACGTCTTGGGGAGATATATTTGGATGTGTGTGAATGCACTGGCCTGACGGTGAATAAAACATGACAGAATTTTCAGTTTTGGCTGAACAATTCATTCAACAAGTGACTGAGAAAGAACTAGTCACTAGATTCAGTGCAAGAAAATAAGATCTCTGTTCATTTTGCTCTCTGACTATGCAGTTTCGGATTTAAAGATGCAACAGCAAAGATGGTAGCATGAACATCTGTCATTGAAATGAATGGGAAAGCTCTCTCCAGGTAATGTAGCCCCTCCATTTATGTTTGTAGTAAAAAGTCTGGCTATGCAAGTCTAGCATAGCAAGAGCAAAAATAAAAATGCAATTTGTTTCCGGCTAATAGTGCCGAAAATACGCATCTTATGAAGCCTGTACCCACCAAGACGTCATTCATAACAATATTTCACAATGTCTGGGCATCAAAATAAGTCGTTAAAGAATGCGGCCTGCCGCTCGGCTGATGATAATAAATGGGGCGGCAGTGTTAGTGTCAGCGAAATGACCGATGGCCGGCTATTGGACCTTGCTGTGGATTTGGTGAGTGGTGATTGATGAGTTTCTCCATTGTAATCAGACCGCAGACATCTGCAGCTCCTCACGCCGTGAACAAAAAACACAAGGATGTGCAGATGCGACGCATTACTGCTGTGTTTAATGGAGATTTATGGGACAAAACGTGCAAACCTGACAGACCCCTGGAAAGGGATGCAGGAGGATCAATTTTGATTAACTGACATCAGAACAACACATTTATGAGATATGCCAATTAATTGCAGTCATTTTAAATATATTATAATATAGGGGTCTGCCAGGTTTGTTAGATAGATAGATAGATAGATAGATAGATAGATAGATAGATAGATAGATAGATAGATAGATAGATAGATAGATAGATAGATAGATAGATAGATAGATAGATAGATAGATAGATAGATAGATAGATAGATAGATAGAAGCTGATTTTTTTTCATAAAATAAAACAAACAATGCATAAATGCATAAATAAATACATCAGACCTTCTGATTGTTTTCATAAATAAATAAATACATAAATAAATACATAAAAATTATTGTATTTTTAAATATATATCATTATGATATCAATGATATTCTAATTTTAGGATGGATGGATGGATGGAATTATTGATGGGAAAAATGTTACAAACAAATAAGGTACACATTTATGTGACGTTCCTCTTATTCTGTCCATCATGTGGCTGATTGTTCCTCCAGAGAAAGGTTCAGCTGCAGGAAGGATGTTTCCCACCGTCCATCAGCCCCAGCTTCAACTGTGCTAGCCGCATGCTAGCATCAACACAGTCTTCTCCATATTCATTAGAGAGAGGCAGGCGGCAGTGGAGCAGTGCATCATGGGGTGAATACCTAAAAGCCTCTGACACACCGGCCTCAGCTTTGATCCGTCTCGAGCACTGCTCTCAGGCGACACCACAATTAAAGAGCGATGACGTGCACAATGCTCAACAACTCCGCATCTCCCTCACACACCGCCACATCGATTTCTGTTCCTCTCCCTGCAAAACCAATGCATGGAGCATCGCTCATTGAAGCTGACAGGGAGAATGTGAGGTCACGAAATGAAACCACTCCCTCTTTACAGTGATATAGGAGACAATTTACCAGAGCTCCATCCATCACACCACGACAACTTATTCATATGGCGGCGTATCGTATATAGTATATGTTCCCCCACTAACAGCAGGGTGAATATCAGCTCACATTCTGAGTTTGAATACTGCCAATGTTTTATGCATACAACTGACAAACCAGATTACGTGGAAACTCGTCTGTTTATGAGACAGAGGTGGACTACCAATGCAAATACACAAACCAACACAAAGAGACAAATATTGAAACAAAACCATGGATTTCTCTTGGAAACAACAGACATTTCAGTGTTTGTTTCAGCTAATTTGCACTCGATGGATGGATGGATGGATGGATGGATGAGATGAGATGAGATATGAAATTGCTGATGTTTCTTACATCTCTAACTACCTTGTATCATGTCAACGTGTGGGCCGGCTTTAGAATATCATTAACTGGGGAGTCTCAAGAGAAGCCAGGTTATTCCGGTATATGTTTCTTTTGATATGAAAAATTGGGTACATTTAGCAATAAAGCAGGTGAATTATGTGTATGATGTATATTACGATGTTATGATGAGCTATATGCTCATATAAGTTGCTCCAAGCGTTTCTAAGGATACTGATTTCTAGAAGGCAGCTGTCTGACTCAGAGATGGTGAACAGGAACATGGTTTGTGTAAAATTAGCAACACATTATCAGCTGTTTGATAACGTAGTCAAGCAAAAGGCTAATCATTTAAATTACCGCTATGTTTCCGAGGTCGTAGAGAGCGATACATAAAACGCATTACCTTTCTGATACATCAGCTTGTAGACAAGCCTGTATAATTCACTCTTCCACTTCTTCCATTCTTTATTCCACAAAATTTGGTTGAATTAAACCAGTATTTCCACTTGCCATTGTGTAGCATTACTACAGTAAAGTGGATCTCTGAGCTGGTGTGAGTGAGTGGAGGCGGGTCTCATTTGCATATTAATGGTTCCACGTATACTAGGTGAAGCAAGGGTGTAGAGTTACATTCAAGCTATTTTAAGATACAAATAATTTTTTTCACAGGATTTTTGGGAGCACGGCAGGATGAAAATGCAGACCTGTTCTGCGATCTGGAAATGACAGGAAGGTCCTGACTCGCGGTGGGGCGCTCAGGTCTCATCAAGAGTTGGCCACACAGAACCGTACAGACTGCCTGGCCAAACTCCCAGTCCCAAGTCAACGCCCCAGATGCACTAATTAAAAGCCTCCTTGCTGCCATTTTGCTTTATGGCCACTGCCAAGTTGGATGATGTTCCAATACCCAATGGAGCACATAAGGCGGGAATTGAGTCCCCATGAGCTTGATGAGCTGTAGATCATTACTGGGTGAGGATACTTTCATAAACATATGGGTAATATGGAGTCTGCCTTTAATTAGGGAGTAAAGACTTCTTGATTTTTAAATTCAACTTGTTTTAATTGTTTTCCAGTGAAAAAAAAAAAACAAGATTTTCCTGAGAAGCAACACTGAATGACCCGATCCGAGGCTTTTCGCAACATAAACACTTCAAATCTAGTCAGAGACTCCCCAATCCCAAATCGTAAATCAGTCAGATCAGGCTTCCTCCGACGGATACCCACAATACCCAATGAGAGCGTGCAAGCTCATCACCAACTGGATGTCACATGCTTTTATAGCTGAAGCATGGCAGCCACAAACATGTAACGAAAGTGGAGTCTAGAATCATGCAACGTCTGCATCCATTAGGGTTATCCAGTTTGCTTCTAGAAATAATTAATTTCCAACTCAGCTCCAGCTCCAGCTGCAAACTGGATAAGCTGTGTCCATAGCGTCACATTTGATCAGGCGAGTTTCTGTGAGATCTTGTGTCAGTGAAATTGCAATTGTGAAATTGTAACTACAATCATTGGATTCCCAGTTTTATGTGTAATTTCCATGTAAAAACTGTATTTTATCCCCTAACCAAAACCCTAAACCAGAAAACTTTCAGCATTTTTACATTTACCAAAAAACATCACTTAGTATGATTTATAAGCTATTTTCCTCAATGAGACCAAAAAATGGCACCACAAGGACAAGGACTTGCCATTATTGTGGGGACATTTTGTCCCCATGTAGGGTTTAACTGAACTACACACACACACACACACACACACACGTGTGTTGGCAACATTCCTGGAAACCACTACAGATTGTCGAATTTTTAAACACAGTATACACTATTACAATCTCTGCCTAAAGGAACAGAATATCCATTTACAAACACTGAACGGTCATCATTTACTCATGAAATACACCCACAGACCTGCTGAAGTTTCAAATGAGTCCAGAATGATGCCTCGTGCCAGAAATCTATATGTGTTTTGTCTTGGCTTTCATAATAAAAAATCCCATTCAGTCACATCAATTATGAAGACAGACATTTATTAATGAAAGCTTTGGATAAATATTTCAATGGGGAATCTCATTTTAAATGTCCAGGGGAAATAGCCTGTAGTGTTTTGTGTTAATGATTTACAGACATGCTCTCTTTGACTCTGTGTTATATTCAATTTGAGCCATGAATGTCAGATGATGAGACATGCAGGCGTGCATTATCATGACCTTTAATGGATCGAAAATGGGAGGCTTGTATGCTTGTACCATGATTTACTCAAACATAATAGGAGATTTATTCAGTATTTAGGGCCTGTAGTATGTGTCATGTACAGTGGACGCTTAACTCAATGTCTGAATGTCACTACATTAGATTAAAAAAAAATCAAACCAAGTGACATTTATATTAAAGAAAGTACACTTTAAAATGCTAAACATTTCGAAATGTCTAGAAGATTGATGGAGATCGCTAAAAAATGGCATTATCACTGTTATATTACATTTAGATAGAATGATAGAACGGATGGATGGATGGATGGATGGATGGATGGATGGATGGATGGATGGATGGATGGATGGATGGATGGATAAGAAAGATAAGATGGATGGATGGATGGATGGATGGATGGATGGATGGATGGATGGATGGATGGATGGATGGATGATGGATGGATGGATGGATGGATAAGAAAGATAAGATGGATGGATGGATGGATGGATGGATGGATGGATAAGAAAGATAAGATGGATGGATGGATGGATAGATGGATAGATGTATAGATAGATAGATAGATAGATAGATAGATAGATAGATAGATAGATAGATAGATAGATAGATAGATAGATAGATAGATAGATAGATAGATAGATAGATAGATAGATAGAGAACATTCTCAACAGGTAAACATTGAAGTAATGCGTTTTCTGCTTTTGAGGCCCTCATCATAAATAAAGACATGAACATCAGCTAAAGCTCCCATGCCTTCAAGTACAAAGGCTATACAAGAATTCAAAGTGAAAGGGACAAGTTTGCGCCGCTACAGTTCTCCAGACGCCCAAAGTCATTGAGCTGTTTCCAGCTGTGAAGACGCCATCTGTTCTCCTCTCGTTCATTTTAATTAGCAGCGGTCGTGTTTTTATCGGCGTGTTCCTACCTCTCCATCGAGCCTCGACGCGTGGGGTTAAGGCAAACAGGGCTTACAAACAGATTAACATTTCGCTATGTTTGTAATATCTTGTTTTTGTTCCTGTGTGGTAAAAGCTTGAAAAATTCATGATGGTGTGCTGTCAGGCTTGTAGGAATACTGCAGGAACTCTCAGACCTGCCTGTTTTTCACAGTAAAACACTTCCTGAATGTGCAAGGTACATCCCAAGATACCCGAAAGACACCAAAGCAGAAAGTAATTAGTTCTGTAATAGAGACTGTGTTTTAATGGAGGTTTTGCTCTAGTCGAATGAAAGAATAAGCTTTATAATCCAGCTGAACACCAAGAAGCCTGGAATTTTTGCTAATTATGTCCTCAGAATATATAATATAAGGTAATCCTTATTGCTCTTCTAATAAAAAGAGATACATTTGCAAATGGAATTAATTATTAGTTTAATTATTTTCATTTGGAAATGGTGGAGGTTTCCAGATCATATTTCACACAAAAAAAAAACAAAAAAAAAAAAAAAAAAAAATTAATAATAATAATAATAATAATAATAATAAAATAAAACTTACATTTATTTATTTATTTATTTATTTATTTATTTTCCCAAATATATATATATATATATATATATATAATCAATCATATAAATATCATATAATTTTTTTTTTAAATTTTTTTTTTTTTAATTATGCAATTCCTATTCTTAAACCATAAGTTAAAGGTAGCCCAAAAAATGTACCATATTGAATGGTTTATAATTTTATTTCATTTTTGTTTTTTTGTTTTTTCATTTAAGGGTGAAATAAAACCCAGATACATGTTCTTGACATGCTTGATGAGATTCACCTGTCTTTCATATGTTGCTTATACATGTTAACTTTTAACTTTGTAATAATTGTATTTGCTGGTACTGTATCTGCTCCCATATTTCCATGGTTCTCTTGTTTGATTAGCAGGGCAGCATCTGAAAGCCTCCCGTCTCTCAAGAGGCGTCCGTCTGTGGTCTGGTCCACTTTCTGTGTTCATCTGATAACCAAGACAGAACCGGCGCCAGCATCCTCTCTGTGTCGCGAGTCGAGCCAGTCTGGGCTCCCAAAACGCAAGAAGAAAGCCAGTCCACTCGAGTCCAGCGAAGGCCCGCGGCCAAGGTTCAGCTTATCAGTGCAGCAGGATTCAGGCCTGGGAGTCTGCGGTCCTTCGCTGGCCTTCCCATCATTCCAGCCTCTGAAGTCCCACAGACAGCATGACAAACACAGCCTGTCAGTCAAGATCCTCTTTATCTAGAGCCAGGCGTTGGACACCAGAGAAACGAAAGCATGAGGGAGTGTAGAAGTGCTATAGCGCGGCTGACCTACCTGCACGAACCACTGTTGGGTAACCAGTCTCACTTTCTCAATCTGACACCCTGTAATCTGATTGTTTGTCCGTTAGTAAGAGCGCACAGGTGTTTATCAGTCCATCTGGAAACAAAAACCGTGTTCACAAGCTACTGGGCTGATACAGCGAGCACCTTCGAGGAATAAATAACCTCTCAATTTGCCAAGTTAGTGGCACTAAACATTCAGAAAATGTTAATATAGTGAGGTAAAACTACTGAGCTACCTTCTAAGAAACCTTGTTTTGTCCAAAGGACAAGACAGTATAACATGAGAAGGCAATAGTGCAATCCAAAGAAATCTATTCATCCATCCATCATCCTTTCATAATATATATATATATATATATTTAATAATGAAACATGTTCATTTTGCATAAGTGCAGTTTCACTTTTAAAGAATGGCCAGTTCTGAAAACCCTCAGAGTGTGACAGGGAACCGCATGAAGGTGGCACGTACAAGGTAGCATTCAATAACAATGAAATAAATGACAGTATGCAGTGATTAGACAGTTTCATTCTCATTATGTGAACAGTGAGATCCCAGGCTTCATTCCTAAGAGTTTCTGTTTCTGGACAAGATAAATACTAGCCTGGAAATCCAGACCTAAATCTGAAAGATGAATGGTCTGGCATCGACTAATGAAAATCGGCCAGCTCGAGAGGCGGCACCAAACATGCATTTGAAAATCTCACTGCACGCAATTGGATAACACTACGACCAATCACAACAAGCCCCATACGCTTAGCTACCAGCGGAGCTAACTGGTAGATTAGACTCTTGCCGTATCCGGTCGGCAAAACAGCAGAAACGTCCTTCTAGCAAAGGAACGATTCGAGCGGCGTCTTCTGTTCCTCTTTTAGATAAAAAGCCATGTCTAACCTGTTCATTGTAGCGGCCAAAGCCGTTTCAAATAACTGGTGTTCATCCATAGCCATCTTGCAATGTTTACTAATGACTTCGACGTCACAGCGCTGTCGTCATCTCGCCTCTGGCCCGCCTATATCAGATAACCCGATGTGATTGGTGCAGCTCGCATACAAGAGCATATTTAATGAGCATCATTACTCGACGCCAGAGTAACTCGCTGAGCAAATTCAACTTGTGCTCTCGCGAGAACTCTGGATTTCCAGGGTAGATAAACACTGCTCTGATTGCAAATATAAATTATTTTATATATATTTATGCACTAGCTTAACTAATTCAAATTGTGCATTTGTGCACGTCAAAGTACTATATGTACTAGCATGCCAAACTTGAGTTTCAATGTAGCTTTCTGAACACTGGCAAGAGTATTCCACTGCAGAGTCGAGGGGAAGACAATGCTTGAGGCTTTGCTGCTCTGGCAGTGGTAGTTTTCTGGGCAGGAGAGAGTCGAGTAACTGAATCCAGAAACGTCCACATTCCCAGATTTTCTTCAGGGATCCACAGAGCACGCTGCCATGCATTGAAATAAAAAAAAAGTTTGTTTCCAAGTGAAACAGTAGTCTCCCAAAACTCTTGATAAATGTCCTTCACACCAGTTATCACTCGCTGCAACTCGCCAAACCTTCAGAATGAGGCTAATTGATCGTGAATTATGACTCTATGCATACTCCTACTGAGAATTAAACGATCAATACGCTCTATGGTAATACGAGGACATTGAGTATAACATTCCCAGTCTTTATGAACAGCACTGTGCACGGGGATGAAGAAAGATGATATTGCATCGATTTCAGGGCTGCATATTAACAACACACCCACATTAGGGCTTTATTTTTAAATGTCAACATTGTGGTAGAGAGTTTTGCATTGGCAAAATGTAAAAAAAACAAAAACAAAAAAAACAAAAAAACAATGCACATTGGTGTATTTTTGTGGCATTTAAAGGGATAGTTTACCCAAAAATGAAAATGCTGTCATCATTTACTCTTCCTCAAGTTGTTCCAAACCTGTATGACTTTCTTTCTTCTGCTGAACACAAAAGAAGATATATTAAAGAAGGTTGGTAATTAAACAGTTGCTGGTCCCCATTGACTTCCATAGTTTTTTTTTTTTTTCCTACTATGGAAGCAAATGGGGTCCATCAGTCGTTTGGTTACCGACTTTCTTCAAAATATCTTCTTTTGTGTTCAGCAGAAGAAAGAAAGTCATACAGGTTTGGAACAACTTGAGGAAGAGTAAATGATGACAGCATTTTCATTTTTGGGTGAACTATCCCTTTAATAAACACAACTGACTCTTTCATTACAGTGATTTCACCATGGTTAAGGGGGTTTTAGTCATTCTGCTTGGTGTTGTGCATAACAACATCCCTTAAAGGGGACCTATTATGCCCCTATTTACAAGATGTAATATAGGTCTCAGGTGACCCTAGCATATGTCTGTGAAGTTTCAGACAAATTACCCCACAGATCAGTCATTATACCACGCTGTAAATGCCCCCATTTGAGTGGAAGCAAAAACAAGCTGTTTTCATGTGTGTATCTTTAAATGCAAATGAGCTTCTGCTCCGCCCTCTTCTGGAAGCCTTTACAGTTTGTGTCTCAGACACCAAAAACTAACAAACTTTTTGTTTTTGATTATCATCTCTATCGGGCTCACGCTCATGTGACACTGCAGTTCTTTATCATCATGAAAGTTTATAATTTGCATGTGTTTTAAAGTCAAATAAGTTTAAACTTCTGATATACGGCACAGAAAGCCTGCTGTCACATGACGCATGTCGTATGAGTACTAAACTAAGTTCTCTTTTGGGTCTTATTGTGCTTGACATAACCTTGTGTTTAACACATGAAGTTCACATGAACATTTGGTTATGAACGTAACAGCTGTGAAATAAATCAGATCGGTGTATTAAAGTGACAGCAGCATAATGTACAGTCTCTGCTTTTGTCTATGCTGTTAATGTGAATCAACAAACAAAGACAAAAAGAAAATCACTCACTGCCCTTGACTGAATTACTTTAGTAGCTTTAATAAGAATACATTTCTTACTTGAATGTTGCTGTTAAATGCTCTGGAGAAGAGATAACCATGGCAGACTGTGCACAGCTCACACGGGGGAGGAGCTAAGCTAATAAGGCACATTCTGTCAATAGTCGTGGGCGTGGCCTGTTCTACTGTGACATCACAGTGAAGCGCATTCCTGAAAGACTCATTTTGAGACCCTGTTTCAGATTTACAGGGAAAATAACAAATGGAGTGGGTGGATTATTACCAATGCAGGGTGGTTGTGTACACACTGAGACACAGAGTAATTATGTTCAAAAACAATGGAAAAAGTGAATTTTGCATAATAGGTCCCATTTAAACATGGTAAAATCACTGTAAAGCACGACCTAATTGCTTTATTAATCAAGACAGTTGCGTAGATTAAAGTGTGCACAGCTTTTCCTAACTCTACTCTAGAATCTCTCTCTAACCTGCGGTGGTTTTCTTTGCTCATTTTAAAAGCTTAAAATAATTGACCTTGAGAAATTAATTACTTGTGTGCTCTGCTGCTTTCCCCAGTCCTGACAGAGGAGAATTAATGGAGGCAGTGGCATTTTTCATCCTTTATCAGGCTTCATTTTTCAGGTAGATGTGGCCACCGTATGTGGCATGGCACTTAGTATGAATGAAGCCCGATATTCCGGCTTTCACCTAATGAGAATTAAATTATATCTAATCATTGCAGACGGTCATTTTATTTCATTATTATTTAACACCACCTCCACACAGTTCCCTCTGAGGGTTTCCGCAGAATTTGGCTTTCTTTAATATTCAAGGGTAAATTGCATATGCAAAATGAATGGCATTTTCACCGAATGTGGTGGCCATAAATCCACGTAAGAGTGCAGTAATTCACCAAGAGTGCAGCGTATTTCAATATGAATTCAATTTTGTTGAAGCACGTTTCAATAGCATCTCTCTTTAAACATAAAGGATCTCTGAAAGATGGACAAAACTGAGACTGAATGGAAATCATTCACTTTTTTGTTACTTTTTAGTACTAATACTTTAGTTTAAAACACATATTTGAGTGGTTCTTTTTAATTCTTATTTATTTGATTAGGCACAACAAAAGAAAAACCAACAACTACTGTACCTTAAGTAAGTTCAGTGATGGTTCATTTTTGATAGTATTCATTTACAAAACAAAAATACAAATTATAAATATATAGTTTTTTTTTACTGTGAAGTTAACAGGCATTATAGGCATCTGTTTTAAGCTGGACTATGACACTGTTTTCTTATAGATTTGCCGTATAGCCGAAACAAACTTTGTTGTATTATTTTCCTGTTATCACTGTAAAGCTGCTTTGAAACAATCTGTATGCAATCAATGTATGTTTTACAAGAAAATACTATTTCAGTCTACTTTAGTACTTCAAAATGCCACGTTTAATTCGATGTGTTACTTGCAGCTTCTTTGTACTTCTTTGTGAAATGTACTAGCAATGTCTGAGTGAAATTAAGTTAGTACTATTTTTCAACATCTACCGAACTGCTACAGTGAGAAGAACTGCTGTAATAAATAGAGAGTTTCTCTGAGATTTTCAGCATTTTGTCACCATAATCCACCACCATCATCTTTTTAAAAGCATATGCAGTGATAGGCTTAAGTGATCATAAGTATTGCCCTTCCATTCCAAATTGTCAACAATTTCTGACAGATATTTCAAAGCGGTGGTTAAGAAAACTCGCTGCGCTACTGTAAGTCACTTAGCAGACACTTTTAGACACTTTTAGACTGCAACAGTCCTCCATTGAAAAAATGATTGTAGAGGCCTAAACATTTCAAGATAGACATATTTAATATTATCTTATCTGTAATAAAAATAGTTGCGGCAATTGGAGAAGTGACTGCACTCCTTTTTCCTCCTAATAAATGACTTGTGTCTCAGAGCGTCAGACGAAACGCAGTAAAAGCTGTCATGTTCTCTTGTGTTCGGATGTTTGGGAACACAATCACGTCAGAAGCTTCTGGAGGGAATTAAACCAAATCAAAGTCTGATGACAGACTTTGGCTCAGGGATTTCAGAACCACCAAACCAACATTTGAGATGCTGTGATGCGATTGGTCCGCTGGTTAGTCCAATTATCCAATCACATCCACTGTTGAGTTTTTTGTTGTTGCGCATTGAGGGATTTATTCGGTAAATGTGTTTCCATCGTAGTTTATGTGAATTATTTTACCAAAAAATGTATCCTCCTCAATTGAGCTTATGTAATTTTTTTTATATGTGCATTTTTAGAGCGTATGCACATCTTGGCATTTCCATCCAGCGTTTTTTTTATGTGATATCCCAAAATGTGCATAGAAAAGGTGGATGGAAACATACAGTTTATTCTTATCCACTTTTTTTTTTTTCATTATTTTTTTTTTTTTTCATTTCAGTAATTGCTTGTATGGAACAAACTGGAGTTCCAGGGAAATGGTGTTAAACGAGTTGAAATGACTCTCCTATCAGCTCAATTTCAAAGTGACTGATGTTAATAGTCCATTTGAAGGCCTGCGCTCCAGCACATACTGTAATTATACAGGAACACTGGTGAGCCTAAACAGATTTGTGTGCCTGCATCAAATACAGTGACAAAGAGACTCATTTTACTTTGTGCATGTAATTATATGTACAGGCTAGTGTTGTGGCCTACAGACTATAAAGATAAAATAAGAAATGTAAAATAGAAAAAAATAAAAAAATCATATTGCACACAAAAGTCACATAAAGCACTATTTAAATGCTACATATAATCAGCATTCTCATCATAATTCAGAATAAAAAATAAATTAAAAAAAAGTTACATAAATAAATAAATAAAAATTGTTCGCTGCTTCTTGAAGTCTAAAAAGAAAAGCAATGTAACAAACTGACTGATTGCTTTAGGGAGCTTACAAACTACACACTGCATCAGAGGTGGATGATACTGACCATACTGATCCATTGATTTCAATAGAGGAACAATGCAACAATTAACAACAGCGACACTCCAATATGCAACCTAAAGTGGAGAAAAAATTTACTTTTGCAATAAACCCCTCTGATGAATAGGCATCTAAAACCAATCTGAATTACTGTAAAAGTTTCAAACTGACTCAACTCCAGATCCACAAAACACATTTTAAGCACTGACTTGGTGTACCCTTCCTTTCTAACTGGGCAGATATTGACCAGGGGTGCGTTTCCCAAAATCATCGTTAGCCAACTATGTTCGCAAGTTCCGTTATTATCAGCATAGTTAAGTGAGTCAGTGTTTCCCAAAACCATCGTTCCAACGAACATTCGCAAACAGCATTGCAAAGCTGTGTAGTTGGAACGACAGCTCACGACCTATGGTTAGAAGAAGTTTCTAGTTTGCATGACATGTGGACTTAATAAATCCTTATCTTGAGCAAAATAAGCAAGCTGACATTCAGTACAACCTGTGTCTTTTATTTAGAATACATACAAATGTCATTTACGTCTTTTAGTTTGTCAAGAGATTTAAAGCACCGTTTCTGAAGAGTGCGCATGTGTGAACGTGCTCTACTATGTAAGAACGAGCCTGTGATTGAATCTGGAAATAAAGCAAAATAACTGAGAAAAATTAGAAATAGTCCTCAGATGTCATGTCTGTAATTTATAGCAAAACATCTAGCGTTAATTCGATCTCGAACAGATTCATTAAAAGAAGTTATTGCTCTACCATGTGTGTGACGTCATAAACCAACGTGGTTGAACGACCACTTTGCAACAATACAGTTTCGTGACTAGCTAGTTGATTTCTTCAATGATGCATCGTACTACGGTAGTTAAGCAGCGAGTTACGTCGTTGTTCGGGAAACACACCCCAGAATAAGATGCGAAGACACAAACTCATCAGATAGCACATGTACTGGGTTCATTAGTAGGGATCTCTCAATCTTCATAGTTAATTATTAAAGGCAGACAATCTTCTGCTGAATTGACAATTGGATTTCCACATGATCATTTGTGCAAATAAATAGAATTATATAAATCCAGAACTAATCAGCCCCATAATACAAATGTCAGTCAGACTGCATAAGCCACACAGCTGGGCTAATCCGTCCGCTTTATCCTCTTTACTGACTCGGAAACCTCTCGGCAGTGAATAGAACATATATTGACCAGGATCTAGTGCTGTTGTTGGCTCAACTCCTTCTGGGAAGCTCTGATAGGTCATGTCAATGCTCAGCACATTCGTATTAAACACAGTCAATTCCCTGCAGACGCTCCATAATCACATCTGAAAGTCTTGTGGAGGAGACTCTAATCCAACAGCGGATTCTGAAAAGGTGTCGCAGATGGATTTACATTTGAGGAAAAAAATTATATCCGGATGTCAATCTTATTGTCACTTTACTATGTGAGGAAGTGCTTGGAGCTCAACACACTGTGCAGCCTCTGGAAACTCTCTGGAAAAATAATATTGCACTTGATGTTAATGCAAGATTGAGACTCAAAGAAAAGCACACCAAACATATTACATCCCAGAGGCAGATATAAGGGGAAATGAATGACAGCATATGAACGTGGCGTTAATCAACTCAACAATCTTTTTTAAATTGCTTAGTGAAAATGTCATTACTTAAGGCTGAATGAACTTGACATTCACATAAAATATGAATTTGGACATGAGTGGGTGGGAGGAAGTGGTTTAGTGGCAGCTTGAAAAAGTAATTCATCTAGTGTGTTTAACGTCATCAGAAATCTCAGAAATCATCATCAGAAAAAAAAAATATATATTTCCTGCTAAATCTCGAATTAGTTCATGTAACAGGAAATAAACTCTTCTATCAGCATCATGACCGCTTCCATGGACATCTGCTCATGGTTAACGTAACATTTCAAAGATGGATGAGCCGGTTGAATAGCTTCAAACTACTGTGAATATTTAAGAAAGAAAGAAAGAAAGAAAGAAAGAAAGAAAGAAAGAAAGAAAGAAAGAAAGAAAGAAGACAAAAAATCAGTTTTATTAAAATATTATTAAACCTATTTTTAAAATGCACTAAAATATTAGCGTACTGTATCATTTAAATGTTACTTACTGTATCATAATATTTACTGTATAACAATGTAATCAGTAATATTACCACTGTATCATTATCAAAAAATAAAAATTAAAAAATAAGTATTTTGCTTAATAAATATTGAATATATTACATGCATTACTTATAAATAAAATTAAATATAATATTTAAAAAACTGATTTTCTAGGATAAACTTTTAGGACTTCCTGTCTTTGTTTGCTGTTTTAACCGTACACAATTTGTGAATATTCCTACGCATTGCAAAGGTAATACGCTAGACTTAGTAATGGCTTCTTCTGAATCATCAAATGATTCTTCTGTGTCAAACTTCTCTGCTGTAGATGTTGGACTTTCTGACAATCCAGCAATCTTTTTTAATTTGGATGAATCATATCCTTCAAGGCCTGTTTCACAAACTGTCTCTTTCCGGAAATGGTAATCAACCTGGACATGTTCTCCTATTAAACTGTGCAATGTCTCTTTTGTACATTCAGCTCTCTGGTATAACGATGACTTAAGCTCAAAGAAGGTGAAATGACGCAAATTGGAGCGCCTGACCGTTTTCATCGAGCTTGGAAAACGCCTCGGTTACAACTGTAACCTCGGTTCCCTGAAGAGGGAACGAGCGTTGCGTCGAGATTGACGCTATGGGGAACGCCTTGCGTGATGATGTCTTGAAGCACATGTAAAATCAGTCCAATGGTGTGGCGGAACGTCAGAGGTGGGTGACGTCACGTACCAGGAAACTATAAAGCCTGCCCGAAAACAGAAAGCGAAAGCTTCGTAAAGTCTGAAGTAATCGCTGACAGGCATGAAGGAGATATGGCAAGGTGACGCAACGCTCGTTCCCTCTTCAGGGAACCGAGGTTACAGTCGTAACCGAGGCGTTCCCTTTCAAGGGAACTCGCGTTGCTTCGAGATTGACGCTATGGGGAACGTCTATACCAACGCCACCATAGCTACAAATGTCTGTCCTGTGTGAATCGAGTGAGCAGCACTAGGATGACAAAACCTGAGACCCTGGAGTAGAGTCCAAGTCCAGAGAGTAAAATCTGACGAAGGTGTGCGGTAAGGACCAACCTGCCGCATCACAAATGTCCTGTAGGGAAACTCCTGATATAAGGGCCTTAGAGGCCGCCATACCCCTTGTAGAGTGGGACCGGACAGCCATAGGGGAAGGCTGTCCGGCCGCCTCATAAGCAAGTGAAATGGCCTCAACCACCCACTTGCTCATTCTTTGCTTAGATGCAGGGGACCCTTTATTTGGGGACCCAAAACACACAAACAATTGATCAGTTTTACGCCACAGGGCAGCTCTGTGGACATAGGCATCTAATGCCCGAACTGGGCAAAGCAAATTATTTCTTTCCTGGTCCGCATTCTGAAAAGGAGGAGGACAGAAGGCCTGCAGAATAATAGGTCTGACCACATTAGTGGGGACCTTAGGGATATAACCTGGTCTTGGATAGAGAAATGCCTTGACCATACCAGGTGCAAACTCTAAACATGAGGGGGCAACTGACAATGCCTGTAAATCCCCTATTCTCTTAAGAGAAGAAATGGCGAGGAGGAAAAGAGCTTTTAACGTTAAAAACTTAGCAGGAATCTCCTCTATAGGTTCAAAGGGAGCCAGGGAAAGACCTTGCAGAGCAACGGCCAAATCCCAAGTGGGCACCCTGGAACGAGCTGCAGGCCTCAGCCTCAAAGTGCCACGGAGGAAACGAGATACCAAAGGGTCCTTCCCTACAGACATTCCACCCAAAGGAATGTGGTAAGCACCTATGGCCGCCACATAAACCTTTAAAGTGGACGGGGTTAGACCTGCAGTGAACCGCTCTTGCAGGAATTCCAGCACTGTACCAACTGGGCAGTTAACTGGGTCCAGCTGACGGTCACTACACCAAGAAGTGAAAACTCTCCACTTCAGGGCATAAAGTTTCCTCGTGGAGGGAGCTCTGGATTGTAGAATGGTCTCTACAACCTCAGTTGAGAGACCTGACTCTATGAGCTGGGCCCCCTCAGAGGCCAAGCCCACAGGTTCCACAGTTCTGGTCGAGGGTGAAATATCGAGCCCTCCGCTTGGGACAGAAGGTCCCTCCTGATGGGTAGCTCCAGAGGAGGCCCGTCGAGGAGAGACACTAGATCGGGGAACCATACTCTGCCCGGCCAGCGCGGGGCTACAAGAAGTAGGGAAATCCGGTCCCTGCGAACTCTCTCCAGAACTCCCGGGAGCAGAGCGATTGGGGGAAAAGCATATAGACGTAGCCTCAGCCACGTCTGTACCATAGCGTCCAGTCCGAGAGGAGCTGGATGCGTGAGGGAGAACCAAAGTGGGCAGTGAGACGTCTCTCGAGACGCAAACAGATCCACTTGTGTTCGGCCAAACACCCTCCATATCTGCTCCACCACCTCGGGGTGGAGCCTCCATTCCCTGGGCCTCAGCCCCTGTCTCGACAGAATGTCTGCTCCTAAGTTCTGATCTCCAGGAATGTAAGCTGCTCTGAGTGACAACAGCTTCTCCTGGGACCACAAGAGGATATGGTGCCAAGCTTGCATAATTGGCGAGAGTGCAGACCCCCTTGGTGATTTATATAGGCGACTACCGAAGTGTTGTCTGTGTGCACTAGAACATGGTGTCCCCTGAGATCTGTGATGAAATGCTTGAGAGCCAGAAATACAGCCAACATTTCCAGGCGATTGATATGCCATGAGAGATGATGGTCTTTCCACAGACCTTGAGCTGAGCGACCCTCTAGGATCGCTCCCCAGCCCGTGAGGGACGCATCCGTCGTTAGCAGCTTGCGACGACAAGAAGCTCCCAGCACAGGGCCCTGGGACAGGAACCAAGGTTTCTTCCACATAACCAGGCAACGCCGCGTGACCCTGATTTTGCGAAATGGGTTGCCCCTCGGGGAAAACCCCCTGGTCCTGAGCCACCACTGTAGGGGCCTCATGTGTAGTAGTCCAAAAGGTATCACGTTGGAGGCTGCTGCCATGAGACCCAACAGTCTCTGAAACTGTTTTACAGTGAGTGACTGGCCTAGCTTTATACTCTTCACAGTTACAAGAATAGACTCTATACGAGGTGGTGACAGGCGCGCCCGCATCAACACTGAGTCCCAAACCACGCCTAGAAAAGTGGTCCTCTGAAGTGGCGAAAGCACACTCTTTTTGGCGTTTAACCGTAACCCCAATTCTTTCATATGGGCGAGAACGACATCTCGATGTCGAACCGTCATCTGATGCGTTTGAGCTAAAATCAACCAATCGTCGATGTAGTTCATGATACGAATGCCCTGAAGGAGCAGGGGCGCCAGAGCTGCATCTACGCATTTGGTGAAAGTGCGGGGTGATAAAGCTAGGCCGAATGGAAGTACTCGATATTGGTAAGATTTGCCCCCGAAAGCGAACCTCAGAAACTTCCTGTGATATGGACAGATGGAAACGTGAAAGTATGCGTCCTTGAGATCTATCGTGACAAACCAGTCCTCGGACCTGATCTGTGGCATGATCTGTCTCAATGTTAACATCTTGTACTTGAGCTGCATGACTGACTCGTTCAGAACTCGAAGATCCAGAATGGGACACAATCCCCCGTCCTTTTTTGGAACTATGAAATACCGACTGTAAAACCCGGTTTCCCTGTTGGAGGGAGGTACATATTCTATGGCCCCTTTCTCTAACAGAGTGTTCACTTCTTGTTCCATTACCAGAACCTGCTCGGGGGCCACCACTGTGGATAGGACCCCCTTAAACCGAGGTGGGCGAGACCCAAACTGTATTTGATACCCTTTTTCTACAGTCTGCAGGACCCAACGAGAAACATTTGAGAGTAGCTTCCACGCTGTCAAAAATTATACTAGAGGTACCAGCCTCTCTGGATTTTGTCGTTGTTGAGTAGTCAGTTCGTCGCCCTGTAACGGCGGACCGGCAGGGAACGACTGAACGGACTGCTCGGACATCCCAAGGCCACTACGTTTCCGGGTGGTCCTTGAGATATGTGCTCGCCGAAGACCGCTGCGCCCTGAAGCACCGGAGGTGGCAGGGTTGGCAGAACGGTCCCCTGAGGGCACCGAAGAGAGACGGGCACCGTAAAAAGAGGTGTTGACCGCTCTGCTTCGGGGGGACTACCCTCATTGTCCTGAGCCCTCGAGCGTCAGGACTTTTTCCCCGCAGCCTTCTTGGCGATAATAACGGTCCGCAGATCCGCTCTACCCCTCGAAGGCTGCTGGGTTTGAGAACGCCCTCCGTGTCCCTGTGATTTTTGTGGGGGAGCATGGGAGGAAATGCTCTGTTTCTGAGTGGCACAATGCGAAGAGCTCTTTCTAGATGAGTGAGGCTGCTCCCGCTCAGCAGCCTCCTGATAAGAATGGCGGGGGAGGAGTTTTTGAAGGGCAGCTGCCTGTTTAGAAGCTTCTTGAAACTTTTCTACAGCAATATTAACAGCATTGCCAAAGAGACCCGAAGTAGAAATGGGCGCATCCAAGAGAAAATTATTTTCCTTCTCCTTAATGTTACTGAGGTTGAGCCACAGATGCCTCTCAGTGGCCACCAGGGCTGCCATAGAACGGCCGATGGATTTAGCCGTCTCCTTGGTGGCCCTGAGAGACAAATCTGTGGCTCTACGCAACTCACACACCACCTCAGGACCAATACCCCCGCCCTCATCTAAATCAATAATTCTGCTTGGTAAGCCTGCAGCAAGGACATAGTGTATAAACAGGCTGCAGCTTGACCAGCGGCGGAATATGCTTTGCCCACCAGAGAAGATGTAACTCTGACGGGCTTGGTGGGCAACGTCGGAGCCTTTAGGGAAGATGCCGTTGCAGGAGAGAGACAGCTCGCGAGCGTCTCCTCCACCTTCGGCATTTCCCCATAACCATGCTCTTTATATTTATGTATAGAGGAATAATAGGATGTTTGTGCATTATAAACTCTATATGAGACCGGCTTATCCCACGATCTCGACACCTCGGTGTGGAGATCGGGGAAAAACGGTAGGCTCTGACGCTGAGGTTGTGACCTAGATGGCAGAAAACGTTCGTTGAGCTTGCTTTTAGAGCGAACGTCCTGCTTCTCTGATGGCCACTCAATATTTAGTCTTTCGACTGCTCTGGTCACAACCTCTAATAGCTCTTCAAATGCATGAGAGTGAGGTGGCGAATCCTCAGACTCAGCGTCAACACTAACAACATCCAGTTCCTCAGAACTGGATAGTTGCAGTGTTGGTGCCTCAATCGGGGCGGAAGGAACCGCAACGCGTGCTTCCGAACCCCGAAAAGAGGCACTAGATCTATCAGGTGAAGGTTGAGATAGGGCTGGGCCCGTCTCAGACCCCTCTGATAAATCCATTTGCGAACCCCAGGTATGCAATCGACGCCCAGATCCCTGGGGAACGTGAACCTGAACGTCCTTGTGAAAGAACGCAAGGCGGGATCGGAGCGTACGTAAAGGTAGCACTTCACAATGCACACAGTCAGCACCCTCGAGTGCTGACTGGGCATGCTCCTCACCCAAACAAGCAACACACAGGACGTGAGTATCCCCACCCGTTAAATAACGCGGGCAGGGATGCACACACTGTTTAAACTGCTGCTTGCTCGCCATAATGCTTTATATGTGATATAAAGACAAACAATACCAAATAAGACGGACAGATTCACAAAGAGCGCTACTGAAGACACAGAAACTTTCGCTTTCTGTTTTCGGGCAGGCTTTATAGTTTCCTTGTACGTGATGTCACCCGCCTCTGACGTTCCGCCACACCATTGGACTGATTTTACATGTGCTTCAAGACATCATCACGCAAGGCGTTCTCCATAGCGTCAATCTCGACGCAACGCAAGTTCCCTTGAAAGGGAACCTGTTTGGGCCAATACAGAATAGCAATTAACACGGCAAGTTCTTCATGTTTTTCTCAAATTATTAACAATAATCCTAATAATCCTAGGCCGCTCTTTCACAGCATTAACAGTAACACTACTGAAAGTAGACAGTGTCAACACTCTAACTGCGTCAGATCAGTTATGCAATGATTTTCTTAATATTTTCAGTTCAAAAATCGACAATGTTCATAAAGATATCCTCAGCTAATTTGGGTCTCATGCTCCAATAGGTAATTTATCACGTTTTTCCAGTACACCCATTTCAAATATCTCTTAATAGCACTTAAAACTGCTGATGTATTACAAAAGCAAAACAGTGATTTAAACAATTTTTGCAACTTTTGTCCAATTTCACATCTTCCGTTTATATCTAAAATTGTATAGGCTGTTGTTACGTCTCAATTACAATAATTTAATGGTTAATAATTAGTTAGAGCCCTTTCAATCTGGGTTAGGGAAAATGCATAGCATTGAAACAGCCTTTTTCTCAGCCAATTGATGGGATATTTGTACATTAAAGGGCACCTATTATGCAAAATTCACTTTTACATGGTGTTTGAACATAAATGCGTGTTGGCAGTGTGTGAGCAAAACCACCCTAGAATGATAAAAATCCACCCAGTGTTTTTTTTACAATCTCAATAAATCATAAGCACTGTCTCAGAATGAGCTGTTCTAAGATTCTATGCAATGTGACGTAGAATTGCACAGGCCCCTCCCACGACTGTTGAGTGACACTGCAATTTGAGCATAGACCCGCCCTGAGGGAGTGGGACACAGTCCTCCATTTGAGCAGCTGTAGACAAGAATGTCTCCTAAGCGATTGAGGTGTTTTGTTGTTGGATGTAAGAATGAACATATCAGTCTTCATTTACTCTCGTTGTTACTCGAGGATGGATCTGTACCAACTGTTCGTGATCCAGCTTACAGTCTCCGGAGCGACAGGCCTAACGTTACTGATCACGGCAGAAATGAAAGTGAGAGCGCGCACTTTATGACAGCTCATGGAGTCGTTTTACAGATTTACAGTGTACCAGTTTATTAAGCACAGACTGAAAAGGTGTGTATATATTTGTTTACTGTTAGTTGTAACGAGTGTTTTGTGTACTTCGCTGTGTATGTGCCATGCTAATGAAATGGAGAGAGAGAGAGTTTATGGATAAGACTTTAATGCGCACTTCTTATACTGTGTTTATTCAGCTCTTACAGTGATTCTCTGGAGTAAAACTAACGCTCATCTTTTGTGTGATGTACAATAAACTTCACTGAACTCATCAGTATATTTTGGTCATCATTCGGACGAGGTCTGCTACAGCAGGCTTGTATTAATAGTGGATAAAAGCAGATGACAAATAAGTTATAACCATAATTAATCTAAACTATACCTGTTCAATCTCCATACAGCATATATTCTCTGGCTCTGTGGGCATTATTGTCCGACTCCGGGTCGAAATGAACACCACAACTGAGAGTTTCTGTTTTGATATTATCAGATGAGATTGTCCTGGCTCTGACTGTGCGTTCACACCGGACGCGCGAGCTCGTGAGGCTCCGCCCTCTGGGCCGTGTAGCAGCAGTTAATTTGCATTTAAAGGGATACACACTAAAATAGCATGTTTTTCTGAGCTCCAAAAAATTACAATTTAAACATGCTGTAAAAAAATATCTGTTGGGTATTTTGAGCTAAAACTTCACATACACACTCTGGGGACATCAGAGACTTATTTTACATCTTGTGAAAAGGGTCATAATAGGTGCCCTTTAATATATAAAAAAAAGTTATTTTTACTGAATGCATTTAGATTTATACTTCCTATCTGCCAACAGGGTTAGAAAAGATTTATTTTAAGATTAATTCTCGGAACAAGATCGATCTTATGCTGTTCTGCTTACTTTATTAATGTTTAGATAAAAAATCAATTCTTAGAAAACAAGAGAAAAACACTGATAGGGAAAATGATGTTTTGCAGTGTGTCTCTCAGATGTCGACAGACTTCATTCACACAAGCTCATCTGTTCATAAGAACCTGTAAATAAGAACCGGAGTCGCCGTCTTTAGCGGTACATGTAAGTGAAGCACTTAACAGAGGCGCTCGCTTATCAACATTAAATGCCTGTAAAGTTCAGTAAAGATCAGCTCCTAAATGGTGCTCTGCTCTCTGCTAATGGTCAATAAAAGTCTGTTCGTGGTGAGGAGATGATTGATATTATGCATGACATCATCCTCCTCAATCGCCACCACTTAGTGAACAATGATGCTATCAGACATTTGGCTTCAATGATATTTTAGCCCACAGCTCATGACAGTGAAGCATTCATTAGAAATCCCAGCTGATATTCATGCATATCTTATTATTTAGTGTTACTTGAGCACTGGTTCTAGTTAATGAAGTACATACAGTATGCATGGATTTACAGCGTCACGGCTTAATGCTAAATAGAACTTTAGAAATGTTATTTCTTATAATGAAATTCTGGATTTCTACATGCAGATGCACTCCTACACATGATGCTAGAAGCCCACCAGGCAGTAAAATCTCTGCCGTTGGCATCTACGCCATGATCTTGGCTGATATTAGAGCTCTTTGGAGTTTGTTGGCAGATGCTAATGAGCTTTGTAGAGGAGCCGTGACTGCAGGTGAGCTGTAGGATCAGATACAGCAGCCAGAAGGCAGAGAACAAAACCAATAACGTGCTGCATCCTTGCTGTCTCACATGCCCTTTGTCTCTGCAGCAGTTTTAGCCGACTCGATACACTCGTCGCTCGCTCTTTAACAGATGTCAAATAAATGTAGTGCTCTAAATTCATTAGACGGCGTGACACAGTGCCTCTCTTTGTGAGATACACAAAAGCAAACAGAAATCACTGAATCGCAACGTTTGTGCTAAAGACATGAATGATACAGTACAGCAGCTTGATTTAAAGGGATAGTTCAACCTAAAATAAAAATTAAGTCATCATTTACTCACTGTGGTGTTGTTTTAATGGCGTATGTCCTTCTTTCTTTTATGGACGTTTGTCCATATAATGGGAGCAAATAGTGAATGATTAGCATCAAGCTTCTTAAAAAAAGATACAAATCAAAAGTTTTAATGTTTCTGCTCACCAAGGCTGCAATTATTTAATAAAAAATACAGTAAAAACGGCAAAAAAATGACATATTATTCCTATTTAAAATAACTGTTTTCAATGGGAATATATTTTATAATGTAATTTATTTTTCTGATCCAAAGCTGAATTTTCAGCATCATTACTCCAGTCTTCAGCGTCACATGATCCTTCAGAAACCATTTTGCTGCTCAAGAAACATTTATGATTATTAACATCAATGTTGCTTCATATTGCATCATATATGCATCAATGCAATTTTTCAGGATTCTTTGATGAACAGAAAGATCGAACAGAACAGCATTTATTTGAGATCTTTTGCAACATTACAAATGTCTTTAATGTCAACTTCTGTTCTTATATTTCATACAAATAATGTGAGCTTCGCATAGCATATGTTAAACTACAGTATAAATAAGCCATTTCCTTTCCCACAAGATGATAATGTAATTGCATAGCAAAGGTCACGTCGTCAAACAAACCCTTGAGGAAGTGTTCTAAATACAAGCTTCATATTGTACGTCCTTGCGACCCTGTCTCATTTGCCTTTATTAATACCCGCCTACGCTTTGCTTTCACACGCCCCGATGAACGGCCGCGCGACTAGCTCGAGACGCATGTGAGTCTCTTAGAGTCAAAGGTAATTTCAGCTCATTAAAACTCTCCCAAATTCATTAGCGGCGAGTGGAGAAACCAGCAACCCCAAGGGGAAGAATCGCCAGCGTCCAGTTAGCATGCTAATTCTGAAACACGCTTAATTCATCAGCGGGAACACAAGTCTTAAATTAAAGCATGAAAGTAGAGGGCTTTTTCTTAATCAACTAATTACAGTCAAAACAGTGTGTGGAAAAAGAAAAAAAATGGATTGCGGTCTTAACTCTAAGGTAACTTTAAGGCAGGCCATATTACATTATTATTAAGTTTCCAAAGGCAGAAAGTTAAAGCTGGGTTAAGGCTCTGATATACTCACAGCAAAAAAGGTAGTTGGGAATATCTTTGCAGCGGTATACTGTTAGCAACATTCATTTAGATGAGTATGTAAATATTGATATCAATATTGAACGAACGTTCGTTTGTTCGTTCGTTCGTTTATTTAAACCCAACAATTGGTTTAATTTTTCAGTGGTTGGTATAATTTGTAAAATGTTTAAACCCAAAGGTTGGTTTAATTATTTATTTATTTTTAACCCAATATTTGGTTTAAATTTTTACAAATCCAACGGTTGGTTTAAATTTTTAAATGTTTAAATCCAATAGTTGGTTTCATCTTTTTTTTTTTTTTTTAACCCAACGGTTGGGATTGTCCATATGTGACCCAAACATGGGTTGAAACAACCCACCATTTTTTTAGAGTGTATAGTGTATGAAATTAACTTTAAAGCCCATTTTACATAAATAATTGACAAATTTCAAATATGTAATATTGATAGGCCTATATAACAGGCTGTTAAAAATAGGAGGGGTTAATGACATCACCAGAAAAGAAAGACTATGAAGAATTTATTTTATTTTTTTACTTGAAATGACATGATGAACTCTGATTAATAATTCGCAATAAACCCAGGAACAAGTATTACGAAGTGAATAGGGTCAAAGTCAATTTTAACATTTACTTCAATGTATAATAGGAGTCTAAAATAGTGAGATGTTTTGGCAGTCAAACACTTCATGATCAATGATTCAGAGATCACATTAGCATCAAACCCAGTGGGCTCCTTGGGCAAGCAAAAATTCTCATGGCCCCAAAAACAATGCATGTCAAAAAAAGTTATACGGCCGCTCTTGTAATTGTATCTCTATAATAATTCCTGTCAGCGTTTATGAGGCTAGCATTTAGGCAGCACTTTTTACCAAGTCCAGAGAGATCCACCTGACAGTCCTGACCAACACACTGATGCTGTAAAGAGAGCTGTCATTCTGCGCTTCTGTAAAGGTCCTGTCAAGAGTCGCTCTAACAGCCCCAGCGGACCGTTTCCAACACGTCTACTTCAATTATCCGCTAGCTGTCATTCTCGCCCGCTCCTTTGATTACAACGAAGTTTAAATTGCTCATCATTCAGGGAAAGTGACAAAATAATGGGAGAAAGTTTTGTTAAACGTGCTCAGATCTTCCTACATGCTTTGCTTTGGAGCTGAAATCTCACATTTTCTCATCTGGGACTCTCAAGGTAGCTTTGAAGATGGGGATTTAGATCGTTTACAGGGCATTTAGCATGTTTTTCCTCGCTGCCCGTAACCCAATCAGAACAGACCTGCAACCCATTAACGGGTCGTGACCCACCGCTTGAGAGCCACCGATGTAAAGACTGAATTTGCACAGTAACTCGATGCAGAAGAAACACATGACCATATAGAGTCAAGCAAGAATGTGGAGGTCAACACAGATGGCAAGTCAAGGAGCAGACTGTTTATACGCCCGCCAAACTGGATGTCAAGTGAAATGGGTTCTCACCTAGTTTATCAAGTTCAAATACACACATGCTCGCTCTCTCTCTCTCTCTCTCTCTCTCTCTCTCTCTCTCTCACACACACACACATGAACGCAGAGAAACCCAAGGGAATCACGACAATAGAAAAAAGCATTCCCACAGAAACCGAATTGAGGTTAGCAAGCAAACGACCTCATTCATCTTCTCTCCCGACAATGCTTGGATAACAATTTAAGGGTGCTGATACGATGCAAAACATTAGCTGAGGAGGCTGCGCAAAAGGAAAATTGTAAACACTACATCATAATTTTGACCCGCCGTGACAGGCCAAAACACCATGTTACTGCAGGAAATTTTTACCATGCATCACAAACGTTACTATTCTGTGCTAGGCGGTAGCGTATTTGCCTTTCTGGACATGCTGCAATGTGCATAACCTTGGAACAAATTAACCAGTTCATGAACACTATATATATATATATATATATATATATATATATATATATATATATATATATATATATATATATATATATATATATATATATATATATATTAGTAGTTCTTTTTTAATGAATCAATGGAACTGAAATGAAGAATTTAGAAAATAACATAAGGTTAAATGTTATTAAATAAAGAAATAAAGAAAGTGAAGATGCCATTTTCTGTGTGTAATAATGCATAACTTTCCAGTCAAATATTGTAGAAACATTTTTGTTTTATTGTACTATAAAACTACTTTAACTTAATTATTTTATTGTATTTTTTTTTTTTAAGGTAATGTCTATGCACTAGCAACACCAAATAAAACATAAAATAGAATAAAGTAGTACTATCAAACTACAATAAATTCTGCATAATTGTATTTATTTATTATTTTTTACTTCAAATGTAATTTGTGCTAGCAGCACCAAAACATAAATAATAAAATAAATAAAAGTATAAAAGTTTTATTGTACTATCAAACTACTATAACTTTGTATAATTTATATAATTTTATTTATTTATTTTTACTTAAATGCAATGTGTGCTAGCAGCTCCTAAATAAATAAATAAATAAATAAAAATAAATAAAATTACAAATAAATAAATAAATAAATAAATATTTTTTAATAATTTTCATTAATTTAATTTATTTATTCTTTTTTAAGGGGTGTGTAATTTAAACACATTAGCAGCACCAAACAAAGCAAAGCAAAGGAAAACAGTTTCAAACACTCAGAAAGAGATGGTCTTGCCCTAAACTTACACCCAATGTGTCCATGTTGTAACGTCTGGGAAATTAGGGCTGCATGCTTAAATGAAATATAAAGTGTAATTTCTGTGCATTTAGTGACCAAATTACAAGAACTTACAAGTTCAGTCATGCACTATTTAGGGATGAATGAGAGTTGCCTCAGGTAACCTCAACTACAGAGATTATAAAACTTATTCACATTCGCCAAAGTTGTTAACTTTTGAGACACTGAAACAGAGACACCAGAACACGAAGGCTCTACTCTTGACCTCACTTTGACTCCTCTTTGAACACTGAAGAGGAAAGCGTCTTGCACGTCCCATTACCTCTCAGCATGCCTGAGTCACGGGATAAGCGGCTTTGTCTTCACCTCGCCACGGGAACTTCAGTCTGGACTCTTCAGGTTTGGGTTATACTGTACCGTTTGTCTGGAAGATCCATCAAAAAGAGTCTTACTTTCTAAATACAGATGCTCAACTTGATCTCATTAGTATTCATGTGTACTTTCTGACAACCTCTTAAACAAACACTTCCACTTTAAAGACAAACGTAGCTTTAGGAATCCTTTGAGGTTTATGGGTTATTAAAGTTGATCCACAAAGTTCTCTTTTTGCAATTATATTTGGTCTATTATATTTCTGAAAGACACACACACACACACACACACACATACATATTATGTGTATACATACACGTCCAACTCTATTGTATGAAAATATTCTGAGTATAATTGTAATTCATGTTTTATTGTAGCCTACTATCAAACTACTATATTTTTTTTATCATTTTTGTTTCATTAATTTATACATTTTGTACAATAAAATGTGTTGTTTGAGCATACTGGCAGCACAAAACATAAATAAAATAAAATAAAATAAAATAAAATAAAATAAAATAAAATAAAATAAAATAAAATAAAATAAAATAAAATAAAATAAAATAAAATAAAATAAAATAAAATAAAATAAAATAAAATAAAATAAAATAAAATAAAATAAAATAAAATAAAATAAAATAAAATAAAATAAAATAAAATAAAATAAAATAAAATAAAATAAAATAAAATAAAATAAAATAAAGATGATATAAAATAAAAATAAAAATAAAATAAAGGTTCAAATTGAATCAATTATCTGATTTTAATTCAATTATTTGTTTATTCACTCAATGTTTTTATAAAATAATAAAATTACATATATTTATAAAATATAAAAATATATTATAAATATAATGTAATTATTTTATAAATAGAAAAATATGAACATGTATTATAGATATTATAATTGAGTATATAACTAATTGTATAATCTTTGCATTTATAAATAATTATATATTCTTTGCATTAATTTACTGAAGAAAAAAACAATAAATAAAACAAGCCTTCTTTTTAAATTGGATTTTTGCCAGCTTTTTACTTCTTGCATTAAACCTTTTGAAATGGTTGAAGGATATCCACTGTTTGAGTTAAAAAAAAGGGGGGGTTGGGGGGTTCGTGTGCCAGACAGTGAAAACTAGAGACTAAATTTAGCTTTGCTGTCAACTTTATGAACATGCTAAAAACAACTCCACACTTTCAAAAGGATCATTTTAAGTGCCTGAGCAGCTTAAAAACAACATGTATGTTCAATTCTCAAGATCCTCTG
The DNA here is from genome assembly GCF_963993115.1 of Abramis brama. Classification (NCBI taxonomy): domain Eukaryota; kingdom Metazoa; phylum Chordata; class Actinopteri; order Cypriniformes; family Leuciscidae; genus Abramis; species Abramis brama. Next base: position 65,074,477 of record NC_139964.1, read on the forward strand.
GATTCATATGCATGCTCAGGCATAACTGTTCCCAAGATATTTAAAGAAATTCCATTTCCTTATATGGGTTTCATATAGAGATGCACACAAATGAACGCCCTGAGCGAGTGGAAACCAGAGCGTGTTCAACTGCGCGCAGACTGCCAAGCGCTGATAAACATCTGGATATTGCCCCCATTGCGGTTTGAAACATAATTGGAGTAGAAATAAATAAATAACAAAAATGTGATCTTGTCATGAGCTTAGGAACACATGCCTCTGTTGTACTTATGAAGAAGGATGAATTCAATTAGGTTTTAAGGTTCTCAAGTGCTTTTGCAAAAAAAAAACAAAAAAAACATCTCACAACCTTGGGATTTCTGGCAATGATTTCTGGCAACACTATTGGAGAAGCATCTCTCCACATGAGTGGTTTTTCCCTTGGGTTTGTGACGATTGCTGAAGTTTTCAACCCTCGCTCAAGTGCTTCCACTGGCGCAGAATATCAAATCTGCATTAGTTTTGTTTCTCTTAAATTACTATATTCTAACGGTCCATTTAACTAAGCAAAGTTTAAGAAGAGCGAGATATGAAATACAATTACGCCTCAGTGATATATCAGTAGCGTGGGTTTCTCCAGAGCCTGGTGTATATGCTAGCATGGCACAGACCTAATGGGGCTTGAGGAATCGTTTCTGGAAGCCCTATATAATTAGTTCCTTTCCTGACAGCATATAATGCTCCTGGTGAAATGGTCTCCAATGTATTTCACAAATCGGTGAAGAGCGGAGAAATGAACCGCCTGGCCTTGCAAAGCAGAAAAACATGGACAGCTCGTTCCAGCAGAGCCGGTGTTTTGAAACATTAATGTCTGTGAAGCACTAAAGCTGCAGCTGTTTGACTCTGTGCACGTCATGACACATTTTATCAGCAACTCAATCTCATCTAAACCTCTATGCAACATGTTTGTACTGTGTGTGGCATTCATTTTCTTGTGCATGTAGATTATATTTTTATAGTCAAATAACATTTAAACAGCATCTACAATGTAAGTGATGTAAGTGCAAATCAATTCGCTTTCAAATTAATTCTTATATAGTATTAAAGGGGTGGTATAATGCCCTTTTCACAAGATGTAAAATGAGTCTCTGATGTCCCCAGAGTGTGTGTGTGAAGTTTTAGCTCAAAATACCCCACAGATATGTTTATATAGCATGTTAAAATTGTCAATTTTTGAGGGTGAGCAAAGACGCGCCATTTTGTGTCTGTTCCTTTAAATGCAAATGAGCTGCTGCTCCCGGCACAGGGGGCAGAGCTTCAAGAGCTTGTGTGTGTTATCAGCTCCAATTACCTCACACAGACATGCACTGAAAATTTCAAAAACTTTTAGCCTTTTATGTTCAAACCGGATTCAGACAAAGATGGAGAGACTCAAGAAGAAGTGACAACATGTAGAAGCAACAGGACATTTCTGAATGGTTAGTTGATTAATTTATGTAGCTGATGTGTAGTTATCTTCTAGCCATTAATTAGCATATTCTGTTATGATAATCTATATATCGTGTTCCGGGGGCGTGGTTTATGTAAATTTTAGGGTTTGTGATGTCACTAACCCGGGAGGAATGTGGTGTAGTCTCTACCAGCCGTTTGTTGTAGTCCTTAAAAAGCAATTTCTTTAATAGCAAATATCTCCCTTTGCTCTGAACTTTGAGCATTGTAACTTTGCAGATGTTGTTTATGCTCAAACAGCAACATTACACACTAACTAAAATTAAAAAAGTGAAATTATAATCAACCACCCCTTTAAAGATTTGGCAAGATATCATAAAAGAAAAGAAAATATGATAAAATTGGTATCAATATTGCTAAGGATTCAACATTTGCACCAAATACTATAAATGGTAGCTTTAAAGCTTGGACTAAACGAGGCCTCACAGCATACTGTACTTCTTTACATAAAGGAAAAGTGTTGGATTTTGAGACACTCAAACGTGAATACTTATGTAATCAAGATTTTCATAGGTACTTACACATAAGACATACAATTATTAATATTATAAAGGACTAATGACAAGGAAAACAATGTTTATTTCAATATATAAATTGGGTGACATGATAGAAATAATTACAAAATGATATGAAAGTCTACAAGACTGTAAATGAGAAAATACCCAATATATTAAAAGTAAATGGGAAATTTGAAATCCTAGACGAAGACTAGATGAATCACAGTGGAAGACAAAACATTCCTCAACATGGAGAAAATTCGGTTGGAGAAATATCACTATATTTTTCCTCACCCCTGAGCAGAAGAGATATCAAAACAAAAATGCAATCTGCAGGAGAATGTGCGGCTCGAATGAAGCCAATCATAGCCATATATCCTGGGATATAGTTCAGAAAGTTCAGAAATATTGGCAAGAAATCCATAACAGTTTAGAGAGCATCCAATTTAGTTTTTTAACTCTATACTTTGGTCTTACAAATCTTAAATTAGAAGACAAATCTGATAAATATTTGATGAGGATTCTGTTGAAAAATAGGGTTACGGAAGAAATAAGGAATGAAAGAATAATAGCTTGAATAAAAATAAAAGTAAGCCTTTTGTATATAGCTGAACTAACAATACAAGAAGCCAAAACTGATAGGCGGATCAGAGTAATAAATATACAACTATTTTGTTTATTTAATTACAAAAGGCTGCATTACTGAAATAGCTTCCATTACTTTGCAAAATATTGTATTGCTATCACAATTGATGTCTTTTCTATCCTTTTTTTCTTATAATTTTTGTTATTACTATTATGGATGTAATATATGTTTTTTTTTTTTGGTTTTTTTTGCCAATAAATTCAATTGTTGATTGTCTGTTATCAAATATTTCAGGTACAATCCAAATGTAAGGTAATGTTGAAATTACTGTAATAAAAACATAATATAAAAAATATTGTAAATTAATTACTTTTTTAAAGTATGGGATTACTCTTCATTAATCTGTAATTTAATTACAGTGCTGATGTAATAGCATTTAATTCTGTATAGACTATAGAACAATTTTATATAGTGGAGTTAACGTCAAAATTTAACATATAATGTAACATATAATCTCCCCTTAAATACTTTGGTCAATTCATGCAATTTATATTATTTATTTTAAAGCCAATTTTGATTTCATGATGACAACGGTTTAGCGAATTCGCCTCTGAATGCTTCATGCTAGAAAACCTGTGTATACTGATATAACAGCAAAAGACAATCCATCATAACCAGTACTTTTCATCCAGAGTAAGTGAGCAGGGAGGATTTCGGCTGAGCAAACTCAATATTCAACAGAAGAGGGACTCGGAACAAAGTGAATTGTGGGAGCGAGGTTTACTTGGCATCCTTGACACACCGGCGCGAGCAAGCTGAGGAAATAAATAAATGAAAAGAGATGAAATAAAATTGCTGTTGATCCCATATAGCCCTTTCAGGACTGTCCGCGGGGACGTTGGGCCACCTCTTCTGACTGTCCATCTAAAAAGAGCAAGTTTCCAATCATTCATCTGCACCGACGTGATGAAATTACCCAGAGTGCCAGCCTTTCCCCTGATGATGGAGGAAGAGCGGGATGTCCTCAGAGAATCGCCCAGCTCCCTCTGACAGTCACTTCAGCTGACACCGGCCCATCACAACAATGCTTACTTATTCATGCTGGCTTCCAGGAACTACACGTGTGGTTTCCGATTGCAGGATTGAAGAGGAAATCTTCCTGTCACAGCGTCAAGGCCACACGGGACTGCAAATGGAGCGATGCTCTGTCAAACGCAGCTGGTTTTTGAGATTATACTACGTTCTGATCGATGCACTGACATTCATGTGCTGCGCTGATGGATACGAATGAATTATTTAAATCAGGGATGAGAAATGTCGGCCTGGAGGGCCGCTGTCCTGCAGAGTTTAGCTTCAACCCTGAAAAAAACCCTCACCTGACTGTAGCCTTAGTTCTACCAGAAAGACTCAGGAGGCAAAATAACGTAACAAGTATGCATTTATTAACAGCCCAGGGGAAGGGACCATCCGGGTGGTGAGGATGGAGGGGAAGGGACCATCCGGGTGGTAAGGATGGAGGGGAAGGGCCATCCTGGTGGTGGTGGGGAGGACGGAGGGGAAGGGACCATCCTGGTGGTGGTGGTGGGGAGGACGGAGAGGAAGGGCCATCCTGGTGGTGGTGGGGAGGACGGAGGGGAAGGGACCATCCGGGTTGTGGTGGGGAGGACGGTGGGGAGGACGGAGGGGAAGGGACCATCCTGGTGGTGGGGAGGACGGAGGGGAAGGGACCATACTGATGGTGGTGGGGAGGATGGAGGGTGGTGGTGGTGGGGAGGACGGAGGGGAAGGGACCATCCTGGTGGTGGTGGGAAGGACAGAGGGGAGGGGAAGGGACCATCCTGGTGGTGGTGGGAAGGGTGGTGGGAAGGATGGAGGGGAGGGGAGGGGAGGGGAAGGGACCATCCTGGTGGTGGTGGGGAGGATGGAGGGGAAGGGACCACCCTGGTGGTGGTGGGGAGGATGGAGGGAAAGGAATCATCCTGGTGGTGGTGGTGGTGGGGAGGACGGAGGGGAAGGGACCATCCTGGTGGTGGTGGTGGGGAGGAAGGAGGGGAAGGGACCATCCTGGTGGTGGTGGTGGTGGGGAGGACGGAGGGGAGGGGAAGGGACCATCCGGGTGGTGAGGATGGAGGGGAGGGGAAGGGACCATCCGGGTGGTGAGGATGGAGGGGAAGGGCCATCCTGGTGGTGGTGGGGGGGAGGACGGAGGGGAAGGGACCATCCTGGTGGTGGGGAGGACGGAGGGTGGTGGTAGGGAGGACGGAGGGGAAGGGACCATCCTGGTGGTGGTGGGGAGGACGGAGGGGAAGGGACCATCCTGGTGGTGGTGGTGGGGAGGACGGAGGGGAAGGGACCATCCTGGTGGTGGTGGGGAGGACGGAGGGGAGGGGAGGGGACCATCCTGGTGGTGGTGGTGGTGAGGATGGAGGGGAAAGGACCATACTGATGGTGGTGGGGAGGATGGAGAGGAAGGGACCATCCTGGTGGTGGTGGGGAGGATGGAGGGGAAGGGACCATCCTGGTGGTGGTGGTGAGGATGGAGGGGAAAGGACCATACTGATGGTGGTGGGGAGGATGGAGGGGAAGGGACCATCTTGGTGGTGGTGGTGAGGATGGAGGGGAAAGGACCATACTGATGGTGGTGGGGAGGATGGAGGGGAAGGGACCATCCTGGTGGTGGTGGGGAGGATGGAGGGGAAGGGACCATCCTGGTGGTGGTGGGGAGGATGGAGGGGAAGGGACCATCTTGGTGGTGGTGGTGAGGATGGAGGGGAAAGGACCATACTGATGGTGGTGGGGAGGATGGAGGGGAAGGGACCATCCTGGTGGTGGTGGGGAGGATGGAGGGGAAGGGACCATCTTGGTGGTGGTGGTGAGGATGGAGGGGAAGGGACCATACTGATGGTGGTGGGGAGGATGGAGGGGAAGGGACCATCCTGGTGGTGGTGGGGAGGATAGAGGCGAAGGGACCATCCGGGTGGTGGTGGGGAGGACGGAGGGGAATGTAGGCGTCAGCATCTGCGAACTCAGACATGTGGAAGTACCGATCTTTTATACTACAATTATTAGAATAAGATTGGATAGATGAGAAGGTAATAAGTGACGTAACAATTGAATCTTCCCGGCAGAACTTACACTAAAGCTCTCATTGATCCTGAAGACATTGATTAGCTTGTTCAGGTGTGTATGATCAGGGTTGGAACTAAACTCTGCAGGACAGTGGCCCTCCAGGACTGACTTATTGCTTTATAAGTGTGAAATGATATAACCCTAAAAAGCCTACTGTATCATATCTGCCTCTAAATTATGCACATGAAGAAAAAAAAACTGTTGCACACAATCTACTCTATGCCTTCTGTCGTCTGCCAAGCCATGTAACGTCTTTTTGCTGTGAAATTTTTACTGATTTGTATGAAGTAAAGATAAGAATAACTTTTATATTGTTAGCAATATTTCAAGACAAACACAGATTGGACTGAAGCAACTCTAGGTTTACTTGATTATCCATACAAACCTTTTTTTTGTTTAGAAAAATCATAAGTATCAAATAAGATCATCAGGCTTTTGAGGAAGGTTTATTTGTTCATTTCTCAATCATTATTGTGTTGCATTGCATTATATGTTTTATCATAAATCTAATCACTTAAATATCATCTTACTAAGATATTATTTGGAGAAATACTGTAGAGTGATGACTGATATTTATATGCATATGTATATGCATATGCAAGTAGTCGGCTATACTGTTATAAAGACCTTGATTATTTACATTGCAAGCAATAATAATTATTTTTGACCCAGAAAATATTAATGCTTTGAAAATGGAAATGGAACATCCATCAAATGTCAGGGTTAACTAATTAAAAATGCACTGAACTTATATGCGCTGAAGTCTCTCAGCTTGTTGAGGAGAGATCTGACATTATTAAGGTGATAGCAATGCACCAACAACCACACAGCAGAAGGAACACAACCACAGTATTCTGCGGTACAATAATACAGACAAATAAAGCAAAAAACCCTCAGTCTGAGACTTTCTCGCTGCTGTGGCTGAGGGCTGAGAGCTGAGTGAGTTTAATGTTCAGTTTCTGATGCTGCATGGGTAATTAAACACATTATAATATTAAAAATAATAAAAACCCTGAACACTGAAACATTATGGGCTGAAATGTGGTACACTCAAGTTCAAATTATAGTTACATCCCATGCTATATTTTACCTTTTAATGTCTAATACAGGGTTTCAGAAATCTTATTAGAGATGTACTGTGATAATTAGTAGCGCTTGATTAGTTGAACACCTAGCAATTACCGGTCTTGTTTTAGTATTATGTATAGTCATTATTCAAATTTTGAATTCACTTTTATTTTCATGTTTTCATTTTAAAGGAATAGTTCACCCAAAATAAAAAATGAATTCTGTCATCATTTACTCACCCTCATGTTGTTCCAAACCTGTATGAGTTACACAAAAGAAGATATTTTGAAGAATGGTAACCATAAAGTTGATGGTAGCCATTGACTTCCATAGTATTTTTTAATGGCTACCATCAACTGACTGTTTACCAACATTCTTGGTATTCTTGGAGGGTGAATAAATGATGGCAAAATTGTAATATTTGGGTGAACTATCCCTTTAAGTTTAGTAAATACTGGAAACTTGCCAACAGTAACAATAATAGGAAAAATATCATACCAAATCTGACATTAGTGGTGAGTTTTGCAATCAAAATCCACCTGCATTTGCTTCAGAAAGTGTAATTCTTTTCATGTCTAAATTCAGATTCCATAACAAATGGGATGTTTATAGGCTTAGTTAAAAATCAAGGCTCCAGGTTTCCCATGTTAAGCGCTCCTACACTGCAGTCATAATGGGCATTTGACAGGGTTTGCCAGAGAGCAGCTGTATCTCGCTCAGCTATTTTTTGCCTCTTCCTGTATGTCTCAATCTGTAAATTGATTTCTCTGTAAATCATCTGCTTCAGACACAATATGATCCTAGATTACTAAGAAATGCCCATAATATCTCCTCGGGCCTCAAACGGAAGACGGGAGCTTTCAGTAAAGCATGTGTACATAATTGCATTTCTCACATTATCTCCTGATTTTTAGAGGTTTGGCTGTAGAAAACCATCACTATTGCTATTGCTCATCAGCCTGAGCACATATACACACTAACAGTTTCTTGCTTTCTGTCATGTTTGCATGCACACCACACAACTGATCACATACAATTTCGATAAAAAACAAACATAGAATTACATAAAAAAATAAAAAAATAAAACTTCAACCTAGATTTTCAATTCAACCATGAAACACTCGCAATTTCACCTGAAAATCTAGTGGTCTGCTGATGGGAAGGAAGGAAACACTTCCGAGGTCTGAGGCGTGTAATGGGAATCCAGCGGTCAGTGTGTAAGTTGCCCTTTACAGTGATCCAAGACTTCACTTCACCAGTCAGGAAACCCGTTTTAGCTTCAGAAGGCTTCATCTCTTGGTTCATGTCCTGGTTATGCTTTAGCTTTGAAGAGGAAACTTATTTGCTGGAGACAAACACTTGACCATCTGGGTCAGATCTACACATGTACTCACCCTTACACTGGGTTCAAGAGTATGCTATATTGTGGAAGTCTGTCAAAATATGGTCCAATTCATTATTTGAAGATTGTTTTGCACTCACTCTGTAGGGACCGAGCTTGCTTGTGTATTAGTTTTGTCAACAGTTGCCATAACCATTATATTTCTCAGCGGCAAGGAGAGCAAACCAAAACCACTGCATGAATCATGAGGCAAAGCTAAATCTATTCATATTTCCTTGTCTTGTTTTCTGTGCTTGAAATGTCGTTTGAAATGGTCAACGAGGCAACATAGTTGCACAACTGCCTGTAATTGGATTTGGACATCCCAGAGCAAGAACATCTGCTTGACGCCTTTATAAACCTGTCCTTTAGGTTGGTTTTGGGCAAGAACTACAAAATACATTTGATGTGGATTATTCATATTCAAAAAATCCTGAGGGACAAAGCCTCTTTGAGGAGACTGCAAAGTTCTGTGGGGATGAGATCATAAAATAATTCCACTTATGATAGATAGATAGATAGATAGATAGATAGATAGATAGATAGATAGATAGATAGATAGATAGATAGATAGTATAAAATTAAATTAAATAAAACAATCAAATATGTATATTGTGTGTGTGTGTGTGTGTGTGTGTGTGTGTGTGTTAATATGTTATATATGTTTGTTTAATTAATTCATTAATACTTAGAAATATAATACAATAAAATTCTTCCACTTATTCACAATAAACATCTAAATAAATAAATACAATAAAAAAATAAAAAATAAAAAAATAATAATAATAATAAAAAAATAAAAAATAAAATTAAATAAAATAAAACATTTAAATAAAAAGCTGCTTTATATTGACTCAATATGAGTTTTGAAAAGCACTTTTAGGCAGAACATTAGTATTGGGAATAGTCGCAACCCTTGAACACCCACCGGCTTTGACATTTCACAGAGTTTTAATGCCATTGCAAGTTTCACCACGCCAGCTCCTCCAAACTTGAGCTGTGCGGAATTAAAAATTGAGTGATGTTGAAACCTGTAGTTTGTGAAAAATTTGCTTTCTCCCTTAAGCCGTCCTACTGGGAAAAGAGCACAAGATTTGTCGAGTCTGTGAGGGTGACCAGAATCAAAGAAAGAAGCTTTTCGCTCTGATGTAATCAATCCTTTGTGGCTTTCCCCCCCAGTAACATCTGTGATTCACTGGCTCTCCCACACTGAGCAAAGTGCCCGCATTTGTCTAATCCTAAAGAGTTACTCATCGAGCTATGCTTAAAAACAGGTCAGGATGAGGCAAAGTGGGAGATTGAACCCGACTAATGTATTAAAAGAGGAGTAATGCGGCCTAATGGACGGCCGCTTCAAGAGAGATGAATGTTTCTCATCTGCGTCATCCATGGAAGCCTTGACTCATCTCCCATTGTGGATAGGTCTTGGTGCAATGGATCATGGGATTATCTCAACGCAGTTTTAAGCAGCACGACTGTTTTCAACATTGATAAATATCAGAAAGGTTCATCGAGCAGCAAATCAGCATATTAGAATGATTTCTGAAGGATCATGTGACACTGAATGAGTAATGATGCTGAAAAATCAGCTTTGATAACAGGATATAAATGACATGTTAAAATATATTGCAATAGAAAATAGTTATTTTAATAATATTTCACAATAATACTATTTTACAGTATTTCTGATCAAATAAATGCAGAAGAGACATTACAAAACATTAACAGTAATGCACATTGTTGTTTATTTGAATGGCGAATCGTTTAGTTACATCCACTACAGCTACGAAGTAATTTCCGTTAGTTATTTCGTAAAAGCACCAGTGTTACACATAATGTGTTTAAAAGACAGATAGAGAATGAAAAAAAAACCTGGCGTTCCAATTCAGACTTAATCCCGCAGCCTTTCAAAAGCCTTAACGGCATCAGGATTTTTCAATAATGCATCAAAAAAACACAAGGCCCCATAGGAGGCCGAGGCGGTAATCAAAAAGTGGGAGTTAAAGAATTTCTAAATAGGGTCCTATAAATAGCAAAGGAATGAAAAAAATGAGGGCATGGAAAATGGATGAAGGATCAAATCCCTAGGAGGAGGCAAAAGCGCTGGAAGATAAAGGATGGATGTTGCTTCCCAGGCTGGCAGAGTGGGCAGCCGTACGGAGAGAAGCCCTCCATCCAACAATTCACATTCATGAGCAGATATGACCATAAAAACCAGCAAACGTCTGAGATCTGTCCAAGATCAGCGCCACTGCACAAATCTCAAATGTGATTAATTAAAGCAAGACCGATTCGCAACAATGAATCAGACTTCTCTAGTAACTGATTATATGTAATCTGGATCATGTAATCAGATTCCAAAAAAAAATAAGTGCATGAAATTAGATCGTAATTGTGTGTTTTAAAATGCTTATAACCAGATTAAAGTCACTTCTTTTATAGATTGCATGTTATTCGCATAATTTTATGAGTTTCCCTTATTAATCTTTTCCATCTTTAAAAAGCCTATACAGCATACACTGTAAAAAAAAAAAAAATGTATATATATATATAAATATGATCAAAACGTTATGACAACATATGTTTTTAGTACACATTGCTTTAACTCATCAATGTACTGTAAGTTAAGCGATTTTCAAGTTATACGAGATTCAACTCTTTTTTTTTAAGTCAGTTTAATGTAATTTAAGGCTACAACTGTTTTTACAATGGAATGTTATGTATGTTCAAGTCTTTTAATTGGGAAAATTTTAAGTAACATATTTGCATGTTCATAGTTTTGTGATGTCATTTAAAGTTCACATGGTCACATCTGTTTGTGTTTTATTTTTGTGTTAAAACTTTTTTATTTAGATTGTTTTTATTTTATTTTTTTATTTATTTTCATTTTATGGTTTAATTACTTATTAGCTATATCAATTTACGAACCCCCTGCAGTTCCTTTTCAGTTGGCAAACCCTGGCGTAATGTGATCTTTAATGCAGTTCATGGTGTTGATAAAAAAATTAAATATAATAATAATAATAATATAATTTCATTCTCTTTGTACTTTTTTATATCAATATGATACTAACTGATATTCTTATTCATATCAATATGATTAACGAGTTAAGTCAAAAGTAATCTATAAGTAATCCAAAAGTAGTCCGATAATATCGGATTTTGATACAGATTATACATAATAATAACAGATTTCATTACTAATTACAATTTTGTCATGCACTTTTGAAACATACTGTAAGTAATCGACCCATCACTGCAAACTGACAAAACAGTTCACAATCTGCAGTTCACATCAGTTTCTGTGAGACTGTGCTCTTCAGGGAAAGCGGATGGACTTCACTAACTTCACTTCACAGCCAACGGAGTACAAAAAGAGATCCATTCATCACGTGACGATTCGGCTTTTAGGAAAAGAGATACTGCGGACCGATCGATATGTATCCTGCCGAGCTGAAGGTGTTTCTGGGGATTAGCTGCCAAATCTGCGGTGCCTATCAGAGTGATAAATAAAGTCGTGTGTATATGCGCGTGTTTGTGTGTGTTTAAGTGTGTGGGTCTCTGTCAGATACACCTGCCATCAGAGATAAAGGCAAGAAGACAAGCAAACCATGAGCTGGAGATGATAAAGAAAGCCTCGCTCTACAACCTGACTTCAGATGAGAAGAGTTGTTCAATAATACAGATGTGTGTCTGAACAGCGCAGGATATTTGTCTCAGAGATAAAAGCGTACATTCATGCGTTTACTAATTGGATGTCATTAAAACATTAAAAGGGTCTCATTTAACTTAAAAATCAATATGATATAAATGCATACACTGTATTTAGTATAAATATTATTATGTTTTTGCCATTCTTTTATTACATTTTTAAACCAAATTATAGATCTAATTATCATCACTGTAATAAAATAAGACTTAAAAAAAAAAAAAAAAATGTTTTCATAATCATTAGCGTTAAATTATGATGATTCACATATTTTTATTCATTAAATATATTTAAAATATTTTTATTGTAGTAAATTTCAATATGTTTATGTTTAAATTTGCACAAAGGTTGTACAATAAAAACTTGTAAAGATTTAGTTTTTTGCATTATTTTATGACAATTTTTACCCAAATGTTTAACCCCAAAATTTAACCCCAAAATTTTTACTCTCATTTCTGCAAAACAGCCACACTTTATTTTTTGTGTATTTTTTTTTTTTTATAATCACTAGCCTTAATTAATGCACCCATTTTTTCATAAAAAATAATATATATATATATATATATATATATATATATATATATATATATATATATATATATATATATATATATATATATATATATATATATATATATATATATATTATTTATTTTTTTTTTTTTTTTTTTTTTTTTAATAATGAAATACATTTTAATTTTATAATTAAAATAACTAAGTCAGCAAAAGGGACAGTACTACAAATAATTATTATAAAGATTCATATTTTTGTTTATAACCAAATAACCAAATTCTACTGCAATGCCAATCTCACTCTCATTACTTTAATACAACCAAACTTTTTTATAATTTATTTTATTAATCATTTATCTTAAATAACAATTCCCATTTTTCCCCATGATAAAAAAAATGCAATACTGTATTTGATATGATTAAATATTTAAATAAACATAAAGGCAGTAAAATAAATACTAAGTTAAATACTAAATCATTATTGTTTTTGCATTACATTAATGCATAATTGTGAGTGCAAAAAACTTTTTATGTTCTTAATTTTGAGGTGAAATATTCCGAAGACACATTTTAATGAAACACTATGTGACTAGAATTTAATAACCATAAAGCAGCATTAAACACACGACACCTTCATCACAGGCCCAAATTATTACATGCTGATATGCTAATTATTAATTAATGCTAATGCAGTCAACTAAGTGTGTAAACATATTATCCATTTAAAAGCCGAACATAATTAATACCGGTACTGTGAATGGGTTTGATTTCGTCTACAAAACTTTTCATGTTTAAATGGCTGAAAAGCCATAATGCCTGTATATTTCATTTATTAATGGCACTGCTTAAGTATTAATGGTTCTGTTCACTATTAATGAAAATTCCTTTGGCTCAAAACAGCATCTATAATCAGATCCTATCGCAGCTCGCCGGCGTAATTAACAAACTGTCAGCGGTGTAGGCCAGCTATGTTCATCAAAGTCTCAGCGCTGGTGAGTTCAACACAAGCTCAGGTGGGCAGGAGAACACGTTTGGAGTGGACTTGGAGCCGTCAGAGAAAATAATGTAGGTTATCAGCTGGCATTAACTCAACGTGAAGGGTTTGTTATGTCACAGGATTGCTGTGGGTTGGTTTGCATACAGGTTGGCGTAGAAACTTCCAGAATGACACGTCGTATCACGGCCTCTGTCTCTCAGGAACACCAGTATGCAAACCAGCGGAGGGATTTGTCTCGCAGTCATTCACTGAGACACTCCGTTCACACTCTCATAGGAACGAAAGAAAATCACATATGAGATCTCTTTAATAGCTTGAATGCTTCTCCTAGATTGCAATGAAATTGGCTTTTTTTTATTCTTTTTTTTTTTAAAGTCTACAGCATTTTCAAAAGAGAGTTTCAACAGACTTCAAAAGTCAGAGATCTCATTATGAACTCAAACATTTCTCATCAAATGATCTGAGCTACTATTCACATTCATTGCATGGGTCTGTACACTCAAAAAAAAGGCTTCAATTTAAGAGTGTCTATTTGAATTGCAAATACAATTTCCATCAACTTGGATTACACAGTTTTAACATAAACTAAAACCCTTGATGTGATGCATATGTGTCACTCATACATAAATTAAACAGTTATGAAACAGCTAAGATGTCTGCATAAAAAATAAATGTAAAAAAAATCTTGGTTTTAGATTATTTGTATTATTATTAACTATATGCATTTATTGAAATGGCTTAGAATCAGCATCAATCTTGTGAAAACAAATAATAATAAAATATGAGGAACAAGCAATATTCAATTAGTTGAAATGGAAAGAAACTGTATTTAGTGATGATAAATACTGTAACAATTTACAATAAGGTCCCATTAGTTAACATTATTAAATGCATAGTTAACATTAACTAACAATGAGCAGTATGTTTTTTTACAGAATTTAATCGTTATACACACACACACACACACACACACACACACACACACACACACACACATACAGTGCAATGCATAAGTTAATACACCCATGCTAAAGTTGAGATTGAGATTGGCCTAGAGATTGGCATGGGGTACTTTCCATAAGATCATCTCTCAATGCAAATCAAACTAGCTTTTAGGCTAACTGAAATAAAACCATGCCAATCTCTAGGTATGGTGAAGGCTATGTGATGATGTGGGGCTATTTTAATTCCAAAGGCCAAGGGAACTTTATCAGGATGCATAGTATCCTAAAAATTAATAATAATAAAAATACTTAAAAATAAAAATCTGCCTGCCTCTATGGGAATTTAACATAGGGGTGTACACACTTATGCACCATGTATTTTAAGGAAGAACATTTATTTATTTACGATACATTATTCATTCACAAAGAAAATTGGTGTCCTAAAAGGTTGGATTTTTCCTAACTTTTTAAATTAAGGCATTAAGTTCAATTTCCAAAATATGATTTTTTATTCCTCTTTTTAGTCAACTTTAGCATGGGTGTATTAACTTATGCATTGCACTGTACATATATACATACATACATACATATATACATACATATATATATATATATGTATATAGTACATGCAAACTATATAAAAAGTAAATCCATTTGAGCTGGGTCTTCTAAGATCACTGCAAAGTTCATTTAAGTCACACTTTTGCTCAACAGCAAAGTTCCTTCCGCACTACATGCAAATCACCAGCTTTTCGAGAGCGCTAATATTAACCTTCACATAACCTGTGAATATGTACTCCATAGCTCTCCTTCATTACAGCATTTCAAAAACGATATAATTAGTCAGAGCTACATGGTTTCCAGGCGAATTATAGTGGCGGTTTGGAGGGGGTCTGACCCGCATAATTAAGGCCTGAACCCCTAAAGGAAGTCATAACAAGTTTAAAAAGTAGATACTTAGCTCTAATTTAAAAAAAAAACACACAAGTACATTTCAGTGACTGCAAAAGTAGATTACAAGTGAGTCAGAGCATATATTTCCACAAACAAGTCCAGTTCGCCTTAAAGAAGAACCGCTTCAATAGAACACAGCTCCAATGCTTTCCTTATCAAAAGACACAAATTAAATTACCCATAGAAATTACTTTTGAAAAGTTGACCACCGCTGCATAAAACCACATCTACAGTTTAGTTTCCATAACAATGACCTTTTGCAACACATTTGGGTTAGTTCTGCTTTATTTTTTAACTTTTCAGTGAGCAGTCTGTCAATGAATCATTTAAACCGATGTTCTGAACTGATTCAGACCAAAAGTTCTGATTCGGACACAATTTCCTACTAGTAAACAATTGAAATTCAAAGCTTCATAAGCAACTTCAAATCGACCAGACTTTATATTTATTTTCATTGTTGCCTTGACAGTTATAAGCTTGAGTTATCCATGAGCAACAAAGTAGACAAAACAAATTTGACTTCTTTACACTGTAAAAAAAAAATACATCCCCAAGTCAAAAATTTCAAGTGACCGATAACATCTAAATTTTTCAATTAGTCTGACGTATTATTTCTCATTGAGCCAATGTTAACAGACTATTGCAACAAGAATTTCACTTGGGCCAATTGAAAAATGTAGATGTTATCGGTCACTTGAAAATTTTGATTTGGGAGGGTTAGAAATTGTTTACAGTGTAGGGCAGATCACTTTGTTTGAACATCAATGAATCTCTTAACACAATGACTATTGTGAACGAATCATTTAGAACCAGTTTAAGAGATCTGACTCAACAGATTTGTTTTTAACCTCTTTTTTTTTTTTTACTTTACTGCACCAAGATTCATATGCAACTTCAGTTTTCCACAAACAATTCATTCAAAAGATTTGACTCAGAATGATTCGTTCACAAAATTGACTCATCACTAAACATTTTTTAACTTCAAAGATTTGTTTCTTTGTTCTCTTTTTCCAAGTTGAACTCAGCCAGGTGTCATTAACGACATCAATTCTATCGGTAAGGACAATAGCTTTGCATTGCATCTGTTCATTTACGGACCAAGTCATTGAACCAAAAGCCTGGACAATAATGTTGGGATAGAGAGCACAAACCAAAACCAAATGTTGCACACTTACCGTCAAACTTTTTATGCCTGGAGGTAAACACTGTCCGTATGGTGTGGCTGCTCCCATCCACTAATTTCTCGAAATCCAGTTTGCTCTGCTGGCCGAGCCTGTCCTCCATGTCTGAAGTGCAGCAGGTGTAGCCTTGGGAACAAACCCGCAGATGTTCACCTGTGGGACGGGAGAAGGACATATTTCACACGGCCGCACCGGGAGACACGGAGCTCATCACACCAGATCAAACACGCTTCATTAAGCCAGAGCTGCGATGTGTGATTTCCCAAAGCGCGCAGAAGATGTGAAGGTGCACCAACTGAAATTAATGGTGCATGTCGCCGCTGGATGTGACATCTTTAATTACGTCAAAGCGACAGATGGATGTTTGAGAGCCGTCCTCAAACTTCCTTCACTCGTGCTTTTTAATGACTGCAAACAAGCAGAAAACCTGTCTGACTGTCAGTGTGAAAATGTATTTCCCAACTATTTTTTAAACTTCATGCTTGACAGGCTGTATTACATTACAATATGTTCAGTGTGATGTTTTAAATAGCTTCCCTGTCGAGAAAAAGTCTAAACCAGGTTCAAGCAAGCATAAAAATTAAGATGCCTCCATAATGTGAGGCATGTGAAACAGGATTTTATTCAATAATTAAGTCAAATCAAATTAAAGCTACACTGAAAAAAAATTCCCAAGACATGATTTATACTAAGAGCGTGTATTTCTTTAATATCAGTTGTTAATTGCAGCAGTCTGTTTAAAATGTTTAATTAATCTGAATTAATTATTTTAAAAATCGGTTTGAATGAATGATTCAATGACTCACTTATAATATTTCATGTGTTTTATTGCTGGATGATTCAGCGTTTTTACACAAATCTCTTGAATTAATGATTCAATGACTCACTTATAATATTTCATGTGTTTTATTACTGGATGATTCAGCGTTTTTACACAAATCTCTTGAATTAATGATTCAGTGACTAACTCAAAGACTTCACTTGTTTCATTACTGGCTGAATCAGCATTTTTGCAGTTTGAATGAATGATTCAATGACTCACTCATAAATATTTCACTTGTTTCATCACAGTGTTTTTTAACTAATCTCTTGAATGAATGAGTAAATGACTCACTCATACAGACTTCACTTGTTTCATTACTGGATGATTCAGTATTTTTGAATGAATCTCTTAAATTGATGATTTAATGACTCGTTCATACAGACTTCACTTGTTTCATTACTGGATGATTCAGCGTTTTTGCACGAATCTCTTGAATGAATGATTCCGGTGTGATTTAGTCAAAAGGTTTAATAGACACAGGCAAATTGCTGTCATTTAGGAGTCATGTTGGTGTTTGAATAAAGATTGCGATCTCTTAATGAATAATCGTGCCGCTCTAGTCTATGCAGTATTCTTATCTGAGTTCTTAAGAGCACAGAATTCTTTCTGCAACCCAACGATTACACTTTTACAGTATAAATAGCATCCCTCCAGTCAATCTGTAGAGTTTGCATTTTGCACCATCTCAGCATTAAAGCGTCTTGCCCATCTAAACTTCATGAGTAAAACTCTCCCCAACACCGGCTGGATTGAACATGCAGTGAGCCAGACCAGCACTGCATTGCCTCTAAACCACAGCCAAAGCGCTTCTGGCACGAGCGGATCCAGGGACAACATAATGCATAGACGGAATGCCAAACTGTGGGCTAATGATACATTTAAAATCACCTCAAATGTTGGCAGGGAATCATAAGTTGCTTGCAGTGAGCAAAAGCGACAAACAAGAGTGTGTTGGTAATGACATGACAGCCTGGGAGAAAATATCTCATTCTCATTACAGCCAGCTGATTTGAAAAGTAATATCAGACCATTACATACCGAGCAAGGCAGATACTAGCGCTTATTTTCGAGTATATAAATTGACTTCTGCACTGAGAATATTTTGAGGCCAGTGTGCGATTGTGTCTCGCGTGAGTCTACTCGTTTTTTAAATGTAATGAGCGAGAAATTGTGCAATTTATGAACAGGGCCGTACCTGGACACGTCTTTGGTGCGGATAATAGGAAACAGACATTATAAGCCTCAATATTCATTGTTGTGACTTTTTCACATTAAAGTTCAATCCCTTTTAAGTTTCGTCAAACATTAAGCATGCTTTCAATATCTGGAAGTGGTTGGTCAAGGGTATTTCAAAACATTGTAAAGATTTTCCACATTTTAAAGTAAAATTGCAAATGAGATCTCTTTAATACTCAAATGTTTCGCCAAGACAGCAATGACAATGACGTTAAATGGAGAAAATGCTTAATGCGTGTGAATCATTGTGTCCATTTTTTGCTTTCCTTGAATGGATTTTTAGGAGAAATAAGTTGATTCTTACACTACTGGTCAAAAGTTTGGGGCCAGTAAGATTTTTTTTTAAATGTTTTTGAGGAAAAGTTGCATTTATTTGATCAAAAATACAGTAAAAATGGCAATATTGTGAAATAATATTACAATTTAAAATGACTGTTGTAATTTATTCATGTGATGCAAAGCTGAATATTCAGCATCATTACTCCGGTATTCAGTGTCACATGATCCTTTAGAAATCATGATGATTTGCTGCTCAAGAAACATTAAAATGCTCAAAATCCATTGTATAGCTCTGTACTCTAACTACTATTGACTCATTTGTGTCTATTTATTATTTCTCCAAAATGATTTTAGGAGAAACATCTGAGACATGGTGATATTTAAACAAGAACATGAATAAGAAGTCCACTAAGGGTTTGGTTAGTGCGGTTCATAAAGCAATCTCACCAGGGTTCGGTTTAATCCAACCAAACATGCCAAGTGTGAACAAAAGAACCAAGAGAACCAAACTACAAGTGCGAATAACCCACCCTAAGTCTCCTGAGCTTCATGATGAAATGAAATGCACTGAAGTCTTCCAGCGGGTGAGCAGAGTTCTCAAGCACAATAAACATTTCTCAGCTCATGAGACGCTTTCCGTTGATCGCTCGCCTTACCGTGTGCCAACAGCTGGTTTGTGTCAGATGAGCCCGTCACAGATAGTGACAGACGCAGCTCCCATATTTCATCTTAAAAAGATGGAAGTAATTCATGAGGGCAAAATAACTGAAGAAAAGCCTGTCGTTACATTGGCTTCAACCCAAAGTGTTTTTAAGCACGTCCTGGTGAGGTCATTATAAACATGAGGTTTTCACAAACCGTTCCAAGACGTTAAGTTATTCATTTTCTTTAATTTTCCTCCGTCTCTCTGGTCCATCTCAGCACAGATGTGGCGGATCGTTGTGGATGGTTATCTCTGGAACCTCGAGCACGGAGCGCGATTGAAGCACAGCTTTGTAATTAGCTGGAAATGCTGAGTATGAGAAGGTCCAGCGAGTGCCGCTGGTGTTCAAATGCCAGTGAGAGACCAAGTCCATTTACCACAGACACGCAATACAAGATCAGTCCCGCCAGAAGAGCCCATATTGCCCACTACAAACTATGGCTGAGCCAGAAACTATGGCTGAGTGCATAGGAATTACTAATCAAAGTCATATTTGCCTGTGAGAAACTGACTGGTAAATATAAAAATGATTAATGTTAAAACGTACACAATGATTTTGAAACTCTTCTGCTCACCAAGGCTGCATTTGTTTGATCAGAAATACAGTAAAAATAGTAATATTGTCAAATATTTGAGGCAACAGTTTTCTATGTGAATATATTTTAAAATGCAATTTATTAATGTGATACAAAGCTGAATTTCAGCATCATTACTCTTTAAGTTTTCCTTCAGAAATCATTCTCAAAAAACATTTCTTATTGTTATTAATGTTGAACAAATTGTGCTGCTTCATTTTTTGGGGGAAATTGTGATGCATTTTTTTTTTCAGGATTCTTTGATGAATAGAAAGTTTTAAAAGAACAGCTTTTATTTGAAAAAAAAAAAAAAGTTAAATTAATCATTTTTTATTAATTTAATGTATCCTTGCTCAAGAAAAATATTACTTTATTTCAAATAAATAAATAAATCTTTTGAATGTTAGTGTGTATTTTAAAACTTGCTTGATATCATGTTTTACTTGAAAATAAATTCCATTTTATATTTACATTCATGCATTTGCCAGATGCATTTATCCAAAGTGATCGCATTGCATTCAAGGCACGCATTTCACATTACAGAGATAAAATGGGCTGCGAATACAGTATTAACATGTTTAATCTGATGTAAAAATATGAACAAAATGTTATTTATGCATACCATTTAGCTTCACATTTAATGCAATTTTGAATCTTATCTTGTTGTGATAAATGTAAAAGTCAAATCCATATATCATACAGTATTTTACATCAGCAAAGCCTCTAGATTCATATCACTCTTTCTGGATTTGTGCCAATCATCATCAGGATTGGAGTGCAATGCAATACATATACAGTAAGCATAGCAAAGTAACACCAATCAGATTAAAGATGCATTTAAAATATGGTGATTATACAAGAGGGATTACATGCATTTATTAAAAAAAGGCTTCTGCTGACGCACACACAACCCCATCAGTGCTGTCGACAAAATAAATAAATAAATAAAAAAGTAAAAAAAAAGTGAATCAAACAGTTTGAAATGCATTGGAGAGATTTAGAAATGATCCTCAATAATGAAAGCAAAAAACATCGGTTTATACTCTGCAAATGATGCTCACCGACACCAAACACGCTCTCTACATCAAAAGCTTCAACATCCAACCAGACGAAGAGCTTGACAGTTTAACTGCAGCGGTAAAGTTCTGTCATGTTAGCTAATGAAGAGAATCTGCTGTGTGATTTCTCCTTCCCACCTCAAAGCCAATAAAACTAGCTTACTCACCAATTAGGTTTGCCGAAACAGAAAGCATGCTTGAAATCTCAAGGACTACACAACTGAAGGTACAATCAGCAGCACACAATCTTCTATTTATTAGTACAGAAACATATGAAATGGCCTCGAAAACAAATCAGAAACATTCTGCTATGGACATGCACAATTGTATATACATAATTATGTTATTATTCCCCATACTTTGGTTAAGACAATAAGCAAACCCCTTAACTTAAAGAGTCCCTTCAGCGGGAGTTCTTCAGTGTCAGTGTTTCTGAACTCCCTGAAACGCCTCCATTGTAGTCTTGAGTTTTGCTCTGGGAACGAACACGTCACAATATTCCTCATTTAAATAATTAATATGCAGAATAAAGGGGCGTGGCCTGGTTGAGTTAGTTAGTAGTAGGTTGAAACTGGCGGTTATGGTAAGGGGCGGGACATTTCTCAAAAACACTCGACCAATCACAACACACTAACACAGCCGACCAATCAGAGCACAGTGTGCTTTCGGAAGGAGGGGCTTCATAGAGACAGGAAGTAAACAGAGGTGTGTTTACCAAAGCCAACTGGTCACAAGTTCCATCGTTACAACACAATTCCATGAAACTAATCATTGTTGGCTAACGATGCTTTTGAGAAACTCACTCAGGAGTGTTTCTGACCGACTATAAAGAGAATACTGCAACAATATAAATAAAAATAGAATGTGTTTTTTGAACATTCAAGCAGCAAAATCTGTTCTAGTAGAGGCCAAAACCAATTCAAGACTTTGTAAAAGGGCATAATATGGCATATTTAAAGTTTGGCATGCAACTTTTCCTGCATTTATAGTGGATACAAAATGGCTGGAAAAAAAAAAAAAAATGAAGAGGGGAACGAGTCATATCTAGAGACCAGAACAACAGAGAGAATTTTGACTTTGATATTTAACCACCCACAACATGCTAAAGTTTGAGACGTCATGAGAGTTGCACACATGAAATTTGTACCACACTTTGTTTTACTAATCTCATTTTTAAAAGGTGATCAATAATCCAAAACTCATATTAACAGAAACTCTTCACACCCCGAGGATAACTTCAAATTGAAAAAATAACATGATCATATCCAAACAGCCTGCTTATTTTTTCCTCATTATTTTCTATTCCTCAGGAGTCGGCTGTTTTGATGGTTACTCTCTATTGCATCATTATAGAAATGATAGAGTTAATAGACATTTCTACGGCGCCACTTGCTTCATAAAGCGATTCCAAGCTTCTTCCTCCACGGGGCATCGTTGAGAATTTGCATCTCTTTGATGGACCAATATCTCCCTGGACCAATCATGCTGGAAGTAAATATAACTGAAAGTTTGATTTCTTCTTTATAAAAGCATCTCCTTATATACAGTGAGAGTGTGAAACTTTTCTAAATAATAAACACAACATTAAATGTATATAGAAGTAAATACAGCAACTGAGCAAGCGGTTCCTCAGAGATTGGCACAGAAAATAAAAACTGCAATAGATCCCAGTTTTCAGGATTTTTCTGGGAAAAGGTTTTAGCATTTTCAAATTCTACTCAGTTTTTATACTATTTGCTCACTCTGCAAGTTTTAAGCACATTTAAAGTAATTTAAGGTAACAGCTTTGGCCAAACTTACAGATCTCAATCTGCACCAAAAAGAGCAATGAACAAAACAGTAGCAAACACAACTTGTGGTTGTAAAATTTATCAATTCTATAAATGAAAATATACCCCCCCCCCCCCCAAAAAAATAAATAAATAAATAAATATATATATAAATATCTAAATAACTAACATAACATAATTGTATTTTCTGATATAATGTTTTGCAAAAAAAAGATGTTAATAAAAAATAAAACAAACAAGATTGTAAAAAAGATTAAATAATATAAATAAAACATTAAACTATTTAATAAACATTAAACATTAAAATAATAATATATTATATAGAATTTTGAAATTATATGATTTAATATAATATGGTAACCCCTTACAATAAGGTTGCATTTGTTAACATTAGTTAACCCTATTAGTTAATATGAACTAACAATGAAAAATTATTTTAAAGCAAATTTTAATTTAGTTAAAATTAATTTCAACATTTACTAACATATTATTAAATATCAAAATTTGCTTGTGCTAATATTATTTAATAGATTTGAGCTAACATGAACTAATAATGAACAGTTGCATTTGTATTAACTAATGTTAACAAAGATGAATATAATCCAGTACCACGTGTATTGTTCACTGGTAGTAGAGTAGAGTAGAATAGAATAGAATAGAATAGAATAGAATAGAATAGAATAGAATAGAATAGAATAGAATAGAATACTCTCAAATGTCTGTTTATTCTGGACCTGAAATTATATAAGCTTATTTTTTTGGTAAAGCATTTACCGAGGGATGAGATAAAATAATTTTCTGTGACAATCAAAATAAAGTCCCAAACGCTGATGAAGTGTGTCAGGATATAGTGTGAGATATGCTTATAATGTGTATATGAGCACTCCAGCTATGAGATCAGACGACCGGCTGTCATCCGTTAAACGTCAGCGTCTTGCTTCACTTTAACACGCATGCAACTAGTTTTCCCTCACACTGCCTAATTTCATAAGCTGTGCAATTCATCAACGCAGAGGCATTCAAGTGGAGCCAACGAATCGAATTAGAGACACGGCCGTCACGTTGAAAGTACAGTGACGTGGTGCAAAGTTAAATAAGATCTGTGAAAACAAAGCCAAACACAAAGACGTCGCAGGAACAGAGAAGTGCCTATTGTGTGCTTTGGGAAGCAAGCATCTGTAGTGGTATCATTACAACTGCATCTTAACTCAAGCTGGCAGTAATTACATTTCACATAATGAGTGTTTGATTGTAGTGTAAGACAAATTAGCTTCCTTTAAAAGTGAGTAAATGGAAGTAATTGATGGTGGGATTATATTGCTGAATAGAAGACAAACTCTCGTAGCTCTCCGTCTTCCAGACCTCCCCGTGGATCCGAACCGAGTCGCTGTGTTTCTGAGGGAACGGCGTGATGTTTCCTGATGTTTTCTGCTCATATGTGGCTTTTGAATTGGATTTCTCTCTCTCTGTGAAGTTTATCTGAGCCGACAGGGTTTTCATGTTTCATTACATTATGACCATAGTCGAGCAACAACACAACACTTACACTGCACTACCACGCTAGATAACTGGAGAACAGCTTCCATTTATATAGACAGAGTTTTTATGTAGAATACACTGATTTTCATAATGTGTTACTGCTTTCTGTCTGATAGTTGCACTGGTTTTGTGTACACACAGTCCAGTCTTAAAACTGTATTAGAAATAGAGAAGAAAAGCAACACTAATCATAAATAGTAGATGCTCAAGCAAAAATATTTCATGTTAGAGAAACAGCCTATTAGAAAATCAGAATTGCTTGATATTCACTCTTAAGCTTGGATGATATATTATATATATATAGCCTATATATATATATATATATATATATATATATATATATATATATGAAGAGTTCAGATGCAAAAGCCTCTTAGTGCCAATTGGGCATCGTTTAAATGCCACGGCCTACCTGAGCATTGTTTCTGACCATGTCCATCCCTTTATGACCACCATGTACCCATCCTCTGATGGCTACTTCCAGCAGGATAATGCACCATGTCACAAAGCTCGAATCATTTCAAATTGGTTTCTTGAACATGACAATGAGTTCACTGTACTAAAATGGCCCCCACAGTCACCAGATCTCAACCCAATAGAGCATCTTTGGGATGTGGTGGAACGGGAGCTTCGTGCCCTGGATGTGCATCCCACAGATCTCCATCAACTGCAAGATGCTATCCAATCAATATGGGCCAACATTTCTAAAGAATGCTTTCAGCACCTTGCTGAATCAATGCCACGTAGAATTAAGGCAGTTCTGAAGGCGAAAGGGGGTCAAACACAGTATTAGTATGGTGTTCCTAATAATCCTTTAGGTGAGTGTGTGTATATATATATATATATATATGAAGAGTTCAGATGCAAAAGCCTCTAAGTGCCATCTGAAATTTTCTTCTAGAATGATCATTTTTATCAAGCTCATATATTTAAGTTCAGTAATTTCACTTAAATGGCAATGAAAATTACCTATGAATTGTCATTTAAGTGAAATATAATAATAATAATAATAATTCCAGCCTAGTATATCATGGTAATCATGGTTAAACCTTGGAAGCAAAAAAAAAAAAAAAAAAAAAAATCAATCAAGTTTAGACAAAATCAATCATGTTTTGCACCATACTGCATAATTTTACAGCAAAAGTGTTTATTTATCTAGTTTATAGATTATAGCTTATTGTATTAAACCTAGTTTAAGTCATATTAGAGCAGTTAAATGCCCTGTTAATAATCCAAAACATATGTTACCAATTGTTTTTGACAAGTAAAACAAATGCAATATACTGTGTTTTGCTAAAAAAAGTAAAATTTGTTTTATGAAAACATTAAATATAAATATTACATAAATTATTTATATTATATAAATGTAAATATTTAGTAAATAGTTATTTAAATATTAATATTTAATTATAAATATTAAACAATATAATAATATATTATTAAAATGAAAAATATCAATCGTTACCAACAGTTTTTGAGGAAAAGTGAAAAAACATGTAATACATAACAAATATATTTTTCTGTTATTGTTCTGACACAAAATTAAAAAAATGCAAAAAAAAGTTAATAAACAATAAAGATATTACAAAAAATAAATGATATAAATAAAAATATTTATTTAATAAATATTAAACAATATATTACTGAAATTGTTTTTATTATTTCTTAAAACATATTAAACCCTAAACACTGAATTCATTTAAACGTTTTTTATAAGTTACAAGTAAAAAAGTTTTGTGCTGAACTAAAAAAAACTATATTTTTTAGTCCTAATAGTGAATTATTTTTTCCTGCACAGCTGGAAAATGTCATGGGAATTAGTTGGTCATGACACATAAAAAAACCCTCTGTGAAAAATACGGCAGGTATTTCTAAAAAAGTATAGGTTTAAAAAAAAAAAAAAAAAAAGCGGGATAAAGATTTCATGCTGCGGCAAAAGCAGCCATGGGATCTGATTATGCCCAGCGAACAAAGTCATGCCAAAAAAACTTGGAGCAACTCTCCATGGTATTCATTAGTGTACCTGGCCACAGGGATCTCCTGCATATGGCCACTGCCATCTGGTGGGTCCCGGGGCCCGTCGAGAGACTCTCTGCCAGCCCGTTCACCTCCAGCACCTCCAGCCTAATTTACTGCCGACGTCCCACACCGCTCGCAGAACCTCAAGCCCAGTCCCGACAAACCACATGTCACTTTGGTTCATTTTGTTTTGTGGCGAGGCGCATAGAAAAATCAATAATCATTGTTGTTTATTGCCTAGCTGGTGTGTGGAGACTTTTGTCAGTGGCCACCCAATAAGTCATTTATCATGTAGTGCGGCCCTGGAGAGAATGATGGGATGGCGAAAACGAGAGAGCGCTCGGACTCATTTAAGAACCGCAAATCGTGGGCCGAGACGGGGAAACCCGAGCTCTCTGCTAATTCCAGGACTAATCAAGTCCAGGCTTCTTTCTCACGTCGCGTTCGATCGCGCCACAGCTTCTGAATCCACATCGATCCGCCATCAGATATACGTGCTCATCAAAAGCAGCTCAGCATCAGCGAGTTCAGAAGCAGAGGTGGAGACTGGACTCGTCTGATACTGCTAAACCGAGCTCGGGACTCCAGAACATGTCGGGCTGTTAGGATAAACACGCCACGCTATCTTTATAGATATAGACATCTTGCTCAGGCGCTCCATTACTTCATTACTGGGAGAAAAGAAGTGAGCTGGACTCCAGCCGAAGCATTGATCCAATTCACACCGCTTCTGTCTTGCTCATGAGACATGTGACATTAAATAAAAAAATAAAAATAAAAAAAACAAAACAAAAAACAAAACATAATAATAAAATAACATAAAAAAAATAATTTAATTAAATAATAATAAATAAAAAAACTAAACTAAACTAAACTAAACTAACCATAACCCTAACCCCAAATAAAAAAATAAAAATAAAAAAAATAATAATAATAAAAAAAAAAAATAATAATAATAATAATAATAATAATAATAATAATAATAAAAAATAAAAATAAAAATAAAAATAAAAATAAAAATAAATAAATAAATAAATAAATAAATAAATAAATAAATAAATAAATAAATAAATAAATAAATAAATAAATAAATAAATAAATAAATAAAATAAATAAATAAATAAATAAATAATAGGAATCAATGCAATGCATTTGAATGCAAAACATTAAATGGTCGTAAAACCAACTTGCAATGTGAAAAATCTCTCTCTTTTTATCCATTCTGCATTTAAATTTGGCATTACATGTTTTTTTTATGAACGTCAGCCTATTAGATCAGAGTTTCAGGGTGAATCTCATAGGATTCAAGGACACTATTCTAACTCGAACCGCCTTTCATCGTGTTAACCAGCCGCAACACCACAGACTTTGAGCATCACATCCTTTATTTAAAGTGAAAACCACACCAAGCAACAACAACACAGCCAATTTTAAAATTGTGTTTGTTAAAATACATCTATGCAAAAGTGGGATTTGGAGAAAATAAGATTCTAATGTGAACGGGACATGATGCAATCAAAATAGAAACAAAGCAAGCAATAAAACATGCTTATTGCTTTACTGTGCAGAGGACACCATGTGTGCGTCTATCAAAAGAAGAGAAAACACAAACCAGCCTGTATTATTCTCAAAGTTCAGTCTCAGTCTCATTCAGTGGTAAATGCACTACAGAGAGCTGGACATTATGGGCTGTCACATTGTTAATAACACTCCAGTGTATTTGCTCCCTAGAAATTCCCAGAATGCACTGCAAAAAGGTTGGGAAGCTTTTTGGAATTTAAGCATCTTAATATTTACTTGTAATACTTACAAACATAAGTGCCTTTTTTTCCAATATACAAAATAATCTAACCAAAGACACCCATAAAAACAGTGGTTTTATGAAATGCTATTGTAATAAAAAAAAAAAGATTATATTATATCGTATTTAACGTTAACTAGAATTTCACTATGAAATTATTTTATTTAATAAAATAATTATTGTATCTGAATATATATTTCATAATGCTATAATCAGTTCCCATAATGTACTTTTTAGCACCTACAATGAAGATGCACAATAAACGCAAATTTGTGCTGATGATATCCTGATCCATATCAAAGGAAAAGTGGATCGAGACACAGCCATGATGGTCTAAACAAACATCTCAACACAAACTCAGCCCACAGAAACGCCTCTGATAGCTTGAGTCAGGCTGAGGGAACATGGCCAGTCTCTGTTGTCTTTATCTCCATCTAGTCTGTCATTATCAGCTTTGCCAGACTAATATGGGCGCGTGTCGCGCGGACATGACCGACCGCAACGTACAAAGGATCCTTCAGAGAAGAGCGTGGCGGGACAGACGAGCAACGCTCAGCCAAAGCAAACATTAAAGGTCTTGGCGCGAAGGCAGACGGTTTCGGGTCCCAACTTCTTTGAGCGCCTGCCAGACCACCTCCAACCAAACCAACAAACATGATTAAAGACCTTCAAGCTGCTTCTGTTGTCATGGCCGGGTTACCCTTTAAAATCATAACACGAGTCCATCTAATGAACACATCATCCTCATACTGCATAATGAATGAGTTTTCAGACCAAACGCTTTATCCCTTAAAGCCAAGATGGATGCTGAGATCCAACTGGGTCCAGCCCAAGGCAGACTCGACATGTTCAAGTAATTGATTCAATCTAATTGAATCCAAGAAATAATTCAACCCCAAATTAACATTCAGTCATTATTTAACGACTTTCATGATGTTCCAAACTGTATATGCACAAAAGAAGAATTGTTCTGTCAAAAAAATACAGTAATATATATATATATATATATATATATATATATATATATATATATATATATATATATATATATATATATAAAATGCAGCTGCAATGCACTTATCAAAATAACAAAAGTAGTTAAATATCAAAGGTTGAAGAAAAGTCTTTAAACTGGCAATCTGAAAATGACTTGAAAAATATGTCCAAATACTTGAATTAAAGGGGCTATACAGGTGAAACTCGAAAAATGGCTTACAGCTTATGAAAACCCCAAATTCAAAATCTCAGAAAATTAGAATATTACATAAAAAATAAAAAAAATACAAATATAT
This sequence comes from Abramis brama, assembly GCF_963993115.1. Classification (NCBI taxonomy): domain Eukaryota; kingdom Metazoa; phylum Chordata; class Actinopteri; order Cypriniformes; family Leuciscidae; genus Abramis; species Abramis brama. The sequence goes on from NC_139964.1 coordinate 65,104,039, forward strand.
ATACTAAATATATTAGTTTCAACTTTTAATTTGAATTCCTGAAATATACAAACATTTTTCGAGTTTCACCTGTATGTGAGAATGTTCATGTATTAATTGCTTTTTTATTTCTAGTGAGTGAACAACATGTAACGAAACTTCCTAGGTTGTCTATGAAAGCCTGTAGACTGATTTTTATGTAAAGGACTCGGGACATTTTGCTGGGAAAATCAACAGGATGTTTGATGACATTTGCACGCTCCCGAGAGCCTCTCTTCAGTTCAGTGACACATGAAACTAATGCTTATACAGTATTCAGGATAATGCCGAAAGAGTCCATGTGTCATGCAAAGAAAAAAGATCAATTCAAACTGTAGTCCCGCATAGTCAGATCTATAAAGTCTTTAGTCTCAAATATATTTTATAATCAAACTTTCATAACAGTGTAATTTGAATGACCACATCTCAACATGATGCCGGTGAATTGCTGAGCTTTTGCACATATAACCACATCGCTTTAATCAGATGCTTTCTGAACTGCTGTTTTCTCACCGCTGTCATTTTTGTTGTGTTTATTTTGTTATTGAGAGGAAAAAATAACTTGTACTTTAGTAAGTCTCTTGTACGATACGTGTGCACGAGTGCGAGCATAAGCAATATATTTCTGGCTCCAGTTCACTTAACGGCCACTAGTATCGCTAATAACAAGTGTTTCTGAATTCTACATATAATCCCTTTTACTGAAAAGAACATAAACATAATTTTATAAATAAGTTTAAAAAAAATAAAAAAAATCCCACAAAATATGTAATTTTCTGTCACTGTTTGGATGTAGAAAAACACCCACAGCTGTGTGCATCTGGATCATGTTTGCATTATCTTCTGTCACTGGCCATTATCTAACCTTGAAATCTGGGTTAGGCAAAAAGAAATGTCATACATGTGAAAATGGGCTGAGAATTAAACTGATTGTTGTAACCAGGCTTCGAGGAAGATAGGAATCATGTCATTGTAGCAGTTTTTCTGGTGATTAAAGGATAATTCAACACTTCTTCACCTCACAAATGTTGTGCTAGAGCAAAATAGGCACTAGTTTTGGAATCAGCTCCTCAAATTTAGTAAGAAACAAGTGTTGGATTTGATTCAGCAAATATGATGCTGCGAGGTGTTATTCACTAATTAGATGTTAGCATGTGCATGAGTTTATAGGAAGTGGGAAATACGCCATAATATGTGATATTTCCCCATGTGAACTTTTACTTCATATCCCACTTTCCTCAATTCCAGCTGGGACTCGAGACCCAAATTGAAGTTGTCCATACAAAATTGTGAAGAGAATTCCCTAAACTAAATGTCACCATATGCTCTGAGGCTGAAGGCTTACCTTCAACGTCCAAATCACTTCTAGTTTTGGCAGCCACTCATACTTTGCCCACAGATATCTGGGATTTCCTCGAGTAAAAGAAAGGCACATTGAAAGAGATGCAGAAAATGCCAAAAAAAACATGCCTTTAAATGCTATGTGGTTTAATAACCTCTTCTTAATTCTTATAATGTATCATATCTGGTTTTGCACCACACAAAGAGGCAAATGTGCATAACTGTCATTTAAAAATAATGCTAAACACACACACACACACACACGCAGTATTTATTTATTTATTTGATAATCCAATAAATTAATAAATAAACAACACAAATGCCATCATTTTTTATGCTTTCTATGTTAGTGTTGCTAAAATGCGCCCACTTTTAAAGGAACACGCAGACTTTTTGGGACTTTAGCTTATTCACCGTATCCCCCAGAGTTAGATAAGTCCATACACACCCTTCTCATCTCCGTGCGTTCCGTAACTCTGTCTGACGCACCCACCGCTAGCCTAGCTTAGCACAAATACTGGAGGTAAACGGCTCCAGCTAGCATACTGCTCCCAATAAGTGACAAAATAACGCCAACATTTTCCTATTTACATGTTGTGATTTGTATTGTCTCAGCAAGTACAAATAACAAAGTCACATGAGACACAGCCATCTTCTAACCGTATACATACTGGGAACTATATTCTCAGAAGGCGAAGCACTGCTACTTCTGCGGAGTGATTTACTCCAACTCTGAGCGAACAACTCTGGCTGTGTCTCATGTGACCTTGTTATTTGGACTATACAAATCACAACATGTAAATAGGAAAATGTTGGCGTTATTTTGTCACTTATTGGGAGCAGTATGCTAGCTGGAGCCATTTACCTCCAGTCTTTGTGCTAAGCTACGCTAGCGGTGGGTGCGTCAGACAGAATTCCGGCACGCACGGAGATGAGAAGGGTATGTATGGACTTATCTAACTCTGGGGGATACTGTGAATAAGCTAAAGTCCCAAAAAGTTGGCGTGTTCCTTTGAAGAAGAGTGATGTAAACTCCCTAATAACGCTGAGACGTTAAACCTCAAACTCCACGCTATCAGCAGTTTTACCTTGCACTTTTAATGGAAATATGCTTTCAAGCAAACTATTCCATGACCCACTGAACCACAGCTTTTACAAAACGGACAGACGGCAGCAATTCGTCCAACATTCCCATCGCCGGCCCCTTATCCACTGAAAGATGGACTCCATACATAGAGGAGGCACTCAACCCTGCCGTAATTTAAAGTCCATTTAATGTACATTAACAGCCTTATGAGCATTTTTCCAGTTCCCCGCTCAAAGCCCCACAGCACTAATGAGGGGTCACACACCGCTCGCTGGTGGAGCTGCTTCTGTTAAATGTCAACGGAGGAATATGCAGTTATCCAGAAACGCAGGTGTCTAGAGTGATGCATGCAGGCTATTAAAAGGAGAGGTTTTAAAAACTACTACGCCGTCCATCTACTCAGAAGGGAGCGCAAGCGGAAGTAAAACTTTATTATGCTTATTTTGTGAATGTCAGAGGAGTGATATAATGACACAAATTAATGTGCAAGCCTGCAATACTTCATCGTTTTGTGGCATTCAGGACAGATTTTACAATGTATTAAAATTACAATTAAGTTGCAATGAGGTACAAACAGGATGTAGAATTTTCTATAAAATTTTAAATGTAAGAATTTGTAATAAATTAATAATAAAAGGCTTTTATTAAGACACACACATACATAAACATAAACATACATACATACACACACACACACACACACACACACACACACATATATACATATATACATATATATATACACACACACACACACACATATATATATATATATATATATATACATATACATATATATACATATATACACATATACATATATATACATATATACACATATACACATATACATATATATACATACATATATATATATATATATATACAGTATATATACACATATATATACATACATATATATACATACAAATATATATACACTGAATACATACTGTATATAATAATAATAATAATAATAATAATAATAATAAAATGGATGAATGCATTGCAGTTTTGTATGCTTTCTAACTCTAAACCAGATATGATAACCAACTGCAAATAATAATAATAATAATAATAATAATAATAATAATATATATATATACACAATTATTTTATTTTTTTATTATTTGCATTTGGTTATCATATCTGGTTTAGAGTTAGAAAGCATACAAAATTGCAATGCATTCATCCATAATAGGACGCAATTCGTTTTCTGGAAATCTGGGAATGGAAGGGGGAGAACGCTGGTCACTGCAGAGATGCTAACTGGAGCGTGCTGCAGTATTACAGATAGCAGCTGGTGCTGGAGTTTGGAGTTTGTCCAGGAACGGCCCGAGGCGTCCGCCGATCTCCTCCACTCATCTGGAATGGACAGACTGACCTGTTCCTCCGCAACAAGCCACCGAGGCTCAGTTGTCATCCGGACGCTAAAAGCCTGCTGCGCTGCGCTCTCCACAATCACGGATAAACCGCCTCAGACTCTGCTTGACCTCATTATGTGTTTGATAATGCTTCTGGTACTGTAACTTATATGGTTCATGTCGACTCATCATCAGACTGACCATGTGACCACTGCCTAAATATTAGCCGATTAGCCTAAAATACTAACTGAAGTTGAACTGAATTGATGCCATAAGATTGCAATTCAATTTCAACTGAGGTACTGTCATGAGAAGCGCATGACGGAGGAATAGGAAGAAAAACAGTCTTTAAAAACTTAAAAACAGAAAACTCTGGCAGAGATCACTGGAGAACTACTGTAACAAACACACAAGCACGTATAACAGATGTTTAGACTGACGAACTGAGGAAAACTCAGGGCTTTTATACACCGAGAACGTCATCAAAAGAGAATCAGAACAGGTGTGTGTTATTAGGAACTATGGGAACTAATGAACAAACAGGGAAACTAACAAGGAACTCAGGCAAACAGAGGGAAAACAAAACCAAAACAGATCATACACGTCACAGGTACAAACAGGATTTAGAATTTGCATTCACAGAAACTGAATTCAGTTGGTATGAAATTCAAACATACTCATATAAACTCACTTAATTATTGATCAGTTACCCATAGAATGTGTTGTACTGTATTCCCAGAAACATTAATACAATATTAATGTTTTAAACACTGCCTGTATTGAACACTAGTGAAACCTGTCTATTTAGCTGAGGGAAAAAAAATATTGTACCAGCCCGATCTCATGAAAGTGCGTATCTATAGCACAAATCATATTTCTCGTATCATTTATACGCCAAAAATAGTTTTTGCGTACATATGATACTCAGTTTTCGCGTGCATATGATTTGTGCTATAGATACGCACTTTCATGAGATCGTGTTGATTGTACATATCAGGGAATATTTATGCATACTTTTTCAAAATAAGATATTATACCAAAAAAAAAAAAAAAATGTTTTGATCTAGATGAAAAGCAAGTTTCACTAAACATTCTGGCTAAATCACGGACTGAAACATCCATAAGGTGGATTAATTGGCCTATAATATTAACATAATTTTTTTGTGTGTGTGTGTTTTTGTGTAAAGCAAATGTAAAGTAAATGTTCATTTAACATCAAAATTGACTATTACTTTCCTGATACATGTTTCTGGTCTCAATGTGAATGGTTCAATGTTGAATGTTATTTTTAAAGAAACAAACATTTGCCTAAATGCACAAAAAGTAACACCCGATATGTATAGTGATCGGTCAGATATTATCTAGTTGTCACCACATAACCATTGAAACACTGGTTGACCACTAACTAGTCTTTAATACAAAAGAATGAAAATTTCAACTGTAAAACTGTGGTAGAACACACAAACCCCATAAATCACAGCTTTGATGTGCATCATGACCCCTTTAAGCAGTTAAAACAGTATCTATATGGCTTGCAAAAATCATTTCCATGATCAAATACAAGTGTTATCCAGAATGCAAACTCCAAATCTTATTTTCTCTCACCTAGATGTAAGTTTGCGATCTCATAAATGGATTGGTTTCTGTTTGAGCAGGGCTCGTCGTGGTGCCATTGTTTAAATATTAGTTTAATTCCCCATGCATTAGCGTGAGGAACGAGCCGGCATTCCTCTTTCCAGGAGACTTCACAGACGTAATGGTGTGTGACTCCTCCATCTGAGGCGACTGTCTGCTAGATTTTGATTATTTCATGGATTTTCGACTCTAAATATCTTGTAAAAGCACTGCAATTTTGCGAGGAAGAGAACAACAGTCTTTCCATCAGAAAAAAAGCGAAAGGAAATGTGCAATGTGTGAATCGACTTTGATGGCTGTGACATTTTGTGACAAAAGTGTTTGTGCTGAACATACAGAAACAAACAAACAGAGAAATGGAAAGTAAATGGAAACGTGCGAGGTGTTCTTTTCGGCCGCTGGTTTGTTTTTGAAGTGCAGTGACTTCCTCGACACGCTTCGCTGCTGCTTGTTATCCAATTTGTCTTGAGTTCAAGAGGTATTGCGTCTGTCAAAATAAGCTTTTACCCCAACGGCCATCTGAAACAGACCTTGAATTTTTAAGTAACACATATCGAAAGGACAGGGTGTGAATTCTTATTAGGCTGCAAGTTTATGTAAGAAACTCCAGTGTCCTACTCAAGAAGAGTGAAAGTTACTAAACGTTGTTAATCATGAAAGCCACATCTAACATCAACATGAAATCAAAACTGATCCTGTGTACCGTCCCAATACACATCATTCAAAGGTTTGGGGTTGGAAAGTTTTTTTTTTTCATATTTTTGAAAAGGGTCTCTTCTGCTCACGGAGCCTGCATTTAAAAACAATAATATTGTGAAATATTTTTTTACAATTTAAAACAACTGTTTTCTATTTGAATATATTTTTTATTCCTGTGATCAAAGCTGAATTTTCAGCATCATTACTCCAGTCTTCATTGTGTCACATGATCCTTCAGAAATCATTCTGATTTGGTGCTTTAAGAAACATACTGTACATAAAAGTCGAAAAAACTGTCTGCAATATAATATGAGGATGCATAGTGCTAGAGCCTTTATGTAAATTGTGTGTGGTGTTTATCCAATCAAAGACACTGACACAGCAAATATGCAAATAAGGACGTTAACCCCGGATTTAGAAATGTACAGTATGAAACGTCATCTTATGAATACTCAGAATTAATTGTTATCTCTGGGTAAAGTATGAGCAATGTCAAACATGAATCAAGATAAGAGAGGATTCTGTTTAGAATCGAAAATTGAAATGAAACTATTTCAAGTGTGAAAAGTGGCTAAATTAAACATTAAAATAATATCTCTAGAAATCCATCAAATCACAATGCAAAAAACAAGTCCCATCCTACACTGAATAAAAAATTCCGTTAAATTTACGGTAAAAAAATGGCAGCTGTGGTTACAAGAAATTTACCGTAAAAAATATGGTAGCAACATTTTAGGTTTTACAGACTTAACTTAAAATTTACAGTAATAAACCGTATTTCATTATCTGATATAATGTTAATTTACCAACCTATTGAAGTATTAATATCTGTTTTGTACCATTGTAATACACTGACAACAATAATGAGAATATCATGATCAATCAAAGCTCATCACAAGCAGTTCTTCCACAAGAAAGTTAATACTAATATATATAGAAGCTGCACAGTGTCATTCACACAACACCATCATGGTAACACACATGACATTTAAAAAATACAATAAACATTAATTTAACAAATGTAAATACCCTAATGTACATAACTGATTAGAAAAAACTATGACGAAACAGTTATTTCAACAAAAATACATCAAATGTGAAGTGTCACGCAGGGAATTGTGGGAATGTCAATTTATGGTTTTTGATTGTAAATTATACAATGACTTGTTCGTTTTCACTTCACAAAACTGTAAATTTAACGGTACTTTACTGTAAAATTACATTAAATGTTCCATTAGATCTATCACAGTTATTTACCGTATATAGTAAGGAAACTTTCTGTTAACCAATTAACAGTTTTTCACTGTAGCATTTTTACAGTCTTTTACTGTTAAAATCAAGATTGTTTTTTTACAGTGTACATTTTTTTCCTCAATGGCAGACTCAGAAATGCTTCAACGTGAAGTCAGATGCTTTACCTGGTGACTTATGAACAGCATCTTTCAGACATTTGAACTGACCCTTGGGTTTAATTTAGACTCCCGACAAACTCCTGCTTTCTTCAAATCTGCACGGCACCAATAACTTTCAGAAGACGCTGCGGAACGTGATCTTGTGTGCATGAGCGGCTCTGAATGCGTTACCACAGTAATTTTAGTCATCTGTTTGTTTTTTAGCATCAGATATATTTCCTGATGAACTTCCCCTGGGCACGACCGATGCCAAATTTCGTCAAGCGTGTAATGATTTTCTTATGTAAACAACAATAAACCCGTCCCGCGGGGAGCTTTATTTGTGCGGCTGACACCTTGGTGTGTTGTTTGAGAGCTGGAAACTTGCTCTGCATTACTTGCACATCCTTCAAATCTTCTCCATAGTGTCTTTCCAAGGGGGGTTGGATACAGTCAGGCCCCAAAGGACACTACAAAGAGCTCGTGAAGGGAAAAGACGGTGCAAATCAAAGGTGCTTCAAATACTGCGACTTTTCAATCCGGGCTAGAAGAAACTCTTCGGGATGAAATATTCGTCCTTCCCCTGATGTTTCTTAGGCTCTTGCATCCAGATGTTGCTTGGCCAAAGACACTAATGAAACTAGATTTTTTACATTTTCTGAAGAATATCGAGTGACGCAAAATATGCTGCCAAAATGCTAGTAAAAAAAAAAAAGAAAAAGCGAAGCCTAAAATGGCGAATTACAACAGTAAACGTCAATGTGTATAGCTTCCAACGAATTAGAGGTAAAAGAACGTTTCGCAACATCCCATGGCTTACTTTCAGATCTTCTACATCAGCACCGAAATCTAACAAGATTTACTCGGATAAAGAAAGATCCACATTGTTTGAAGACTTGAGTTTCACTCAATCAGAAAGCTAATTTCCTTTCTAAACTAATGTTTGGTGGATTCTCAGGACATTGTTTTCCTTAACTGGGGATTTAACCAGTACTTTTGTACCAGGTCCATATAGACCTTGTACATTAATGAAAATGAGACTTTGAGGCATAATAAAAAATAAAAAATAAACAAATAAAAACCTTAGGTAAGACTTTTGTTAGTTTGGTGTTTGGGGACCAATTCTCACTATTAACTAGTCGCTTATTAGCTTGCATATCAGTACTTCTAAAGCACATATTAATGTCTTATCCATGACCATATTCTACATCTCATAATCCTACCCAATACCTAAACATAACCACTACAACAACTACCTTAATAAGCAGTAAATTGGGGGTTTATTGAGGTGAAAATCATAGTTAATAGTGAATGTTTTTTCACAAACTAAAGTGTGACCAAAGCTTGTTATAGTGTGTTGAATTTTCAGATGACACTAAATATGCACTAAGATGGGGTCTTTTCTTTCTTTCTTTCTTTCTTTCTTTCTTTCTTTCTTTCTTTCTTTCTTTCTTTCTTTCTTTCTTTCAATTTTGATTGTAAATTAGGTACCAGCAAAAAATAGAAAACAATATCACTTTTTTTCCATTGAATTATCTATATTACAGGTTAGTCAATAATCTCTAAACACAATTATTCTGCCTTTACCACATGTTGTTTGGTAGCATGTAACGAATAGTATGGAAAAAGACTGTACATTATTGCATTTTTATTGTTACACTAATGTTATTTAAATTACTTGTTACTACAACAATCCTGATTATGACTAGTAAAACGTAACACTAAAACTAGTTTCTAAAACACACTTCAGTGCCTGTAGATGTTGGTCCGTCAATGAAATAAACTGTGCTTGGTTACCATAAAGCTCTCTGAATAACGGAAGCCATCGTTTTCAGCGTTAATCTCGCCTAATCTTGTCTAATCTCGTAACCCTCTCGACCCGTCTTTGTGTTTTCAGCTTGATCACTATTTGGTGTTGCTCCGTCCCTGAAAACAAATGAACATTGCAGCATTAAAGCTCTCCATCAGATGAACAGCAAGAGTCATTTTTAAATGAGTATCCTGCGATCCGTCACGGGCTATCCATGACCTGGAAATATCCACAGACGCTTATCAAACGCTGATCCCTTAAAGCGCAGCTCAGATAACAAACGCCTCTTATCGTGGAAACAACACTTCCTCTGACCCGTGGTTTCACCTCCTTTCATTCCTTCAGCATTTGTTGTGTTTTTGATGCTGGTGTCCCGAACAGACTGATTCTGTCATCGTTTACTCAGGCTGAGTAAACGATGACAGAATCAGTCTGTTCGATTCTGTCATCGTTTGTAGAACTTTGTAGGTTCCACACACACACACACACACACACACATGCTGGTGTCCCGAACAGACTGATTCTGTCATCGTTTACTCAGTAAACGATGACAGAATCAGTCTGTTCGGGACACCAGCATCAAAAACACAACAAATGCTGAAGGAATGAAAGGAGGTGAAACCACGGGTCAGAGGAAGTGTTGTTTCCACGATAAGAGGCGTTTGTTATCTGAGCTGCGCTTTAAGGGATCAGCGTTTGATAAGCGTCTGTGGATATTTCCATGCTGATCTAAAACTGCATGTCTTACTTTCTTCGGTGGAAGGAATATAGTACTTTCTAGGACTGTCAAACTTCAAAAAAGGACAAAAAAGCTTCTTTTTTTTTCCTGGATTTCTTCTTACAGTGTCTTCTGAAGTTTGTGTGAGGAACGGACTGACATTTAAACAGTTATCTCATGCATACTTGTGAATATTCAAACTATTAAGCATGTTCATAAACTGGTGACATCGAATCTATATTGACTATATTTGAATGAAAGAGTTACACTGGATAATCAGCAAATATAATTTTCAATTTCAAGCTGTTCCTCATAGAAATCTATCACATGAATTTAGAAGACTTGCAAAATAGCACACAAGTTAAAATAAAGATTTTTTAGATCAACATTCTCTGTAGTGTTGTTATCATGAACTAAAAATAAAAATAAAACTATTCAAAATAATTTGAGTTAAATGAAATAAAGCTGAAATCAAATAACACAAAAACTTAAACTTAAAAATCTTAAATGGAAATTGGAAATGTTGCCTTGCAGCACTAAAATGACTAAAACTGAAAGACAAATGTCAAAAGCACATAACAAAATGACTCAAATTTTAAAATGAAAACTGAAAATATACAAATAAAAGCTATAATATATAAATAATACTGATTGTAAGTAAATCGTCACATACCAGTAATGAACATTTCAATATGAGGGGCATCTCAGATTATCGTCTATGAAAAAAGAAAGATCTGAAACAACATGAGGGTAAATAAATTATAAAATTAAAGATTTGCATTTGACGCTACAGTTTAGATTATTAAATAATAGTGGTTCTTTATATATTTATGAATTTATGGTTGTTTGGAGATTCATTCAGATCAGTGTTGTGGTTTCTCAATTATTTAAAACACTAGTACATACAAGATTTTCTAAAGATCTAAAGCATAATACATTTTGTGTGTGTGTGTGTGTGTGTGGAACCTACAAAGTTTCTCCAATGCCATCAGACTGGAAATCTCTATTTGCTTGTATGACCATGCAAGCCACGTTGTAATGGTGAGCACAATGTCTACCAACATTGAAAGTCATGCTGGTTTAAATAAGCAGTGTTGCACTCATCCTTACTGCAATCTTCTCGTCTGTGAAGTTTGTATTTACGGCGTTCGGGAGGAAGCTGTAATCCTCCTTCTATACATTACTGTTATTGGCAGGCAGGTGATTGAAAACAGCGATGTCTCGCCGAACTCTTCCTGAGGCTCAAACGCTTTCTCACCACCGTATATGAGAGTTTAAGAGCGGAGCTGAAGGGCTCTCCACTGACTTCATGTATTTCACACATGGATGCTTATAAGCTTACAGAAGTCAAATTCACTGCGGCCACGCTCGCATCCAGCTTTAATCCGTCGCAGAGAAGTGATGGAAAGTTTAAGCCCCTAGAAACTAAAGACGAGCTTTTCTGAACCCTGTTTGAGAGGCTTAAAACAATCCTTTTGTTAGGCTGAATAGATTATATTAATGGTATCCGCACGACGGCTATTTAAGTTTGGTATGACAGCCATTAAAGCACGAGTACAATACTTTTGTCTATTCTCAATAAACCACACTGCTAAACTCTTAAAACTAAAGCTTCCAAAAGGGGGTTTTCATAGCGATACCATCCCAAAGAACCATTCAGTGTGAAGAACATTTAAAAAAATCAAAAGAACCTTTTGTGCAATGGAACATTTACATAATTGAGCTTTAATTAAGAGTGTTTTATGCATCGATTTGAATTACTCGTGAGGCATTTTAACAGAAACATCTCAGAAGAACTTGATACTTCCAGTCAAGAGCAACATCTGAGCAATAACCTTTCCACAGTCCCACTATAAGAGAAGCATCTTCTCTTCAAATATGACACTGGCAGAGGCAGAGAGTAATGGGCAAGCGTTTCTCGGCGTCTCTCTTGAGGAGAGCTGAATTAAAGCTGCAATATGTTCAAATCACGTCAGATGAAAACAAAACACTCTCATTGCAGCAGCGAGATCAAGTAGCAGCATATGCCTTGTAGCCACTCGAGAAATAAAAACAAACAAGACTCCACACGTACAGGAGAACACACACACACACACACACACACTGATCACGCTTCAGAAATGGTCCTGAGACTCTTCTTCACTCCTGCAGCTATAGTCAGGTGGAGCGTGTTGACATATTGCACTGGCAATTTCAACAAAATGTAATAACTTTGCCTCTAAAACATATTTTCTTCTTTATGTTCAATCCTTTGCCTTCAAACATGGCTTATGCAACACCTTTTTACCCAACTGCCATACATTTCTTTTTACTGAATATCCCCTTTCACCTACAAAAAGGAAACACCATTTCATGTAGACTCTAAAGCAATATCACAGGTTAAATATGGCCTGAGCTCGATGGAAAGCATGTTGAGGATTACCAGATAACATCGGCCTGTCACTCAGTCACAGTATTGCTAGTCAGAGGCAGGCGGTACAAGAGAGAAACACTGTCACCTGCTCCATCAATTCCAGTTTATATATATATATATATATAGTTGTTTGTATATTTATATAACTGTTTACAAGAAAATATTATTACAGTCTTTCTCCTATCTCGTCAAGGTTACATATTTTCTTTGTGATTGGTTTTTAAATTTACTAGCGATTTCTGAGTGAAAATTGTCTCAAAGTAAATCACACCAATTTTTTTCCCAGTATAATTGTCTCAAAATGTATGAGTGCACTAACATACAAATCTTAGTCACACAGCTAAGCCACAAAACTGCAATCTTAAAGTCACCAAAATGGGCAAATCGTGTTTCTTATGGAATTATTGCACAATTTTAAATGATTTATCATTTTTTTTCGTCATAATCTTTAATCAGAATAACTTCCTCTTGCAGCATCTCTTCTCTTCTCTGATAACGAGGGCGGGGCAACCTGTCACTCACACGAGATCCACCAATAGCAAACCACAACCATCCAATCAATTCCCCACAGACAAAATCAAGCCCCGCCCACATTTGTTCTTGTTCCAGAAGCCGTTTCACTCAGATATACGGTACAATAGGGAAGAAAAGACTATCACAACTTCCGTTTCATGCCGGCTTAAACATCTTGTGGTCATGGGAGTTGTGTTTAACTTCAAGTTTGGCCTTCCCAGCATGGTTAAATGCAGAGAGCACTTGTTGTGAACAAATCGCCATCGCCAGCGGCACAGGAACGATGCGGATCTGCGCTGTTTTAATGAAGTCTCGTGAGCAGCGTGGTCTCAGAGGGAGATCTGCCCCTTAAAGCAGTGCCGAGTGGCCCTTCGCACCTCTTTATACTCCCTCTCCACCGCCAGGAACACTATACAAAGCCCGTCTGCAATCACTTGAAATCCCCCACTGCCTAATTAGACACCTCTGCACCTCCAGCACAACGCCTAAAATGGACTTTCGAGTAGACTTACTGCTTGTTTTTATTGCACTTATACCTTTGGTACAAGTCGTGAATCTATATATACACGGAGTACACAACTACATCATAGAGAATGACAAATAAAATAATCCTCACTGGGACGCGTGCATCTTGACCCAGTATACCCAGGTGGCTCCATAGTGGCCCATATGAATATAGTTATCAATGCATAGTTGTTCTAATTAGCCATAAAAAGTTTAATTTTGCATTCAATCAAAGACTTTACACAAAGACAAAATGCAATATAATATAATTAATGATTATAATATCATATAACTTTAAACAAATATATTTCAATTTGTTTTTGTTTTTAAGTGTTCACCCTGCCTTATTTATTCTAACACAAAATTTTAAGTTGTGATAGCTAATTGCAACTTTTAATTTTTTATTTATTTAAGTATCTTGATAACTAAAAAGAAAAAAAGTAGAGGCAAATGTCAAATCAATTGGCTTCGGCAGCACACAATGTGCAGGTACATAAAGCATTAATCAGGCCTCAACCAGTTTGGGAATCACATTTTTCCCAACATAATTTACTGGCATCCGTTAAAGAGAACACATTTATGCACAACTCAGCTTCTCACATCGATTGAATTCAATGAAGGGAAATAAACCATGATTGCAATGATACTGAACAACAAAGTCAATTTTTCTGGCTTCACAATAATTCCATTGAAATGTTCCTGCGGTGTGACACTACATATTTTAAAGTACACACATTCCACGTAGATTCAATTAATATGTGGTCATGAAATCTGCATGTGCAATAAATAAAATGTAAAAATGTTTAGAGCAGCATGTTTTAGCATGTCATTAAAGCCTTCGACATTTCAACTTCAATTAGCTGTAGGAAATGAAACCTTTGTTGGCTTACGAGCTTGAAAATGCCTTTACTTCCTGTTGGGGTCCTGAGTCGCTTCATTTTCAAGGACTCCCAAGAGATTGCCTGTTCCATAGAACTTTGATTGATTGTTTGTTTGTTGTGTTTCTTCCCCTTTTTAGAATAACATGTAAATTCATCATCAGGCTTTTTGTTTTAAAATATACTCAAAAAAATGTTAATCATTGTTGATTTAAAAAACAAAAATCTATATTAAAATGTCAATAGCTGCTTAAAGCCTTGTACACAACTGTTTCTATTTCTACAATTGTTCTGTGTGAATATGCTGTACATTGTATTATTTCAAATGGTTCATCCAACATTTATTTGAAATTATTATTATTTTTTTAAGTGTGTTCTTTGCAGTGGAATAGTGAAAATATAAGATAATTATTTGTTGGCTCTTATCTCTGAGGACAATAAAACTATATGTCATGTCAGCTTGGATGCAAATATTTATTTAAAAAAAAAATATATATATATATATATATATATATATATATACAGCATCATTAATCCAGTCTTCAGTGTCACATGACCCTTCAGAAATCATTCTGATATGCTGATTTAAAGATCAAGAAACATTTCTGATCATTATCAGTGTTCAGAACAGTTGTGCTGATTCATATTTTCTAAATACAAAGTTCAAAAGAACAGCATTTATTTGAAATAGAAACCTTTTTACATTATAAATGTATGTAATGTCACTTTTGATCAATTTGATGCATCCATGCTTAATAAAGTATACATTCAAAAAATAATAATAATAATCTTTTGAACAGCAATGTAAGTGACACTTAAAAATGTTTGAATGTCAAGTTCAATTTTCTTCTTCATGGCTTTAAATCAACTGGTGAGTTTTAGTGTGCTCTTTCTTTTTAGACCTGTGGTCCGAACGATGGCCTCTACAGCATCATCACTGCAGAACGTCTCTCAGTGTCTCACACACAGGTGTGTTTCGAGGTGGTTGCTGGCCATTGCTGAGAGACTGACTGGTGTGTAATGAAGTCGAGGAGAACCAGTCAGTCCACACGCTCGGGATGGAGTCCGTCTCGGCTCTGTTTCCATCGCTTTCCTGACCCGGCGCTGTCAGACTTGAAAACGCTCACAGGTTTCTCTCTTCAGCTGAGAATGGATTTCTCCACAGACGTGCAACACTGTCAGCTGCAGTCTTCAAGAGACAGAGTCGTATTTTTAACTACAGTGTTGCTTTTGATAAAACAGACGGGAATATAAACTAGATCGGGGAGACTGAGGTACTTTTTACATCACTTGTCTAGGCATGGAGAAATGAGATGTAAATCTAATAGTCCTAATTATCGCAGGATGAACAGAAATGAGAAGCAATTAATATTAGGGATGCACCGATACTAAATTACGATACTAAAAGTTTGATTTTCTTACGGGTGATTCATAGATTCATAGAGCCTGTTTGATCAGTTTTTTACTGCATTATTGTCACGTTAACTTGCCCTAAATTCAACACAAGACATTTCCTACACACATAGTATGAGTTTTTTTGCCCCCTTTTGATTGACAGAATATAATCTGCCCTGATCATAACCTATATTTAAACAATTGCCCAATGACCAATAGTGAAAATAATTGCTTTATCGGACGATGATACTGATTATTTGGCCCATAATTGAGACAAAAACAATATACTTTTGCACAATACCATTCCAACTATTATTTTGCAGCACATTGATAACATTTTCATAATAAATAAATTAACAAGACAATTTAATTTAAATTTTTTTTTTAAAGGTTACTTCATTAGCCAAATAACTTTAAGGGATGGTTCGGAGTAAAATCAACCTAGGATTCTTTTACATCCTTATGCATCGCTTTCTGCCAGGACTTTGACAGGTGTTTGGCTCGAGGTCATGGTGCAAAGGACCCTAGGTTGATTTTACTCCGAACCATCCCTTTAAGTCAGACAATCTGAGATTGTTTTGTTTTACATAATGGCTGTTGATCACCATGTGTGATACACTGTATTTTTAGACCTAGATATGTTAAATTTAAAAATATTATGCCAGATAAACATTACAAAATATCACAAACAATAAAATTATACTTAAATATAGTAACATGCAGCTTGGCAAACTACAGATTGCAAAAGTGTCAAAGTTCAGCACTGTAGACGAAGAGTGCCGCATAAAAAGCAAACAATAAGCAATTCACTGCAGGCCAACGTTAATAAAGGAGGCGCACGGTTCAGCCAAGGTGATACTTCCATAAATCCCCCATAAATGTGAATTGGCAAGATATTGCAGATGGTCGGCTATAAAATGTAGCTTGAACAAATCTGCATCTAAAAGCCAAGTATCACACGGTTTAGATGTCAGAGCCGCACTTTAAACCCTTTTGATTAATGTGATGTTCTGTGTTCTGAAATGAAACCACAATCTCCTGGCCTTTGTAAAACAATCTTTCTTTCGCCATTTTACTTTTATACATCATTTTAACATTGCACAAATAAAATAAATAACTTGAAAATGAAATATGAAAATGAAATAATAAACTGTGCTTTTTGGGGATTGTGCTCCCAAGCTAATTTGCCCTGTTTAGTAAATCTGGCCTTTAATACGAAATGCCAAGTAGATTTTTACATTTTCATGGAGTTTGCATGTGCAAAATGGATGGATGGATGGATGGATGGATGGATGGATGGATGGATGGATGGATGGATGGATTTAAAAATGACGATGATGGATGGAACAAAGGATAGAACAGATGGATAGATTTAAAAATAATTATGGAAGAATGGATGGAAGTATGGATGGATGGATGGATGGATTTTAACTTTAAATATGATGGATGGATGGATGGATGGATGGATGGATGGATGGATGGATGGATGGATGGATGGATGGATGGATGGATGGATGGATGGATGGATGGATGGATGGATGGATGGATGGATGGATTTAAAAATGATGATGATGGATTGATGGATGGAACGATGGAACGATGGATGGATGGAACAAAGGATAGAACAGATGGATGGATTTAAAAATGATTTTGGAAGAATGGATGGAAGGATGGATGTATGGGTGGATGGATGTTAACTTTATTTAAAAAGATAGATAGACAGACAGACAGACAGACAGACAGACAGACAGACAGACAGACAGATAGATAGATAGATAGATAGATAGATAGATAGATAGATAGATAGATAGATAGATAGATAGATAGATAGATAGATAGATAGATAGATAGATAGATAGATAGATAGATAGATAGATAGATAAAATTCCCTTATCTTAAGTATACAGTAAAGTAATAGTGATGCTGGTTTTGATCTGGAAGTCTTCCTTGACATCAACTACTTTAAAGAACATCACAGATAACAAAGTCAGACCTTTGAAGGGGGGAAAAAACAACAACAACGTTCCCAAATGATGCAGACAGCGACTACAAGAGCTGCAAGCAACGCTGGGATAATGTGGTGTTGGTTTCCTCGCTGCTCTGGGGGAGACGGCAAGGCAAGAGAGCAAAGCTATCGGCTTCTCACGACTGACAGAGAAAACAAAGCGTAGGGTTTTTCTCACCTCGCCCACGCTAACAAACACCTTATGTCCGACACACAACTTCCTGTAGTCAGTCTCCACAGTATTAATGCCTTCATTACTTCTGTACATCCGAACACTCTCCAGGGCGCCATTCGGCTCATCTCACCTTCCAAACACTATTCATCAAAATCAGACAAAAAAAAAAAAAAAAGCTGTCCAAATAATTAACTTATGTAAATTGACTATTGTGGGCTTTTGCCATTTAATAAAAACATGTCTTTGAGCTTTATTAATGTTGAATTTATGAATGGCGTTGTGACGGCGCGTCCTCTGAAGGGATAAATATCTAATCCAGATCTGTGTGTTCAGCACCTGATGCACTCGTGTTAGTGTTCCTAATTAGCGGTAATTAAGTGCTTTCTAGACTCGCTCCTCGGGGGCACCAGCTAGTTTGCGGCATATTTATGCTCAGATTATTTGGGAGACGTAAAGAAAAACCAATTACGCTTGCGGTGAATCTGAGTTAGTTTATTACCGTCTCAAATGTCAGATGCAGTCACTTGAAATCATTATTTTTCCTGAAAATGACAGCAAAAGTAAACTAAAATGCAAATTAGGCAAGTCGAAATAAAACGTATTGCCACACCGTCCAATGTGAGGTGAATAGAGAAAATCGTACTAACCATCAAACCCCATTATTTTAAAGGAAATTAATGATTTTATTCAGCGAGGATGCAATAAATTGATCGTAAGCGACTAATTACATTTATAATGTTGCACAATATTTCAAATGCTGTTCATTTGAACCTTCTATTCATCAAAGAATCCTGAACGAACTTTAAGTTCAACATGACTGTTTTCAACATTGATAATAATCATAAATGTTTCTTGAGCAGCAACTCATCATATTAGAGTGATTTCTGAAGGATCATGTGACACTGAAGACTGGAGTAATGATGCTGAAAATTCAGCTTTGATCACAGGAATAAATTACATTTTCATATATATTTAAATAGAAAACAGTTATTCAAAATTGCAATAATTTTTCACAATATTACAGTTATTGTTTTATCAAATAAACACTTAGCAAGCAGAAGAGATGAAGACATGCGAGTAGCCAATATTTCACTATAGTATTTGGCAGTTACAATAGTGAGAATAATTGTTGACCTTTAGACGGATGAGAATAATCACGTCTGCAACTCAGCGAACAACAGGAGAAGTCTTTGATATAAATGCATCAATCTATAAATAATTGTCTGTTTCTGCAAACATCACTGGAGGCAGTGTAGGAGGATTTCCCAGAAGTCCTTGCATCAAGCAACTGCCAGACTAGAAATCTGAGTTTTCTGCCATATTTTATACAGGCCCTGAGCTATTGTTAGATATTATTTTTCTCCATTGCCACTGATGAGAGGGAAAAAAAATCTAATGAAATCAAACATATACTGTTTGGACTGGAATGTGTTTTTATAATGAACTATGGAGGCCTTAAAGGGACAGGTCATCATGTACTCAGACCTCAGGTCGCTCCCAAACATTTTTAGAAAATAAAATGAGATAGTTCACAGGAGTTTCCTAGGTAACACTTTATAATAAGGTCTCATTTGGTAACATTACTTAATGCATTAACCATCATTAAGCAAGTAATATTTAACCTTAAATTAAGATAAGTTAACCTTATCTTAGCTTATTAGGTAAGCTTAAAAGGTAAGTTTATTACCTTAACTTACTTAAGTTAAGGTAATAAGTTATTACCTTTGCTAATGTTAGTTCATAAAATGTTCAAATTCATGTTAGTTCACAGTGCATTCACTTTTAATCTATTAGTAAATGTTGAGATTAACATTAAATTAAGATTAATTAATGCTGTAGAATTATTGTTCTTTGTTAGTTCAAGTTAGCTAATCTTGACAAATGAAACCTTATTGTACTGCTATTATATATATTATATATATATATATATATATATATATATATATATATATATATATATATATATTGTACTGCTGCTATATATATATGAAGAGTTCAGATGCAAATATATATATATATATATATATATATATATATGTATATTTAAGTTAAATAATTACACTTAAATGGTAATGCAAATTACCTATTAATTGTCATTTCAGTGAAATTACTTAACTTAAATATACAAGCTTTATAAAAATGATCATTCTAGAAGAAAATTTCAGATGGCACTAAGAGGCTTTTGCATCCGAACTCTTCATATACAGTATATATATATATATATATATATATATATATATATATATATATATATATATATATATATATATATATATATATTTATTTTTATTTTTTTTTTATTATTTTTTTTTACCATAATAACCCTGGTCCTGCATTGTTTTATGTGTAATAAAAGTGAGCAGGGCATCTAAAATGACTGAAAAAGCAGAACATTAATTTTGTGTTTCACGTTAAAGAGAAAGAGTGGTATTGATCGACTGAATTGTTGGGTCTTTTGTCACACTTTGTTGCTCAACATCTTTCCCTCTTCGACAAAAGTTCTGTAATTTATCATGGTTCAGTGGTATTCTTTTGAATATATGATCATATAAATATTCCTCTGATGTATTCAAGCAACACTTTGCTTCCTCACCTGGTACTGATGACAGCATAATTCATTCTTCTCACATAAATTAGCATTTTTCCCCTCATGTTCTCTCTTTGTACCTCTGTTCACCTCCTAACTGGCACGACGTTGGTCAAACGCGCTCTGTTTGAGCAGACTGTGTGTTTCGTAATGAATGCAAATGGATGTGTTTGACTGCGCCGGCGCTGGACAAACAGGCCGAGGACATACAAGACACTGATCAAAGCCTTTTACATGAGCTCCTGACATTTACAGGCCAAGATTTTCATTAAGCAGAGTGATTAGACGACAGACAGGGACATAAAGAGGGACAGAAGTGAGGAGTGAAGCAGAGAGACAGGAACAGACAGATGGGATCAACAGCGCTGCCCTAGACACAGGTGGATGTGATATTAAACACGGAGATCTTGCTGAACATGCGAGAACCGACATGACAGAGGAACTTTCCTCCAGCAAAATAAGTCCATTTAGTAAGTCTATCTGTCAAACTGCCCTGGGCTTTAAGAAAATAGCAGCAGAAGAAGTGGGCGGTACAGAAAAAAATCTCACATCTCACAGCATTAGTAATTCTATTTAACACTAATCACACTAATAGTTACTTTTTTCTGGAAATATAATGACAACATCAACATGCATGGTTTATATCCACTACTACATAACCATGATTTATTTTAGAAAATCCAGTGACTAAATAATACTTCATTTTTATATTTTGAACTTGATGAACACAAGCCAGATTATTCATAACACACAAATGAGAAGTCTTCTTACATCATTCAGAACTGATCAAATGTTACATCCAAACATAAAGGTTCTGATGTTGCTAAGCAACTGAAAATAACTAAACTCGCATTCTACCGAACAAACACCCAGTTAATAAGTTCTCTCTCGTTCTGCCTCGTTCGGGACACATTCGCTCTATACTGTACATTTCTCCCTTACTTTCAAGTAATGAATAATGCAGACCTGGATACTAAATAAATCGAGCACGGTATAAAGAGGCAAACAAAACCCCTTCCGGCCGTAACTAAACTGATGATCTTGAGTTAACCATGGGACACTTGACAGTAGTTAAAACCACCTGCAAAGTTCTTAAAGTAATCCTTGTATTGTAATTGGAGACAATTCAAGAAAGCTAAAAATCAATGGTAAAAATAAAAGTTAGTTAAAATGTAGCCCCGCCCCTTTTCAGAGCTGCGCTTGGAAGACCAATCACAAATCAGTATGCAAATAAATACACGGAAGAAGACCAATTACACAGCATCGTCGCTGCTGACTCTGAAATTCTGAACATTCCATCAAATAGAAACAATGTAATTTAGAATTTTTCAAATGATTTCAGTGCCTAAAGTTAAACTGACAAACTTAGTTTGACGTACAGTATTGAGCGGTTGCAGAGTTTAGTTTTAGAGTTTCCGATCAAACTCTAACCAGAATGTTTGAGGAAAAACTGAAGATAAATATAAATGAAGAAGCAAACACAAACAATACAATACATGGCCCATTACAATCCCTTTGATATAAAATATATCTCTTTATGATGAAGCTTGAGTAATGCTATGTAACACTTCCCGGATGACCTCAGTGTTGTCAGGCAGCGATTTACCCGTTGAACGCTCACCACACAAACAACAGTCCGTTGAGATCTCAAATGAGCTCATGAGAGGAGCAACAATCAGACCTGTGTGATTAATCAGCCGGATGATTTATCTGAGGACAAAAGCCTAACTTTACTGTGTGCGAGTGTGAGTGTGTGTGTGTGTGTGGCCTGGTAAACCCTACATTATGGGAACAAAATGTCCCCACAAAGATGGCAATATCTGAAATCATTCAGTCCTTGTCCATTTTTTGGTACAGTAGAAAAATCATTATGTGCATGGAAAGCCCCCATAGAACATGAAACACAACGTGTGTGTGTGTGTGTGTGTGTGTGTGTGTGTGTGTGTGTGTGTGTGTGTGTGTGTGTGTGTGTGTGTGTGTGTGTGTGTGTGTGTGTTCCAGACGTATTTCCCACTACATGTCTCTTAAAATATTTGTGCTTTGACTAACAGAGTTTCATTGGGTTTGTCTCTTTTATTCTGGCCAGAGATGGGAATCTAATCTCATGATTTGGGAATTGTATGATCCGTATAATGTGGAATGTTCTCACACACCCATGAGTCTGATGTGACATTGATAAAGTAGGAGAGAACAGGGAGTGATTTAACTTATGTTGTTTAAATGTCTGTGTTTCGTTTGCTCTATGTGTCTCCAACTGTGATATAATATCCCCACATGTGTCTGTTTTAAATTAAGCTTGTTCTGAAATCTACGGCTTATCCATAAACGTATCCATTTTTTTGTCAGATGCAAAAAAAAAAAAAAAAAAAAAAAAAAGTCTTTATATTTTGAGCTCAGAAGGCCCAAAAACAAAAGTTCTAAGAATGTTTTTCAAATTAAATATAAACATTAGGAGAACATAAATATAACATTAGGGGAAACATTCCATTTTAGAATTCTTTAAAAATTATAGGGACGTTACTTTTGAAAGTTTGCTGAAAAAACCTGAAACGTAGTAAAGTAAAATTTAAAAAAGAGTTAGATGAACGTCCAACTAAAACATTTCAGAAAAAAAAAAAAAAGCTTCATGAACGATGGAATAATAACATTTTTTAGCTAACGTTTTGAGAACATTTTTATAGACCAGATAACTTCGAACAAACATTCTATTACTGTTGCTGGAAGAACATTTGCTCATAACTTTGAGAGAACCTTGCCAGAACATTAGCTAAAGTTTGGAGGACATTGCTCATGTTTGAGTGATTTCAGCTCATTTCTGATGATGTCAATGTTAATGTATACATAATTAGTATTAATGACAGAAAAGATAGGAAAAGCACTGGATAAAGTGCTGGAGGAATTGTTGCCGAAGACGAACTCTTCACAAACGTACCTTCATTTGGTCACTCAAAAATGTGTAAATGTCATTGCATTAGATGGTTAAATAATTACACCAAATGTCATCTCCAGACAAATGATGCTACAGCTTTTCTCAGTGATAATTTCATCGTTTCTATCTGAAGACAGGTTACATCATTCTTCCAGCCTAGCTAAGCGGTTTAGCTGGTTTAGTTGATAGGCCACATGGTAATAGCCTGACAAGTGCCCAGAATCCTTCTAAATCACTCCAGCTTAACCATCTTACTGGCCAGCGGAGACCAACAAACCAACTTAGGCTGGATGAAGCAGGGTGTTTCTTCCAAGTATGAGTCATTTTTGCTCGTATCAGAAGTCCTCAAGTTAACCACAAACAATAAAGTCTGATTAACGTCTTTGTTGATCCTGGAACAACATTCCAATCATCCAGATTATCAGATTTGAGGGACAAGTTTACAGTTTATGTCAAGTTTAGGCTTGCAACCAGGGTGAGGTGCTTCTACTGTACATGTTATTCACCAACATTTCCCTCTGGTTTTAGGGATAAGTTATGAATCGCAGGGTAGGTTTAGGCGTAGGGATATGGGTAGGATTCAAATTTTCAGACAGAATTGTTGTTCCAGGATCAGCAAACTTAGGAATGCGTCTAACTTGGCAAAATCATGATGTGCGTCTTCATGCGCACACTGTTTTCTTATCATTTCAGACCGAACAAACTATGAAATGTTTAGCATGAATGAAAAGTGCTTGCGCAATCTTTCATTCAAAAAAAGGTCAATTACTTTGGTATTTTATATCTAACACAATTGCATTCAGACGTTTTGAAGTTTGACTTCAGTGGCAAAATGCTTTTTTTTGGCCCCGCTATCTATCTAGCCTCTGACACACACATTTTCAACAGTTACTCCAAAAGCAAGTATCTTGAATAAAAAAATTAAATAAAAACGAACAAAAAAGACCATTGCTTTTGTCAACGAAAAAAAAAGAAAAAATTGATTTGGACTCGCAGTGCATGAGAATTCCTGCATAGGCTATATGCATGCTGTTAAATTATGGATCAGTGATGCAACAGCATACCATACACACTGTAGATGTGCACCAACATCAACAAGAGATATACATGCAGCCTGCAATGAAACCACAGAGGCTCATGGGGATCAAGCCCTTGGAGAACCATCAGAAGACAACATGCTCACAGGTGAGACAACAGGGACTAGAGAAATAATCCTATTTTAGAAATGTATAAAAACACTTCATGTACATCCTTCAGTCCTCAGTATCCAAGTGCTCTTGCTTTATTCAGCTTTACTTTTTTTATGGATCTACTTGTGTACTGTACTTGTTGTAGCGCTTTGGGTATAAGAAAAGTGCAATATACAATTTCTTCTTATTATTATTATCAAACTTTGCATGTTTAATTTATCACTAAAGGACCAGAACAATCTCACAAAAGACGAAACATCATGCTACATCAGGCTACGTCTGCCATCTGAACAAGCAACAAATGTCATTTTAAGGCAAATGCAACTGTATTGTGGGATAAAACACATTATGACTGTATTATCTTATCCTTTCAAACGCTCTCTCTTCCTCTGCATTAAGTCCCTGCCACGGTAATCTGCTTTCACTGGGTGAAGCCCTCAAATGTGATTACTTCACAACAGATAACAAAGGGGGAAAACCCTATCTATGCCACAGCATGGAGTATGAATTAAAGCTACACTATGGCCTTAAGGACTCCATAAATCCAATGCTAAACAGGGGCTCGTCCTCCTGAGTGAGCAGGGCCACCTACTGGGGCTGTTTATATTGCATGAAGGGCTTTTAATTGGAGGAAAACTCTTACAAAGAGCCTTAAACTCACTGAGAGTTTACTGAGCGTGACAAGCAAGTGATGCACAGGTAGATTTGAGATTTACCCACACCTGCACGTTTTATATGAGTGTGTGTGTGGTGATGCAAAATTATGTGTTCTTAGTTGCTGAGATTCAGCTAAATAGTGGAAAGAAAAAAAGTGCATTGTTGTAATATAACTATATTTCTGTGTCTGTGGTTTTCAGTAACGTATTCAGTCCATTTCAGAAGAAAATCTTCTTTTAGTAATTTATGATTTGTACAGTTGAATTTGGTCAATGTCTCTGAATATGCAGAAAGACACAAAAGCTTAACAGTCCAACACATACAAAGAACCTCAACGTTAGTAATATTGTCTTTTTAAACTGCATGTAATTGTAGGTTTGGTCTCAAAACTGTTATGTTTTGACCAATATACAAGTTTTAATAATTCACAACATCTGCAACTCATCACACCACATCAAATATCACACTGATTGAAAGTTGAGATGTGCTATAAGATTGACTTCTTCAACTTCTCTTGGATGCTCAAAGATTCACAGGTTTAACAGTTCAATGATATCAGCTCAATAACAACTTATGGTAACACTTTATTTTAGTGTCCTTGTTACACATGTTACATGTAGTTAGTAATAATGCACAATTGCATGAAGCTAACCCTAAACCAAACCCCAATCCTAACCCTATAGTAAGTACATGTAGTTAATTATTATTACACAGTACTAAAATGCATAATTACACTGTAACACTGACACCTTAAAGTGTAACCCCAACTTTTCGTGCCTTTCTGTGAATGTAACAGCTAATCGAGATCATGCTGTCTATATATCCATAAACACCGAAGACAACTGTGTTAGTAAAAGTTTTCAAAGATCCATTACTGAGCTTGTATCATTCATTAAAGGCTATTCCATGCGTGAGTTCACATGTAAATCATTTACAAATCATTACTGATCGACCCCATGATCAATGGGCAAACCTGCTGCATGAGCACGAGCTGTTCTCCACCCGAGTGTAGGTTTTCTAACTGACATGTATGCAGAAATCCTCTTTTACCCCGAGTTTGTGATGTGGCACCTTGTTCTCACCTTGTATCTCCTGATGTGGCACATTATGGAGACTGAAGCCTTTGGTCGTGAACGCCTGGCGCACATCGCTGCAGCTGCGCGATTTTACATCTCCAGCACACGACAGCGACAATAGAAGCGATAAAGAAGTGAAAACCACGACAGGTGTCTTCCACATCCCTCCTGCGAGCAAATCCAGCCGATGCGTAAAAGCGCAAAACCCAGAAGACGCGCTCAGCGCACCGGCGTCTCCAGCTGCAGGTGGACAAATGTTTCAATCATGCAATCGCTCATCAATGATCAATCACGCGCTCTGTCGCATCTTCTCGTTGCAGAATTCTCCAACGGATCCTCTCAGAACGAACGCGTGCGCGATTGCAACGGCGAAACCTCCAGAACAGATCCGGAGCGGCGCGCTCTCAACTTCTGCTATGTGTTTCTATCAGTGGAGAGAAAGTAGCAATCCTCCCTCTCCCTGTCTCTCACACACACTCAGAGAGAGAGAGAGAAAGAGAGAGAGACACACAGACAAACCGCACAACCCAGTGGTGAGTATGACAACATGGAAAAACACGGAGTGGATTCATGGAGGCGCATGGCGTGTTGCCCTCAGGAGATGCTGAAGCAAAACCTCGAACTACTTTCATTGAAAAAAAATATAAATAACGGTGCGGAATCGTTTTAGTGGTCAACAATAAGATAATTCAGAGGAAAATATATATATAAAAATCACATTGTACAATTATAATAATATTATGAAATAAAACAAATCTAAAATAAACAACAATATATTTAATCAATTAAATTGTGTTAATGCCTTTTTTGATAATATATTTATAGAAAATATATATAAAATAGGGCTGTCAAATCGATTAATTGCATCTAACGTCAACGTTTTTATAATATATACTGTCTGTCTGTCTGTCTGTCTGTCTGTCTGTCTGTATATATGTGTGTATATATGTGTGTATGTATATATATATAAACAAACTTAATCATGTTTATTGCATATCAGTTAATTTCTTATGTTGAGAACCAGTTTAAATAATAACTTTGCAAAACAGAATATAAGATATTAAACTTATATCTTAAAAAAAGAAAGAAAGAAAGAAAGAAAGAAAGAAAGAAAGAAAGAAAGAAAGAAAGAAAGAAAGAAAGAAACCGCACAGCCCAGTGGCCAGAATCAGAATAGAGAAAACACGGACTGGATTAAAAACTCATGGAGTTTTGCCTGGAAGAGCTCCTGGATCTGGAATCTCAAAGCTCAAGCTGTCATCATCTAATCTATTCGTCACGTTTTGCCCTTTCCTTGTGCAATTCAGGGGGAAAATGTGTGCTAGATTGACATGACAATAACTGGTCGTGTGATATGGCCAAACAAGCAGTGCAAAAATCCCCAAAATAACATAAATGAGCATAGTGGAAACAGAGTAAACGAAAAGTATTAACAAATAAAATAAGTGTAAAGTCTAGATTAAAATCAGAGAAAAACTAAAAAGTTAATAAAATTCTTAATTCACTTTAATGGCTTTTAAAAGTACAAATTTGAATGGTTTTAACATTCAAAAACATCACTCACTATCTTTCCTATATAAGTATAATTATGCATGACATCAACAAGACTAAACCGTTTTACTTTTATTGTACTACTCCCATTTCTTAACTTTAGTTTTTCTCTTTTTTATTATTATTTATTTTTTTATTTTTTGCTCTAGGTTGTGCAATAGTATAAATATGATACTGCATTATTTGGTCAAAATATTAACTTCCTTAATCTGCCTAAAGTTTAATTCTCTCTCTCTCTCTCTCTCTCTCTCTCTCTCTCTCTCTCTCTCTCTCTCTCTCTCTCTCTCTCTCTCTCTCTCTCTCTCTCTCTCTCTCTCTCTCTCTCTCTCTCTCTCTCTCTCTCTCTCTCTCTCAAGATACTATATCGCTCTATCTTTTTCCAATAGAAAACTAGCATGAAAGATATGTTCCTCCATGCATGCATAACCTCAATATCAGAGTGCAGTATTTCTCTGGTGAGTCTGCGGTTGAACGAGCCGTTCCAGCCTGAGGGAAACTCTCACCGGTGACTCACCGCACAGTCTAGTGTAATAACCAGCAGCATCACTTAAAACAGCCTGGACTTTCCCAGGTTATGAATCGTTAAACTGCTCAGGGGTCATGAAGTTCACCTTTTCTAGTCTATTTATCTTTGATTTACCTTTTTTTTTTTTCATATTTCTTCAATGTGAGGATGTTTAATACAGACATCCCTGAAATACCATGCACTTTTATTTCTTAATAAATGCTGAATGCTTCTGCTCTTAAAACGGAAGTATCCCAACATATGAGGTTTCCACGTGTGTCACACATGACTGCTGTCAATCAAATGATGATTATTAATATTATTAGGCAAATATCACACAGCCATCTACTGTAGTATGTGCATTGACAATCCTTACAGGTGCATCATGTTTAGTTCAGAAAAGTTATAATTTTGATTAAAATGATTAACAAATTAAATAAGTATAGTGCTTTTAAATCCAATTTTGAATCAAGAACTTCATTCATCACCATGAAATTGATGCTCATTTATACATCCAGAAAATGTGCATGTGCACAGAATTCATACTTTATACTGGGGCTTGGCATTGCTATAACTACCTCAAAGCAACAGCGAGGGTCTGAAGCTCAGCATCCTGAAGATGGATTACTCTAGTGTTTCACCACATGGAGGGTCAGTGGTTTTCCAGTGACTGCAGGTGGTGTGTGTGTGTGTGTGTGTGAGTGTGTGTGTGACAGGAAGTAGCGCGCTGTTCTGCCTGTTGTCTCAGCAACATGTGTCTCCTCTGAGACTGGCCGCGGTGGCTCAGAAAACTCAGAGGCTGAGAATGAAATCAGTTGAGTCGTATCCTGCGCCAGTATTGAGTTTCTTAACTTGTGCTGCAAATTACTTACTTTTATTTATGGCCTTTTCTCCTTTTTTTTTTTTTTTTCTTTTTTTTTTTTGTAAGTCAGACAGGGTCAAATGACACTCAAACCTGCATGCACAAACCGATGAACCACAGCTCTGACTTATTTAAAAACCCAGTTGAGTAAACTGTGCAAGTTATTACAGTCCTTCACAGCATGCCATGTATTGATATTCCTCATATTTTATTGTGTATATATGTGTGTGTATATATATATATATATATATATATATATATATATATATATATATATATATATATATATATTTTTTTTTTTTTTTTTTTATCAAGATAATAATGGATTTATTGACTTATATGGTAATAAATGTTTGCAATTTTAATTGATTGTGTTGATGTCAGTATAATATTTGAATTTCAAAATGTGATTTCTTGCATTTATTTGCATAATTGCGATTGGATTAGCATATTTTGACAATCCTTTTTATACTAGAATTGTTCTATTTTGATTGAAATTTAACAAAAATATAAAGTATATTTTAAAAATGTATTTTGTTAGTCAAATACTATTTTTGTGGGGGAAAACCATAAATAAATGTAATTATATTAAATGGTACGAAATGACATTATTCAGATCTACTTTTTTTTACTAACATTTACTCAATTCATACGGTATATTTCATAGATTTTTTTAATGTTAAAATTTACTCAGTATTTTAAGTATATTTTTATCCGTGTAAAAATGTTTCATAAAAAAAAAAAAAATGTATTACATCATACATTGAGTGTATGTTCTTCGCCATCTGGTCTTAATTGTCCATGGTAAATTGACCTTGTTAATTAACGGCTAAAGACACAGTCTGACCACCAAACGTGAGCTGCAGTTCCTGGATCGATGAGACTTTCTTTACATCTTTACACTGCTTCTCTAACTTGTTCCTGTTTGAACACACACACACACACACACACACACAAGACGAGCGGTCAGAGAATATATGTTTGATCCTGGCTGAAATGGGTCCACTCTGTGCAAAAGGCAGCTGTGAATGGTCTTTGATGTTTCATTCATCTGAGTGGAAAAACTCGAAAGACTGCAAATCCCTCCTGACACAATGGTCTGATATTTTGTCAGGTCTTCTTTTGACTTCCACTCCAGTTGCACAATCTTCACAGGATATGAAGATGCTTTTGAAATTTGCAATGCTGTCCATTTAACCTGGTTGTGTCGTCTTAAAGCAGCCTGTGGCTAAAGTGGCTAAAGCTCAATACTCGAATGAAACAAACCTCTTAAATTAAAGCTGCACTCAATGAGTTTCTATTTACATCTCTCTAGGACTCGACAAACGCTGCTCTTCAACAACACACGACATACAGAGAACTATAGATTTACACAGAATTAGTGCAACGTTTGTAAAACTTGTAAAACAACATTTGTCATTTTCATTTAGTATAACTTAAAGTACTAAAATAACTAAAACTAAAACTTAATAAGATCTGTTTAAACCTATTTAACACAACAAAATAGCAAAAAATAATAATAAAAAAAATACTAAAACTAAAATGAAAACCTAAAATAAATAAATAAATGTAAATATAAAATAAAATTCTAAATATTAACAAAAACTAACAATGGCTCTAAAATGACACTTTTAGGCAAAATTCCCCCAAAATTAGCAGAAGTCCACAGACTCCTGTATATTTCTCAACTATATGTACTATGTATTTCTTATTTTTGAAAACATAGCAAAAAAAAAAAAAAAGACTAAGTGCATCTTCAATAAAATCCTTATTAATAACATTAATAACATGAAGGGCATTAATAGTAGTTAGCTAATAGTAAATTTATAAGAGGCACTGTCTTGAACTGTGACGTCAGAGATGGCAGACAGGGAAAAATATAAGTCCATTTCATGCTTTAAGAGCCTCCAATAAATCTCGATCACTGGCAAAAAAAAAAACAATATTGTGAACAGTATTTGTGATTTACAGGTTGCTGCAAACATTTTATTTTGTCGGAATATATGGACAGTTTTGAATGTCTGCCAATATAGAAAGATGCTTTTCTCCTCATAATGGTGCAGTGACAGCATCTACTGG
This sequence comes from Abramis brama, assembly GCF_963993115.1. Lineage (NCBI taxonomy): Eukaryota > Metazoa > Chordata > Actinopteri > Cypriniformes > Leuciscidae > Abramis > Abramis brama. The sequence goes on from NC_139964.1 coordinate 65,135,421, forward strand.
TGAACCAGCCAAATCCTGAACACCCCCCCCCCCCCCTTTTTTTTTTTTTCTTTTTTTTTTAACACCAACCCTTTAATTATTCCTTTAAAGAGGACCTATCATGCTTTCTTCCATGTTCATCTTTTAATAATGTGTTATGTTGCTGTTTGAACATGAAAAAGCTCTTCTTAAAAGTTATTCTCTATATCAGTGTCAGTGTTTCTGAACTCCCTGAAACGCCTCCGTTGTAGTCTTGAGTTTTCTTCCAGGAAAACACGTCACAATATTCCTCATTTAAACAATTCCCGCCCAAGGCCTGGTTGAATTAGTTAGTAGTGTTGAAACTTGTGGTTATGGTAAGGGAATTCAGGCCTTTGCAATTCAGAGGCCCTTTTCAAAGAAACAGTCAGAGACAGACAAAAACATTGAATGCAATGCAACTGCATATCTTTATTATCTCTTATATTTAATAATGTTATCTTACATTTCACTCTGCTAACTGGCTAACTCACATTATTACTGTCTTACTGAAATACTTCTGCTAATCAGTTGTGGACCACTATTACCTATAACTGTGTCTATTAATGCAGATTGTATGTCGTTCTCACCACTTTGAGAAAAGATTACGCATTGAGCAAGATCTGTTTTACCAACGTTTATGTTACAGTACATCAGTCATTCACTCTAGAGCTCGGCTAATGTATTGCATACATGCACTGTTATTGATACAGTTTCCACGTATTCACCGCAACATATTAGAAAAATACTCGGTAAATAAATTAGTACAAGTAAAATAATCGGTTTGTTGATGGACACTTGTTAATGCTGATGGTGAGGAATTACAGTTGCAACATCTCATATAATGTACCTCAAACTGAGTAGTGTATCACTGAGAAACACTGAGTCCTGCACGAGTCGTCCTTGCGATGGAGGTTCGGGTTGAATAACTAGTTACTCGCGCTCGCATTGATATGGTCAAATCGACGTCATTGTTCATTACTGTGTTTAGTTTACGGTGTAGAAAGCCTCAGGACACGCTTGTTATGGCAATGGTCGGTTTTGTTATTGACGCGCGCGGTAAACCAATCACAACAGACTGAGCTGTCTGGCCAATCAGAGCAGAGTAGCTCGCGGAAAGGCTGGATTTAGAGAGATTGATTCATCTCACGAGTCGTTTGAGAATTGAAATGTGGTGATGTGCAAATGTATATTATGAGTAAATTAAACAGTTTTTTTTACCTTTGATGCACGTAAACCTGTTGTAGGAGACTCCACAACAACATTAGGAAACTTTAAAATAGAATAATAGGGCCACTTTAAATAGCAAATGCATTTATTTGTGCGCCCATGGGCGTGCTGGTCTAAAAACGAGGTGTGTTCTGGCGCATTGTTGGCGTGTTGCTATTTTGACGAACTGAAATAGACTGCACCATTGACCAACTGAAACCTGCTCTAAAGTCACTGGCGCAATATTATATATTTTTTATTTAAAGAGCGTGTTAGTATTGTGCGCCTATAGGCGGGTCCACAACGCAAATACACTCTGCTTATTAAACACACAGGGATGCACAGCAGCATACAAACATGTCAAATATTAAACATAAAAGGATTACAATGTAAAAGATAATTATTGTGCACATAAAGATATGGTGTTATCCGGCTTGTCTCATTAGATGGTCTGCTTGCGCAGTATAACCTCGCGCACGAGCAGATCCGTTTGCGCTCTGGAGACGCGCTCAGTCTTTCCTTGCAAACTCCATCATTTAAATTGCGAATCCGTCGTGGCGTGAGCGCAACTGGCTTTTAAAGGGAATGGGAGATGAGACTCTGGTTGGTTTATTTCACGTAAATCCCAAAACACACCCATTACTCATTAAGAGAATAGGGACAACTCTTTTAGACCATTGCGCTTGGCGCGCCGACCATTTTACCCGTTGTTAAACTAGCAAAAGTGGATTCGGACACGTCCTAAGTGCTCTTGTGCTGTGTGTTTTAGACCATGCGCTTAGATCCTTAAAATAGGACCCAATGTCTTAACAAGTGAGTCATTGAATCATTCAGTTAAACGATTCATTCAAAATGGATGATTCATTCAGGGGCAACACTGAGTCCTTCATTAGACCGATTCTTTCAAAAACGCAGATTCATCCAGTAATGAAACATCACTGGCTCTACTGCTCTTCTGCATTTGTTTGGAACTGTTTTCAAAATAGCCAAAGTTGGCAAAATAGAACAAAAACAAACAATATTCTGAGAATGTAAGTGACCTAAAATTAACTTCTTGTTTATTGAACTGTTTTATAAAATCAATATCACATTTGCAAATGTGCTGATATTTGATAAAAAAAAAGGGATTCTTGCTCGTATGGTATTGCGTAACAACATCCAGCTATAAATATATTAAAAATAACTCACATCTTGAATTTTGGGGGCATTTTTATTCATTTTGGTGGCACTCTTGCCCCAAGCCTCTGTTAATTTCCGACCCTATAGTGTGTGATTTTGGGACTCTTTTTCTGTTGCAAGGCAGAACTACTATAGAAAAGGCCGGGACATTTCCAAAACACGCTGGAAGTGGTTGACCAATCACAACACACTGGTCCAGCTGACCAATCAGAGCACAGTGTGCTTTTCAGAAGGAGGAGCTTCATAGAGACAGGAACTAAACAGAGCGTTACTGACAGACTGGGAAGAGAGGAGCTGCAACATGACAAATATGGGAAAAATCATGTATTTTGAAGATTCAAGAATGAAAACCTATTCTAGTAGAGCTCAGAAACAAAATCAAGACTTTGTAAAAGGGCATAATATGGCCTTTTTAAGAGATGCAAACATCTGCTGGATGTCTACTTGCTAAACTCAGAACCCAATATTAAGCAGTCAAACTAATAAACACGGTCAGGTCTCTAACAGTCAAGGACACCCACCATGATGCTCTGTCACCACTTGTTCTCCATTGAAAAAATAAGTGTTAAAAAAAAGCTCTTGCAGAGCATCTCGAGCTCCTCGCCCTGTAAGAAATAAATCATGTAAGCGGATCAACAGGAGGTGGCCGCTGTATTCGCAGAGGTGCTTGATGCATACAAATGCTGCATCCCAAAGGCAACGGCTCTGAAACGCCACTAATGATGCTCCTGCTATGGTCTGGAGAACAAAGATAAAATAAAGGAGAGAAAAAGCGACACAGAGGTATAACATGCACTCTTTGATGTGAATTTATTTGCTTTTAGCCTCAGGAATGTTTACATGAGGTTGCAACCCTGCTAATAGTCTTGTTGTTCTGTTCTTTCAAGACATAAAAAGAACATCTTTCACTTCCATGCCAACCAAATATGGTTTGTGGAGATAAAGAACTAACTATCATATCTTGCTTTCCAGATACTTTTATTAGTTGATCACAATAAACTACCAGCCCTTGGCCATGGAGAGCTTATTGTGCTGATGATTTTCCAGTGTGTGTGTGTGTGTTATGCTAAAGGCTTTGTTAGTGCTAACTAAGCAAGAGTCAGCAATAATTCCTATCTGTTCTTATTAGCCAAGGCATGCTATGGGGGCTTTGCTCTATTTTAAAGGTGAAACATGCTCTTTTTTGGACTGCTGAAAAGCTAGCAATTGCTCAATACCTTTATGGGTTTGCATTCAACACACAAGCACATGCATGGTGTATCTCACTGACCACAAACTTTTAAAACACACGCCACAAACTGATTCACACACACACTTAATCATTAGGGTAATGTAATCGTAAAGTGAAATCGGAAGCGGATTTTTTTCATTCTTTATGACTCCCATCTCTAGTGAAACTTGATAATTTGAGTTGTTGTGATACAGAAATGACAATTGCTCTACTCTTCCAAGCGCTCATATTTCATGCCATTATATGCCATTAGCATGACCGTTCACAAGCATTTGATGTGAGCAACCATTACAGCAGCCAAACGCACAGAAGTCTCTCTAAATATGATCTGCAAGACTGTTACCCATTACTAAACCCGTCCTCTACGCACCTCGCGACTGCTTGCCGTGCGAGAACAAAAAAATGTGTTAATTTAGCACTACAGGGAAGAGAAAGGTTTCTTTGCTCGCATTAGTGCTGAGAGTAAGCCTTTGTATTATTAATGAGCCTTCCATAATTTATGAATGTGAAAGACAAATATGGGCAATTATTGTAATCTTGTGAGAGAACAATCTTGGATCTTAATCAACCACCGTAATGCTGTTTTTCGACATAGATTGTAAAAGGAAATGAACTTTCACATAATGGAACAATACAATCTGCATTATTATTAATAAAATTAGTGGTGCTTGCTAAGACTGTTGCTCATACTTATGACTTGTGATTTGCATAAATCCATAACCATAAGTATTTTAGTTTGTCTTTGACGATGCCTCAAACAGCTGTGCTACTGCTTTTCTTAAAGTTAATACACACTTTATGCCTAATAGATATAACCCCATAAGTTCATTTCATGTTTGAAAGGGGAAAGTAACAAAATAATCTGATAAACATTACCGAACTAAAGCCATGGCTGAAACAACACTTGCCTTAAAAATTCATGAAACTATACAGGCCGTACTCAAAAAATACTGACAGAAGAATTAAATGAATGTACATTTAACACACAGGCAAAGCAAAGCACACACAAGGGCTTTTTATATACAAAATAACTAATTGGTTAACAGAAACGGATGCAATCAGGAAGTGGAAATAATTAGAAGAACCTTCAAAATAAAAGACCCAATCCAACATCAAAATAAGACACACAACTGTTTTCTCTGGCAGTAGTTTTTGTATGTTGGTTTGGTTTCACTAGCTCAACTTTTGCAGAAATTAGTTATTTCCTCTAAGCAAAAATATCTCTTTCCATCCATCCATCCATCCATCCATCCATCCATCCATCCATCCATCCATCCATCCATCCATCCATCTATTCAACCATTCCTCCATCCATCCATCCATCCATCCATCCATCCATCCATCCATCCTTCCATACTTCCTCCCATCCATCCATCCATCCATCCATCCATCCATCCATCCATCCATCCATCCATCCATCCATCCATCCATCCATCCATCCATTCAACCATTCCTCCATACATTCATACATCCTTCCCTACTTCCTCCCATCCATCCATCCATCCAACCAACCATCCAACCATCCATTCCTCCATCCATCCGTCCATCCATCCATCCATCCTTCCATACTTCCATACTTCCTCCCATTCGTCCGTCCGTCCATCCATCCATCCATCCATCCATCCATCCAAAACACAGGTTAACCTTCAATAGCACACCCTGAGAAATGTTCACTGGCGTAAGAAGTGTGACAACTAGCCCCGATCTCCCATTTCACATGATCTGTTTAAGAGCACTTGTATATAAGTGCTGTATAAGATGCTGTTTAATTCACAAACATCAATCACCCATTGACTGTAGAAAGGGGGCCAGGATGATTAAACGTATCACTGAATATGAAAGACTGGCAAAAAAATGTAATTATAAATATAGAATATTAGTCAGTAACATGATCTTACTGAAGCCTTGTGAAGTTAGAAAGGTATTGAGCATTACAGCCACAGCACAGTGTGTTTCAAAGTCTAAAATTACATTTTAAAGTTACTCACTTCTTTTAGACTCAATACTTTGCAAAGTTGTCAGTGTTGCTCGTCTTTCTGTGTAATTCATGAGGGCCTCATGAATATGCAAAAGAGCAGTAGTCATTAGATATACGCCTGCATTATATCGTGAACCTCAATTAAATATTAAGGGGCTGAAAAAGCAAAGAAAAAATAGGGGAAGCTGCTGTTTCTTTTCATGGGCAGTAAAGAGTGATTGTCAATTTCACGTATTTGTGGCCACAGCCAAGTTCCAGCAGCTTTTACTTTCTGTAAACGAACTGCATTTAACAAAAGTGCTTTCATTACTTGCTTGCTTTATAATCTTCTTTCTTTCTCTAGAATAGATTCTTCAATACTGTATTCAGTTTTAATGAAGACTGATTTGGTAACCACTGTCACATTTGATCAGTTTAATGCATCCTTGCTGAATAAAAGTATTCATTATTATCAAAATGGAATTACCACATGGTCAGACTTTACAAAAGTCGACTATGCGAGCATTATAGACATCTAAAGACCAATTCACACTGCACCGACAGACACTGACCAACACGGACAATCATCAGACTACATTACGTCACTTCTCCGACATTCCAAGACCTGACAAACGGCAATTTGTTAAAGGGTAACCCTCGCCAAAATTGAACCTAGGCTCTTTTTGTTAATCTACCTGAGTCAAACTTTCGTGTAAAAGCATAATTAGAATGGAAACGCCACTTTTATGATTGACCGTATTTTCGTTTTAGGTCAAAATGCCTTGTGAATGGGAGTGCATGGGACAATTTAGCATCAAAATTTTTAAAACACTAAGGAGGCTCGACACAACATGAAACTGTGCTCGAAGTATCACCAGAGGCTCTACACATGAACTCCAGCATTGACTACATTGTTTGTGTACACAAAGTTTACTAAAAAGAAAGATTTTGAACAACTCACTGTAGCTGTTGTACTTCCCGTCCGCCGGCATTTTGTCAGTCAAAAATAGTCGATCTGTATCACTGAATCATTTCATTATTATACGAGGATATTTTTCAAATACAAGGTCAATATTGATTTTCGCTAATGACAAAACAACAAATTATCCGTGAATTTATATAGAACTAAGCTTTAGAAGCTTTCCATCTTTACTCTCCTCCCGGTTACGTTGCATTCGGAGATCGACTATTTTTGACTGTCAGAATGCCGGCGGCCGGAAACACTAACTGATAAAGTGAGTCAGACAAAACCTTTCTTTTTAGTAAACTTTGTGTACACAAACAATGTAGTCAATGCTGGAGTTCATGTGTAGAGCCCCTGGTGATACTTCGAGCAAAGTTTCATGTTGTGTCGAGCCTTCTTAGTGTTTTAAAAATAGCGATTTTGATGCTATCATAGTAGTACTCCCATTCAAAAGGCATTTTGACCGAAAACGAAAATACGGCTAAACTTAAAAGTGGCGTTTCCATTCTAATTATGATTTTACACGAAAGTTTGACTCGGGTGGATTAACAAAAAGAGCCTAGGTTCAATTTTGGCGAGAGTTACACTTTAATTCAGTGAAAACGAGCGCTGGCTAATGCCAACAGACGCCGAGCAGAGTAACACACTGATCCCTCAAAACTCAAAGTGTGTGTTGCCGTTGGTCGGCATCTGTCGTTGTGGTGTGAATTGGCCTTAATAAGCACAAGTAATTCCTCCAAACTTGCCAATTTCCCCAGTGAAACATTTGCTTTTATTTCCCATGTAAAAACTCACAATAGTGATGACCTGGTTTGGCTTTGCCCTAGAGGAGCTGCTCTACCATTAGTTTACTTGTTGACTTTAGCTGAAACTCCCTAAATGACAATCCTATTTAAATATGCTTTGCATTTTCCTCTTTTAATTTGTAGCACACCTACGGCAAAAGCCAATCCCATCAGTACACGCTGAGAGGAACAATTAAATATTAATATATATATATATTTTTTTTAGCCCAAGTCCACGTGCCCTAAAATCAATATTGTCAAAGCTGCTTGTACCCACGAGGCAGCTTCTCCTTAAAAATAATCCATCGCTTCCCTGCAAGAGCATCATTCACAGGCCTGAAGATACCCACGACGCCCGTGGAGCCGACCGGAGGGTCGCACCCAATCAGAGGGCCTGAGGGAAGATGGAAGAGGTCGAAACGCTTACGTTTTTTTTTTTTTTTTACCATCCCTCAATGGAGGCCATTTCTCATGGAGTTGGCAGCAAAGTGTCTATTGGGTACGCCTGAGCACATTGTTTCCCGGAGATTAAATTGATTTGAGGAGGAATGATTAAGAACGTGGAAAATGGCTGTCAGCGGGGAGAAACTCAAATCTCTGGAGCAGGTTAAGTGATTATGTCAGGCTATGATTCATTTCGCTCTAAAAACAAATTGCAAAACGCCTAATATCTCAAAGGCAAAGTGGACCTTTACAGCAGAAATGAGCAAACATTACCCATATGGAAACATCTGTGAAGAGAGACGGCTAGTTAAGAATCGGGCTAATGAACTATCATAGTTATGGTATGGGCTGCTGTTTGCAAACTATACTGCATTTTAATACTTAGGGGTAGGAGTTTGTTTCAAATCTATAACATTACAGGTCAAAAGATTAAAATAATTAAGATTTTTTTTTATGTTTTTGAAAGAAGTCTCTTCTGCTCACCTGCATGTATTTGATCAAAAATACAGTAAAAACAGCAATATTATTACGATTAAAAAAAAAAAAAGTATATGTGAGTATATTTTAAAAGGTAATTGATTCCTGTGGTTCCATTACTCCAGTCTCACATGATCCTTCAGAAATCATTTCAGAAACATTTAAAACAAATCTTAATTATTCCAAACTTTTGACTGCTATAAACAACACAAATGATGACTTTGTATTAGAAAATGGCAATATTGCTGAATTCAGCATCATTGTGTGTGTATATATATATATATATATATATATATATATATATATATATATATATTATAGTTTAAGACCAGATTCTTCAACATCAACTCAAACTCTTAAAATATCTATGACCTTTCTCTATCCGAAAGCTGTTATCTAATAATTTCTGAATTGGAGAGCACCTGCAGGTTAACGAAATGGCTCTGAAATTCATCACAAGTGAGCAGTATTGGCTGTTGCCTTCAGCAGTAAAGATCTGGATCAATAAGTAGCGTGTTGTCTAAATGTTACATCACAGTGTGTCTTCGTTTTAATCATTTTCACATCACCTATAAAATGCCACACAAGGCAAACATTGATCCTCGGATGCTGCGCTAGTTGTTTACATTAGCTACAATTATATTCAACAGTTGAGCAGCAGAGCAAAACCGCTCTGACCTTTTTAAGCCATTAGATCTCGTTTTCATTTATTTCAGAAACATTTCATGGTGGTTTGAAGAGTCGAATAAACTTCGCCATCATAGATTGCATGGATGTCTAGATTGTGAATAATTGTCGTCCTGCTTATTCATTTACAATGTTTACAACATAACACATGCAGGATATGATCAAATTGAATTTTCCTATCTCATTAAAATGCCAGTAAACAGCAGAACGAACAAACAGAGTCACCTGAACTCAACAAATTAGCAACCAAATATAGAAGTATTAACAATTAATTAAATGCCTTATTTTTGTCCTTCCACATGGAACTAATTACAGATTCATACATATTCCAAAAACCAATCAAGCCATCAATTGATTTCAATCACGCTTCACAAAACAAGAATGCTTAAAAATTCTTCTTCTTCTTTTAGTCAAGAAATATGACGCATCTTTTTATGATGTAAAGTGGCCGAGGATCTGTAATAACGTACAGTAATTACTGCTGGTGGGCATACAGATTGAACCACGCCGGTGACATATTTAAATTAGCACAGAAACTGTGCAGTTCTCATGGGCAACATGCCCCAAATTATGCATTAATGTGTTGGGAATAGGCGAACACAGCAGTGTTCATCCTAAAAGGTGGGCTGAGAAGCAGCGGGAGTCACTGGAGCTCGACTAACACTCTTAATCTCTATTCAGTGCGATGACTGACAGCGGCAGAGTTCGAAACATTGTAGCTTGTGGTAAAACCTAAGGTTTTCAGTCATTTATTCACCTATAGCTAATACTGCAATTTTAATAGTCTGTAATGATGTCTTTTGCAGTTTTGTATCTGAATTAAACCTGTTTGGGATCCTGGACTGATTTTAGAAAAGAAATATCCTGCCACTACACTCTAAAATATATTGGGTTATTTGTTCTACCCAAACCCTGGGTTGAGCCTTTTGGGTAAAAAAAAAAAAAAAAAAACATTTTTTTTTTTTTCAGTATTTGGGTAGTTTTTGTGTTACCCAGCTCCTGGGTCAGATGTAACAACCCAGTGTTTGGGTAATTTTCTTGTGTTACCCAGATCTTGGGTCAGACGTAACAACAAATAACTCCATGGATAGAGTTATTTATCAAAGGCTTTTTTGCGACCTCTTCAGGAAAGAGCAGTGCAGCTCCGTCAAAATGACTTTGGTAAAATACAGGTTTGTGTACATTTTATTTGATCTATAAATTCATTATTGTGCTGTATATCGTTTAATTTTATGCAAAGCAACATACAGAGGCGCAATGTGACTCACCTAAACGAGTGTTGCGTCGCGTGATGGAAATGCCTGATGCCTTGCATAAAATTTTATTTATTTTTTTCAAAAAGATACATAATATAAATACGTATAATGTTAAAATATGTTCACAGATCTTAACACTGATTGTTTATGGACAGGTTATGTAGCCTGTCGCTTGCTATATTTCGGCTACGAGTGAAACGCAGGGTGGCGGTCTGAAGTTATAGTTCCCCCGCTGAACATGACACAAGTGCCGGAAATTATAAATGTTTAATTTTTACTTCTAATATTTGTTAAACAAGCTTAAATGCTCGGGTGCTCGAGCACCTGCCCCCAGACATGGGCAGTATTTCAATTAAATGTATTTTAAATACGTATTTAATTACTTTAGTGTATTTTGTAATTTGTATTTTGCAGGTGTGGAAAAAATAAAATGTAGTTTGTAACAAAATATTTTGAGGGAGTGTATTTAGAGTATTTCAAATACTTAAATACTTAAGAAAAATCACCATATGCTTATCACCATAGTAAATGATTTTGCCATATTTTCGGTCTGATGTTGGCAATGGCAATGTCCAGGTTAGATGCACGAAAATCACGTGACACCCTGTAGACCGGGCTCCCTCCAAGAAGTGAATGAGTTTTGAACACAGGAGAAGAAGTGGCACTGCTCCTCTTAAAAACGGCATTAAAGGGTTAGTTCAACCAAAAATGAAAATTCTGTCAGTAATTACTCACCCTCATGTTGTTCCAACCCCGTAAGACCTTCGTTCATCTTCGGAACACAAATTAAGATATTTTTGATTAAATCTGAGAGCTGGATCACACTTCCATAGGCTTCTAAGACATTATAACTTGCTGGCCCAAAAAATGTATTAAAGACATCGTTAATATAGTCCAAGTGACTACAGTGGCTCAATCTTAAGTTTATAAAGCGACGAGAATACTTTTTGTGCGCAAAAAAAACAAAAATAATGACTTTATTCCACTTTTCATTTCCTTCTCTCTGGGCCTCGAGTTTTTTCACGTAGTATAACTGCGCAGCGCGTCAGTGTTGTACGTCACACGTAGGCTCACTATTGGCCGACGCTGGTCATGTGTGTGATGCGTGTGACGTGTAACACAGACGTGCTGCGCTAAAACACTACGTGAACTAACTCGAGGCCCAGAGAGAAGGAAATGAATAGTGGAATAAAGTCGGGGGGGTTTTTTGCCCACAAAAAGTATTCTCGTCGCTTTATAAACTTAAGATTGAGCCACTGTAGTCACTTGGACTATATTAACGATGTCTTTAATACATTTTTTGGGCCAGCAAGTTATAATGTCTTATGCCTATGGAGGAGTGATCCAGCTCTCAGATTTCATCAAAAATATCTTAATTTGTGTTCCGAAGATGAACGAATGTCTTACGGGGTTGGAACAACATGAGGGAGAGTAATTACTGACAGAATTTTCATTTTTGGGTGAACTAACCCTTTAAGATTATTGTGGGAGTATTTTTGTATTTTCAAAATACTAATTACTTGTATTTTATTTAAATACATTTTTCACATCAGTATTTTGTATTTTATTTTGTTACATTTCATGAGCCAGTATTTGTAATTTGTAACAAAATAGTTTTTGATGTATTTGTGCCCACCTCTGCCTGCCCCTTTGCCCCTTGGTGTCCAAAGTGCCCTTTTGTCAAGGCAAAATTTCCTCTCCTTTTTTTGTAATTAAAGGCCCTTTTGTGGATGCTTACCCAATCTAACCATTAGTAAAATTAATTAATAATAATTTAGCCGTAAATAAAATGACCCACATGATGACCTTTCACCTGACGAACTCATCCGGGACGATTCCTCAGGCTGCACCAGAGAATGTCTAATAGGAAGAGAATTGGCACTCTCTGCTTACTTCCGGTTTCTGGACTGGCTGCAGTAACACGTCTCTGTCCATGCGGGGGCGCTCGCAGACGAGTGCAGAATGAATGGAGGTCTATGGCGAAATATCCATCAAAATCCACTTTTCTCAGGATATAATTTTTTTTCTAGTAATTTGAATGTTGTATTCGAAAGGAGATGCAAAGAAATGACACATTGTTGGGTGTTAGATTTTTTAGAGTCACTTATTTGCTTTAAAAAGTCTTTTATATGACGATCATACACGTCAATGACGTCATACACATCGTACGACCAGAGATACTGCTTTACGGCAATCCTTCAGTCACTTTGCTGCTTTCGCACTCTGCACTTTCTTTTCTCTCGAGGCATCGACAACACAGCTGACACAGGTAAATACACGTGCTAGAAGAGTTTTTGTTTTGTTTGTTTCTGGTCCCGCTTCGGATGCCACGATGCCATCAAGCGGTATCTCTGGTCGTAAGCAGTCCTTCACTGACCAATCAGCATTCATTAGCAGAATGCTAGCGTGTTATGGGCAACAACAACTCAACCTGTAAGAAATCGAAAGGACATAAGTACTCGTTCATTCAACTTTCGACCTATAACCCATGTTGAACTTGCAAAACCTACAATAAAATCTGAGATTTCTCAACGGCAATCGGGTGAAAGAGACAAATTTAGCCGTCTAGCCCCATAGACTCCCATTCAGTCTGCACTCGCCCGCGATCACCTCCAGTGGAATTCTAATGGAACTGCAACCAAGATCTATACAATGGGGCTAATAGGAAGTGCCAAGGCTCTCCGTAGACGGGCTCTGGCTGCACGCACATTTTTTTAATTTCGCGCGGCTACGCGCACTACCAGAAGATATCTTCAAATCTGCGGCTGCTGGTAAGTGGCGTTTCATTCTCAGCGAAGTGATTTTGATGTTTGTTTACTTATTATTATTATTTTACAAGGACGACGTGAAGAGAGCATGCAGAGATGTTGTTTATATTGCTGTGTGGCTGTAGAAGTAACTGTTTTCCTGAATGCCATCAAGATTGAAACCGAGACTGATTTCATAACAGTTCAATAAACAAATAGTTAAAATTAAGTCACTTACATTTTAGACGCAATGACTGTTTTTGTTCTGTTTCAGCAGCGAAAATAGTTCCAAACAAAGATCACCGCAGAACCATTGCGCATCTCACAGCAACACTTGTTGCATAATTGCATTACTGAATGATTCAGCGTTTTGAACGAATCGGTTGAGTCAAAGATTCAATTACCCATTCATAAACTACCTCATTCTGAATAAATCAGCTTTTTGAACGAATCGTTTGAATGAATGACTCAATGACTTGCTCATTAAAACGGTCGCCTGCCGCCTCCTACTGGCGGTTTAGTTTCATAAAGTATCATTCTTTTCAACATTCCTTATTTTTGTATATTCAAAAATATTTAAAATAATCTAATTTAATACAGTTATAATTTTTCAATGTAAATTATTTAATTTGATTGGTAACAGCCAATTATTTACTTGTCTTATTATTTTAATTGAATATATTGATCAAATTTAAGAATTTGAAATGAAAGATGGAGCATACATTTAATAAAATTAGGGGGGAAATACCCATTATAAAAGGTACAAAAAATGAGTGTTTTCAAACAGTGATGTAATGAAACATTGACAATTTAAGTTTGAAGGGAGAAAAGCCTCTGTTTAGGCTATTAAGGAAATGTAATTTGGCCAAAAGAAGAACTTTTATTTTAAATAAATGTTAATTTTAAATCAGCCTACTTCTGTCACGATTCATGTCTGTGTTCCCCTGTCTCATTCTATGTTTAGCAGTTCCCCGTTATGTTGATTAGTTTTCCCAGGTGTTTTTCATTAGCCATGCCCCCTTTTTATCTTGTTTAGCTTGTCTATCTGTGTATTTAAGCCCTGTGTCTTGTTTCAGTCTTTGTGAGTTCTTAATGTTGTATGTTGGCTGTGCCTTAGTCTCTGTCTGAGTTTATTAGGGGCCAAGCACCGAAGGTGCGGAGGCACCTATTGTAATCGTTAGTGTTCTTATTCTTCTTTTTCTTCTTCCGACTGAGAGTCTATGGCAGCCCATAGAACCGCTTGCGGGAAAGTTATGAAATTTGGCACACTGATAAAGGACAGTCTAAAAAGTCACCATGGCAAATTTGGAGTCTCCAACTCAATCCCTCTAGCGCCACCACCTGTCCAAAGTTTGTCCACCTGTCCACCTAGTGGTCAAAAGTTATAACAAAATTTCCAAAAAAGGCTAATAACTTTTGAATAAATCTGGCTATTGAAATGCCACTGGTCTTAATAGATTCCTTGGGTCAAGCCGAGAACATAGATACCAAGTTTTCCTTATTTGGCCTAACTTCCTGTCCGCCATCTTGATTTTCAGTCAAAACCTACTTTTTCGAACTTCTCCTAGACAGTTTGTCCGATTTTCACCAAAATCGAATCGTATCATCTCCAGACCGTGCCGACTAAAAGTTATGGATTTCGTGTCGATAGACGAAACCGTTTTCGTATAGCGCAGCAGCAAAGTTGAGGCATGATGCCAAAAGCACTATTCAGGCTTTACCTCTGCAATGCCTTGACATATTGACACCAAACTTTGTATGTGTCATTGTCACTTCACTCTGACCACATCACACCAGTTTTGTAACTGCGCCACCTATTGGTCAAAAGCAGGGACGTCACTAGGATTGGAAGACAGGGGGGGCTTAGCCCCCAGGGTATTTGTAACTTGCATTTATAGAAAATCTTACAGTGAGTTTGAGTAAAAAACAACTATGTATATGTTTAGCTGTTCAACCCCGTTACCATCTTCAACCCTGTTACCCTAGTATCAACCCCGTCACACCTACATTTTTATTAATTATTTTTTTAAGTTTATAAATAAGTCATTTAATGTTTGTTGAACTTAGTCAGAAATGTTCAGAGCAATCATAAGAATACTAATATTAGTTCAAATTCTGAAGTTAAGCCACATCTTTGATCAAAAATGATAGGGTTGCTGTCACAAAAAGTGCCCATTTCAGGCTTTTGTATAGCATAAGTGTAAAATTATATGTAAATTTTATGGTGCATGTACAATTTCTGGTAAGCTACGCTTTTTATTATTTCAATTCAATTCAATTATTGTGATTTGACTTAATATTGACTCATTTGGATAAATATTAGGTACTCAAAATAGGCATTAATTTTTCTCAAGAAAAAAACAACTCACCTAATGCTGTAAACATACAGACAGTCCTATCAGCTGGTAGTATTATTTAAGGTTAAAATAACTCAAATTAAATATAATGCGTTTTTTTTATTATAATAACAACTTTATTTAATGATTTAAGTAAAAATATAATAAATATGTAATATAGAACACATATTTAGCAAAATACTCTCTATAGCTCTTGTTTTCTCGCCAACTAACGTATGGCTTTCCTGAGGTAAATGTGACATGTTCTCCAGCTGTGTTATTGACCTCTTCACGCTGATGAAAAACACTGATTGATCGATATTATGTATGAGTAATATACATTTAGGTAAGTTGTAGCCTACTAACGTTACTGTATCTTTCAACAGTGTTCGTGTTTTTTTACTATTAGCTAGTAGAGATGATCGGTTCACGTGCGCTATGGGATCGCTATGGGGTCACGTAAAATTTACAAACGCCAAAACGGTATTTATTGTTTGAATTTCGTAATAAAATTGACAGAATCTGAGAGTTGAGATTCTTTTATATCATAAAGTAACCTGCTCTGTCTAATCTGTCGGTCTCCGTGTCCTCTTTGCTTTGCGATTTTTCTGTGCGTGAGAAAATGGATGGGTTGCGTGAGAGCGTGTGAAAAGTGTAAATTGCGTGTGTCTCACGGTGAATGCGTGAGAGTTGGCAGCTCTCTGTCCAACTTCTGACTTTTCAGCTATTTTTTGTAGCTGGATATATATCATTTGTTGCGTCTAAATATGAATGAGGATACGGTTATTGACAAATCGAACTGTTATTGTTGTTCTTATTATCATTTAGGGGGGCTTAGGAACATTTTGGGGTAGCTTCAGCCCCCCTAAAATAGGCCTAACGACGTCCCTGGTCAAAAGTGATAATCAATTAAATCATATTTTTAATTAATGTTTCTATGATTTTTCAGCCATTTCGCCTAAAATCCTCTTTAAATGTCTTAAATTGCTCATTGTTGCAGTTGGTCTGACACTTTCAGACATGTTCGCATGTCTTGTTTTCTTATTCTGCTTGGCCCAGATAATTGCTGCTTGCAGCTATATTTATCTTTTGAGTTTGTTTAATAAAACCTGCTGCAATTGGATCCTGCTTCTGCATCTGCTTCAGCCGTCAGCGTAACAACTTCAGTGTGATATGTTACCATATTATCATGCTTAACACTAAGAATTTGAATAATTGTAATGTGGTGATCAGATGCAGATATCTAAATCAAAGAATATGGGCGGTTTGCGGGTGGATTATTTATTTTTAACAGTGGATTCGGGTGACTCAAAGTGCACCAGATTAATGAATTTATCTTTAAAATGTACAAAAAAAATGTACGGGGGGGGCTTGCCCCCGGACCTCCCTAGAGGTAGCGAGCGCAACCCACAAAAATACTGTGGGAAACACATTAGGCTATATGATGATCTACAAAAAAATACAAATTTAATTATCTTATTAAAATACATTATTAGGATTTTACCACCTCCGCCTCATTTTGAGCCAGGAAAAACACAGCCCCATTTAAAGCCTTGTTCCATGTGCCCCCTTTTATACTTTGAGCACCTGCCCCTCCAGAGGTCTCTGTACGGCCCTGAAGCCGAGCTTCCCTTGCAGTCTTAAAGAAATCCCCACTGAATGAAACCAAATGGAGTTTGGGGTTGTCTAGTCTTACGGGTACAGTCAGGCTTTCAGACTGACGGCAGAAGGTCTGGACTCCATCACAGCTTTCATTGGCCAAGGACCACCCAAGAGGACCAATCACAGTTCGTTTTGTTCCGCATCATGTTTGGTGGCATGAAAATGTAAAGTCAAAGTCCCTACAATAAATCAATCAATAAATTATTAATTCAAGAATGATGTGCAATTTTACTGCAACAATAGCTCCGCTAACTTCACATACTTTTGAAAATTCAGTGTTTATTTGATCCTGATAGGAGTTAATTGTCACAGTTGTAAACACAATGGCTTTCTTCTTCCATGAGGGGGTTTGGCTTCACAACAGGCGCACCATCAAACACACGTCTCCCGGAAATACTGTAGAATTCAACCAATAAGATGACAACTTTGAAACTCCCGAAGTGTTTCCCATTTTATTTGCCTTATGCATCAATTTTTCAGCCAACAATTGAGCTGTGATGTGATGTTTAAGCCGTGGCTGTGATGTTTAAGGCTTTTGTATATAAATTATATGCCAAAAGGAACATGTCATGGTCAAGCTAGAAAATAGCAGTTTGATGTTAAAGGTATGATACAGTAGTTTTTTCCAACTGAAGTTTGTGGTTCTTCGTTTCTAGATTCCTAGAATTAGAATTTTCTTTAAAACAACACTGAAAATAATTTAGCATGAGATGCAGAATGTAGCATTGAGGGTTTCTAAGAACATAGTGGTGACGTGCAAGGTTTCTGAAATTATTAAACAACATGGAATTGATAACTGAATCACTCATATATCTACATTGTATCACAGCATGTAAAACAAAACATTCTCTTTCAGACATGCAAACATAAACAACCAGACTTATCTGATATAAATGAAACTGAAATCTACCACTAATCCTATTCAACTCATGAAATGCATGCATACATCAATGCATTATATTTATGTAAGGATGCTACATACAATTTTAGCTACTGTACAATTTTAGCTTATATATATGTATATATATATATATATATATATATATGAGTAATATATGTGTGTGAACTGCATTCAATGTGCTTACATGGTAACGCTGCACTTGGTGCATGAGGGCTCTTAGTTAGTGAATGCTGAGCATGTCTCTCCTGATCACTGAGGTAGCTCTTACTCACCCGGGAAAATCAGCAATCTGAGCATGTGTGTCGGATCTGTTGTCTTTGTTGGTACAAAGAAAGAAAAAATGCAAATGAATGCAACAAAGGCCCAGAGTCTAAAACAGACCAAAACAATGGCTCTGATACAGCATCACAACAGACTGATTGTGTGTATTAGATGATTAACGAGCAGTAGAGCACCTATTATGCTTTTCACATTTTCAACTAGTGTGTAATGTTGCTGTTTGAGTATGAAAAGGTCTGCAAAGTTATAAAGTTCCTCCAGCGGCAGTTCTTCTCTATATCAGCGTCACTGTTTCTGAACTCCCTGAAACGAGTTTTCTTCCCGAACACATCACAATATTCCTCATTTAAATAATTAATACGCAGAATAAAGGGGCGGGGCCTGGTTGAGTTAGTTTGTAGTGTGTTGAAACTGGTGGTTATAACATTTTCCAAATACACTCCAAGCGCTTGACCAATCACAACACACTGCTCCAGCTGACCAATCAGAGGACACTGTGCTTTTTGGAAGGAGGGGCTTCATAGAGACAGGAACTGTTTCTCAATTCCAAGAACGGACTTGCATTCTCGTGGAAACCAGTCTTGCCAGGCAACCTTGAAATAACGAACTTAGAAGGACACAAGGACCACAAACAAACATCACAAACACGTCACAACCTATTAAAACATTTCTTTCATATTATTATAGACATTATTTTCCATATACAGTGAGGAAAATAAGTATTTGAACACCCTGCTATTTTGCAAGTTCTCCCACTTAGAAATCATGGAGGGGTCTGAAATTGTCATCGTAGGTGCATGTCCACTGTGAGAGACATAATCTAAAAAAAAAAATTCCAGAAATCACAATGTATGATTTTTTAACTATTTATTTGTATGATACAGCTGCAAATAAGTATTTGAACACCTGAGAAAATCAATGTTAATATTTGGTACAGTAGCCTTTGTTTGCAATTACAGAGGTCAAACGTTTCCTGTAGTTTTTCACCAGGTTTGCACACACTGCAGGAGGGATTTTGGCCCACTCCTCCACACAGATCTTCTCTAGATCAGTCAGGTTTCTGGGCTGTCACTGAGAAACACGGAGTTTGAGCTCCCTCCAAAGATTCTCTATTGGGTTTAGGTCTGGAGACTGGCTAGGCCACGCCAGAACCTTGATATGCTTCTTACAGAGCCACTCCTTGGTTATCCTGGCTGTGTGCTTCGGGTCATTGTCATGTTGGAAGACCCAGCCTCGACCCATCTTCAATGCTCTAACTGAGGGAAGGAGGTTGTTCCCCAAAATCTCGCAATACATGGCCCCGGTCATCCTCTCCTTAATACAGTGCAGTCACCCTGTGCCATGTGCAGAAAAACACCCCCAAAGCATGATAGGGATGGTGTTCTTGGGATGGTACTCATCATTCTTCTTCCTCCAAACACGTTTAGTGGAATTATGACCAAAAAGTTCTATTTTGGTCTCATCTGACCACATGACTTTCTCCCATGACTCCTCTGGATCATCCAAATGATCATTGGCAAACTTAAGACGGGCCTTGACATGTGCTGGTTTAAGCAGGGGAACCTTCCGTGCCATGCATGATTTCAAACCATGACGTCTTAGTGTATTACCAACAGTAACCTTGGAAACGGTGGTCCCAGCTCTTTTCAGGTCATTGACCAGCTCCTCCCGTGTAGTTCTGGGCTGATTTCTTAGCACCTTTCTTAGGATCATTGAGACCCCACGAGGTGAGATCTTGCATGGAGCCCCAGTCCGAGGGAGATTGACAGTCATGTTTAGCTTCTTCCATTTTCTAATGATTGCTCCAACAGTGGACCTTTTTTCACCAAGCTGCTTGGCAATTTCCCCGTAGCCCTTTCCAGCCTTGTGGAGGTGTACAATTTTGTCTCTAGTGTCTTTGGACAGCTCTTTGGTCTTGGCCATGTTAGTAGTTGGATTCTTACTGATTGTATGGGGTGGACAGGTGTCTTTATGCAGCTAACGACCTCAAACAGGTGCATCTAATTTAGGATAATAAATGGAGTGGAGGTGGACATTTTAAAGGCAGACTAACAGGTATTTGAGGGTCAGAATTCTAGCTGATAGAGAGGTGTTCAAATACTTATTTGCAGCTGTATCATACAAATAAATAGTTAAAAAATCATACATTGTGATTTCTGGATTTTTATTTTTTTAGATTATGTCTCTCACAGTGGACATGCACCTACGATGACAATTTCAGACCCCTCCATGATTTCCAAGTGGGAGAACTTGCAAAATAGCAGGGTGTTCAAATACTTATTTTCCTCACTGTATTTTTATTTTACCATGAGTATTTATGAAAATGAGTAGCCTATATGTTTACCTATGCTTTGTCAATATTAAGAGTCTTTTTAATATGCCAATAGAAATACTGCAGGCTTTCTTCAGGTCATCACTTCATTAAAATTAAGCAAAGCAAACAGACAAATGTTTACTTTTACCATCACGTATTTCGAATGTCTTAAGTGAGAACTTCTTCCGTACATCGACCGGACACAGTGTCTTCTGGGATTTCTAACGGTTCGATTCTCTCAAGTCTGCATTCGTTGCATCCTCGATATCCAGAACACACCCAGGTACTTTCACGCATCCTCTGTATTTGCCTTCTTGAGGATTGGAATTTAATGTCGACGGTTGATGAAGACGTAGTACGAGAACACAAGGACACAAGATCGCTTAATAATGCATATTGAGAAACGGCCAGGATGTAAACAGAGCGTTACCGACAGCCTGGGAGGAGAGGAGCTGCAACAATGGAGAATATGTGAAAAATAATGTGTTTTTTGAACATTCAAGCATGAAAACCTATTCTAGTAGAGCCCAGAAACAAAATCAAGACTTTTTTTTTTCTGAATCAATCATCTTCAGTTCGTTTTAAAGTCATAAAATCCTAATACATGTTCCTGATGTAATTTTGAATGATTAGTAAATGCACATTATTAAGTAAAAAATAATAATAATAATTCTTTGTAGGAAGGCCTTTTTTATCTTTACACCATCCAATCATTTCCTGGCATCTTAATTTTTGTTCCTCATTGAATATTTGGTATATTCCTATTGAACATGTTCTAGATAAGCATTAAACATCACACTGATGTCCTCGTTCTGAAATCAATTTTCCATGTTTTCCTGGAGCCATTGAAATGCTTCCATCAACAATGGGCTGATTCAATTTCCATTGAACACAAATCATGCATTATCAAGGTTCAGTCTGTTCTCAGAACAAGGGAAACAGTGAAAAGTAAAGGACATTGTTCTGTTACAATAAAATCTCACTACTCGTTTGAAATAAATTACGCCTTGTTCACGACCTATGAGACTTCACCTGAAATGGGGTCTTGCTCTGTCTTTTTCTATGCCGAGGTCTCTATTCTCTGAATGTATTCTCCGTTTCTGTCTCTTTCTCTCAGAGAAATTTAGAAATGTCAGTGTAGATCTACCGCTCAGAAATTTCACCAGCGATAAAGAAACCCCTCATTGTGAGCCTGTCATACTAATACTAATACAGTACAAGAGGAGCGCTTTTAAAGAAAAAAGCTGAATGGATGAACCTGAGGTGCAGCGAGTCTTCTTCATCTTGAAGAGGCGCCTACACCCGTGCGGCGTTTCAAAGCCGTGCCGACACTGAATGTGGTACATAATGGAACAGATAATGAATCAAAAAGAGGATCAGGCTTTTAGAAGCACTCAAGGTTTATCTGAAGCGGGTCAGGGCCGCTACAGGTGTCGAGACGGCTGATAATACAACGTTAGAAACTATCAGCTGACACATTGAGAGGTTGTTATACCCAATTTTTTGGTCGATGCACCTACTTGATCAACGTAGCCATTCATTATGCAACCACAGGGCAATATTTATTGGAATATATGACATATATATGGCGAGCAATTACTCAATATATTCACAAATGGTATGAATTTGGCAAAAATGCACACACAGTATTATCCAGTACAAGATTTCAATAAGCTGAATTATTTATTCATTTAAGAAAACCGCAGCAATTTTAGCAATGTTAATGTTTAAATGTTATTATTTTAAGTTGAATGAAAGCTTAAAAGCTCAGTCACACAGGAGAGGCCGAGTGCTGATAAAATCAGGAGTGATTTGATGAACCGATGTCCCACCACAATCAAGATGACCCAGATGTCACCTTTTGTTCTAGAGGCTCGTCTGGTCTCTCAGTCGGGTAATATTGTCTGTCTCTAGTGACATGTCTAACAAACCTCTGTGGCCAATCACACGTCAGGAGAAAATGAACGGGAGCATTTCACAAGCACGACTGGTTGAGCTCAAGTGTGGATCAGTGGGATGTAGGGGCCTGGATTTAATACAGAGCAAATACAGCTAGAGACGGACTTGTGCACATTTTACAATTTCAAAATAGCCTAATATATACAGTACTTATACCAGGGTCTGTCTGAAAACTTTATTGGCTGGAAGGTGTGCAATAAAACCGTTTAATCCACAGTCAGTTCCAAGTCAGTTTAATCACAGTTCCATATAAAAGTGCTGTTTTCATTGAAGTGTACACACACACACACACACACACACACGTCACTCTCGGACACACAGAAACATTCAGGAGCACAGAAAATTTTTATCAACGCCGCCCTGCCACTTTTATTACTAAAACGCTACATTTCTCAGCAACGAAGGGGAAACATAGCTGGTTTTGAAGTAGTTAAACTCACAGCTTCGTTGAGAAAGACTTATTATAGCAATTACAATAACTTGGTTATAACTAGGTACCAACCCTGATCCTAACCCTAAACCTCAACTTAACACATGCCGTTACTGGTTAAGTACAATGTAAGTACACGTAATGTATAATAAATCACAACCAAATTATTTAAAGCACACCTAACCATGGATTATCCCTTATGTACCATGCACACGTTTACATACAGCATACAGGGTCAGATTTAGTAACAGCTTGGGCCAGTGCAAACCCTAAAGACACGCAGATTTACCAAAGACACGCAGTGAAAAAATAGCGCTGAAAAGGCATGGACAGGATTATTTTTGCGGCTGATCTTATTGCAAATGAATTTGTAGGAGTTTCCTTTTCAGATGCAAAATGTATTGGAGGAGAGTCTGTAAAAGAATCATGCAAGGTGATTTACTAAGGTTTGCGCTCGTCAATTTACTGGTGTTTGTGCCATTATTTATTTTGTGCTGCTCTTGGTGGATTGTGTTGGTCATTGTGGAAATGATCTGACTGTGTCTGTGTTCTTTAATTTGCAGAATTAGTAGTTCACATGCAGAACTTTTCACTCCCATTAGTGCTTTTTTGGAATTGCACCCTCACACTAATTTACCCAGTTTAGTAAATCTGGCCCTTAAAGGGTAACTCTCTCCAAAATTGAACCTAGGCTCTTTTTGTTAATCCACCCGAGTCAAACTTTAGTGTAAAAGCATAATTAGAATGGAAACGCCACTTTTAAGATTGACCGTATTCTCGTTTTAGGTCAAAATGCCTTTTGAATGGGAGTGCATGGGGCACTTCTATGATAGCATCAAAATGAATGCAACGTAATGAACTGACTCCATATGAGGAAATGTCATGAACTTGTAATTTCAATGAAAAGCATGATAACTTAGATAAAAAATTATCCATGAATTTATATGGAAACAAGCTTTAGGAGCTTTCCATCTTTAGTCTCCTCATGTTACGTTGCATTCGGAGATCGACTACTTTTGACTGACAAAATTCCAGCCACCGGAAACACTAACTGATAAAGTGAGTCAGACAAAACCTTTCTTTTTAGTAAACTTTGTGTACACAAACAATGTAGTCAATGCTGGAGTTCATGTGTAGAGCCCCTGGTGATACTTCCAGCACAGTTTCATGTTGTGTCGAGCCTTCTTAGTGTTTTAAAAATAGCGATTTTAATGCTATCATAGAAGTGCCCCAAGCACTCCCATTCAAAAGGCATTTTGACCTAAAACGAAAATACGGTCAATCTTAAAATTGGCGTTTCCATTCTAATTATGCTTTTACACGAAAAAAACAAAAAGAGCCAGGTTAAATTTTGGCGAGAGTTACCCTTTAATCTATTCCACAACCTATAACATTAGCAACCACCATATAGCAAACACTATAAACACCATTAGCAAACACTATAACAAGCTCCTGTGTTTTAGCAACCACCCAGATCACCTTGGCAAATGCCTAGAAACCACCAACAACACCTTGACAATAATTTGTTACATTGATTTGTTACATTTATATAGCGCTTTTCTGGGTACTCAAAGCGCTTTACATGGAAGGGGGAATCTCCTCAACCACCACCAATGTGCAGCACCGCCTGGATGATGCGACGGCAGCCATTTTGAACGCCCACCACATACCAGCTCACTGGTGAAGAGGAGACAGTGATGAAGCCAGTCAGTATATGGGGATGATTAGGAGGCCAAGGGGCAAATTTGGCCAGGATGCCAGGGTTAAACACCTACTTTTTTCGGAGGACATCCTGGGATTTTTAATGACCACAGAGAGTCAGGATCTCGGTTTAACGTCTCATCCAAAGGGCGGTCCCCTTTGACAGTATAGCGTCCTCATCACTATACTGGGTTGTTAGGACCCATAGATATCATATAATAAAGGCTAGATGTCTCGTACGCGCTGCTGGCCAAAGGAGGTCGACGTCCGCACATGGCGGCCATCTTGCTACAGGGAGCTTGCTCACTCGTAACATGGCGCATGTACTTTTAAATAACCATAACTTGCTCAATTTTCTACCGATTTTCAAACGGTTTGGTTTGTTATAAACGTCAGAGATGTAGTTATGATACTGCATACGTATGATAATTATAACAATGGACTTCCATATGAAAGAATTATAGCCACTTTAATAATGTTTGTAAGAAACCAAACCGTTTGTAAATCCGTCAAGATTTCAGCGAGATAAGAGGATTTGTGTGCGTGCTGATCACTCACCTTAATTCACAGCTTCCCTGTGGTAAGATGGCCACCGGTGATGCCGGAAGTGACTCCGCCTTAAGACATCTAGCGTTTATATGGATATCTATGTTAGGACCCACACAGACCACAGGAGAGCACCCCCTGCTGGCCTCACTATCACCTCTTCCAGCAGCAACCTGGTTTTCCCAGGAGTCTCCCATCCAGCTACTGACCAGGCTCAGCCCTGCTTAGCTTCAGTGGGCGACCAGTCTTGGGCTACAGGGTGATGTGGCTGCTGACAATGGCTTATCAAATCCTGTGAAAGTTGGTAGTGTTCACAATGAATAGGAAAATGTCTATCATTGTACTGATTGCACACTTCTTTTCAAGAGCAAACACATTTTTTGTTCTCTTCAGGTATCACCGTGCATGGACTGTGAATGCGATTCTTATCAACACTTCCTCACCTGTCGATGCAGTTAGGTGCGGTTATTTTTGCCACCAACTCAAATGTGTTTGTTCTCTCCGTTCAGACGTCTCTCTAAGTCTCTCGCCCCATGCTGAACATGAGTGTCTTGGGTGAGTGTGCCTGCCGTAATCTGTCTGCTGAGATCATGGAGGCACAAACTTCCGTCTGAAAACACAACAGTAGGCAAATGCGAGCACTTAAGCGCAGTGGGAAGGACACAGCATGAGACACCAGTACTGATGAAGTCCTTCTCCATAGACTCACACCTTTGAGTAATCAAACGACTCGAGAAAGGCAGGATGATGTAAAACAAATTGGAATATCGGTGTAGGGATTGATTTTTTTTTTGTCAAAGTTTTTTTTTTTTTTCTTGTATTTGATCGCTGAGTAATTGGTACTGTCACAGTGAACTGCACAGTTCATATGTGTCCATAAGGAACATACAGTTTCTCAGAGAGACCAATGGAGAAAAACACCTAGAGGATTATTTATTGCTTTCATAGCACAATTTATCTCATTTTTATCGCTATTATTATTATTATTATTATTATTATTTTCATAGATTTTTCACAGGTGTTTTCCCCAAATTTTGAATTATGCATTGTATTGTGCTGTGTTTAGAGGTAAAGGAAATGTCCGTAACCTTAATGGAAAATGTCCTTGCAGAAAATTACCAGAAAATATATATATATATATATATATTTACATTCACATTAAATTGATTTAAAAAAAAATAACGTAACGACATTAACATTATTAACAAATATTTGTAATAAATGCTGTTCTTTTATACTTTCTACTCAAAGAATCCTGACATTTTAGCATTTTCTTGCATATTCTCCCCAAATTCTTGCATTACCATAATGCATTCAGAGTTATTTTCAATATTTTACATTTTTAGCCATTTATTTTCCATTATTTTCTATATATGATTGCGTTAGATTCTCACTAAGGTTTTTTTTTTTTTTTTTTTTTTAAAGGCAGTGCATCAAATAAAAAATATTTGTTGCTATAAAAAGTTATATAAAGTTATATAAAGTTGTAAATAAAACAAAGATGATTGGAGTACGTTTTACAAAAAAAAAAAAGTATTTCAGTCTTCCTGCTTTAAAATGTAACACGAATGTGTTTCTTTTCATTTCTTTGTAATTAATTGTGGCATTTACTTCCAATTTCTATGCGAAAATTGATTCTACACCTTTTTTTTCAGTGTATTATGAAGTACAAATATTTTAATATTTGAATTATTTAGCAATATGGTCATGTAAAGTATGATAAAATGAGCTTAATTGTCATAAAAAATAACATCACAGTGTAAATATGTTCTCGGCAGGTCAACGATTGCTTCAGTTTAGGAGAAACATCTGGCACAGAATTGATCCTTCAAAGAAACTCTGCATGTGGAAATGGTCTACAGTGATGATGCACGTTTTACTCTGTCAAAGAAGAACATCTCTATCACAGCCCTTTATGGAAAGATCCTTATTGCAGCTCGTTCTGAAACAATGCCCTCACACAAACCTATCTCTCTCTCTCCATCTGTCGATGAACCGGCTGGCTATTTTCCAGCTCTTTGACATAAGCAAGACTGGGGGACTTAACCTCTCTCCCCTGGAGCCCATCCAGGTCGGCTTTAATACCACAGAAATCTGCAGGTTTGGCCCCTCATGCTTTCCCTCTATTTATCATGTTTTCAGCCCCCAACCTTTATCATTCCAAACTAATCCATCTTAAACGCCTCTTCATTTAATACATTATGTGTCAACATGTTCAGCTGACCTTGACCGGGCTCTCGCAACACCTCTGGTGCCAAGTTGGAATGAGCCGATGATAATAGCTTTGAGCAAAACCAGAGGCATTGAGCGCTAAGCGGCCTGGACTCGAAACGCTGATGCTGGAGGGGCTTTAATGCTGATCTGGAAGCAGCTTTACCCATCCAAGACCTCATCTTACAGTAAGTGCCACATGATCAGCAGCAAAACTGATCCAGCTTAGAGTCAACATGAAATCAAAATGACCTTTCCTGCTTTAATTGACGATACATTAGTTAGTTATAAATAAATAAAATAAAATGTTTTTTCATAATCTTTTAACTAAATGTAATAGTATTCTCTGCTTCTGAAATGACTGTCATGTTTAGTTGACATAATCTAAGATACTGGTTAATATTAATGAGGAAAGTGCAGTGTGCTCTGATTGGTCGGCTGGATCAGTGTGTTGTGATTGGTCAAGAGCTTTGAGAGTGTTTGAGAAATGTCCCGCCCCTTACCATAACTGTGAGTTTCAACACACTACTAACTAACTCAACCAGGCCCCGCCCCTTTATTCTCCATATTAATTATTTAAATGAGGAATATTGTGAAGTGTTCGTTCCCGGAAGAAACTCAAGACTACAATGGAGCCGTTTTAGGGAGTTCAGAAACACTGACACTGATTTTTTTATGCTCAAACAGCAACATTACACACTAACGAAAGATGAACATGGAAAAAAAAGATAACAGGTCCTCTTTAACAAAATAAAATTTTATGAATTGATAGATAAAATCAAGTCATGCTCTACTTTTGTCAGAAACAAATGTCCTTCGATTGCCATTTTATATTGAATTGTATGTGGTTAAACTGGTCATTAGCTGGTCCTAGCGGGTTTAATAGTTCAGTATCAGCTGAATGTCCTGGTCTTGACTTGGTAGATTATCTTGAATCAAGACCTGTTCTCTACAAGCAGCCCAAATCATACTACTTCAAACCTGTAACCACTGGGTCACACACTGAAATTAGACTGCGGTAAGCTTTCTCTTAATGCACAGATGGTTCATATAAAAATGAAGTTACTATTATGGAGAAATGATTGTCTTGTTGCTGTAACCCCAGCTGCCACTGTTAATAAAACTCACTAGGATTTATTGGGCAGCACCTTATGAGATGAAACTCATTTCCTGAGTGCTGCTCTTCCCGATCATAATACCTGATCACAGCGGACACTGGCTTTCCACTCAGATGGTGTCAGGGATCCTTCCAGGTTATCACAGGCAGGGATGGGCAGTATTTCAGATACATGTATTTCAAATATACAAAATACTATTTATTAGCTTAAAGCCTTTGGAAAAAAATCTAATGTAATTTGTATTTAAATACATTTAAGATTAGTATTGTATTTTCAAAATACATAAAATAGTTTTTGCCAATCAACCTCTTTATCAAGTTACTGATTTCGTGCATCAACTAGTTCAGACACACCCCCTCCTCCCGACCCCGACATTCATGCATGTGAGCTGCATTGGATCAGAGATTTTTTTGGAATAAGGATGTCATGATCAATTCTACTCGTTGATTAAAGTTAAAATAGTGCATTATTCAGATTTGACTGTTATTAACAGTGACTGCAATTGATTGCTTTTGGTTTCATTATATGCAGTTTTACAAGACTTGTTGGGGGTTTTCACATATTGAAATAAACATATATCAGTTTTCTTTTGTTTATTAATTCATGTCAATTAATTTCCAGAACTCGTTTTAACCATGGGATTTACAGATGAGCTTGTTGTGACAGTACAGTATGGCTCAGCTCAGCTCAGCTTATGAATATTAATTAGGTTACACACAAATCACTTCACTTAAACTTTTACTGTTTTGGTTAATAAATAGTCCACGTGATGAAGAGATGAAGATATGAAGTTTGGGTAACATTAGTTTAGGGTCCAATTCTCAATATTAACAAGTTGCTTATTATCTTTCATATTACTAGGATATTGGCTGTTTATAAGTACTTATGAAGCACAAATAAATGCCTTATTCTGCATGACCATATTCTAGGATATATCTCTTAATACTACCCAATATCAACTACCTTACTAACTATTAATAAGCAGTAAAAATTGCCTTTTTGAGGCAAAAGTCGTAGTTAGTAGTGAGAACTGGACCCTAAACTGAAGTGTGACTATAAGAATAAAATCGCTGAAAATGATCTTATGCTGCTTCTTAAATAAAATGATTTTGTTTCAATTATTTGTAGATATTTTAACTGAAAATTTGTATTATACTTATTAACATTAGGATTTAATGTGACACGTTAAATGTCACAAGTATTTACTCACCTTAATAACAAAAAAACATTTAGAAATATCCTGTCATGATCACCATACACCAGTCACCATGCCTGTTCCCTCTACACACTATTTCCCATAATCCTCCCTGGTCATCACCTACACACCCTTCTTTAT
The DNA here is from genome assembly GCF_963993115.1 of Abramis brama. Lineage (NCBI taxonomy): Eukaryota > Metazoa > Chordata > Actinopteri > Cypriniformes > Leuciscidae > Abramis > Abramis brama. The sequence goes on from NC_139964.1 coordinate 65,165,147, forward strand.
CACTACACCTGTCTGCCATCACGCTCATCAACTCTCAATAAAAGCCAGCACCACACACACACACAGGGGTTGTCTGGTCTCGTCCTTGCTAACTTGAATTGTTTCACTGTCTATGTTTTGGACTGCCTGTGTTGCTCAAGAAGTCAAGTCAAGTCAAATCAAGTCACCTCAAGTAAAGTCAAAGTCAAAGTCAATCCAAGTCAAATCAAATCAAGTCAAGGTCAAGGTCAAGGTAAGTCAAGGTCAAGGTAAGTCAAGGTCAAGTCAAGTCAAGTCAAGGTCAAGTCAAGTCAAGTCAAAGTCAAGTCAAGTCAAGTCAAGTCAAGTCAAAGTCAAAGTCAAGTCACCTCAAGTCAAGTCAAATCAAGTCAAGTCAAGTCAAGTCACCTTTAATTATATAGTGCTTTTTACAATACAGAGTGTTTCAAAGCAGCTTTACAGAGATAACAGGAATATAGTGCAACAAAGTTTGTTTCTAGAAGAAAATAGCATCACAGTCCAGCTTCAGTAAGTTCAGTGATGGTTCATTTTTGTTGTAAAAAAAGTTATTAATTTAGTTCATTTTTATAACCGTTCTGGAGAAAACCATGATTTCATTGTCCAGCTCAGTTCAATTCTCATATAATGGTGTCAATGCAAGAAAATCAATAATATTGTTGAATATTAAATTAAATGTCCCCAACTAAGCAAGCCAAGGGCGAAATAGCCGACCGTGGCAAGGAACCAAAACTCCATCGGGTGACAGAATGGAGAAAACCCTGCATCTACTAACCAGTATCGTCTTCCTGTGCTCCATTCATCTGTGTTCCTGCTTCCCTGGATTCCCGTCTCCAACACTATTGTCCTACAAAGATAAGAGACATTATGATCTTCATCTTTAGCGATCATCAAGGTCGTTTGGACTGTTATATTCCTCATCCACTCTGGTTGTTGTTATATACTACATTTGCCATCATCTCATTCACCCTGTTCGTGTTTCATCACTGCACTCACCGTTGTCCTGAGTCTGTGTTCTCTGACACATCCAAAATCCCAGAATATATGAGTTTCAGGTAGCAGGAAAACTGAAAGCCAAATGCCACTTATTAACAACTAACTAAAACAGTTTAATTAGGATAGTGGGAAGAAGTATGAAATTGTTATATAAAAGGGAGGAAAAAAATGTTTCATTGACGACAGTGTAGTCTGTCATTTTCTTTGACCTTGTGCAGTTTTTCTCATGGTTTTTGAGAATAACAGCATGTCACACAATCTGTCCTCATTAGCATCTGTCTAATAGAATTATCTTTTAAATGACAGACTAGATTGGACGTCAACAACTAAAAATATGGGAGGTGTTTTCTTTGCATTAGTAACTTTATGAGTCTAATTAAATCTGCAAGCCACTTTTGTGTCACTACCCATCAGTTGAGAAACACTGGTCTGTGATATTCCCATCTCTCATTAAACACGAGCGGTTCATGCACTGTTCTCTCTATGAACAGTCAGTTTTGACTTCAATTATAACGTCTTACAGTGAATAAACCGCAGGTTGCTCGATCGTCTCCTCTGTGAAGTCTAATTGTGTGAATATAGCAATGCTCCTCTGAAGCAACAAATGAAGGAAAAAAGTTTCTACCTTGAACACCAGGAACAATCACTGTGAAGAAGCTGAGAGGAGCTGCGGATGATAATAAGGTCGTTTCCCCAATCTATTTTTAGCGCGACTTCATCGAGTTTTAAGAACACTTTCATCAAGTATAGAAACATGTTGACTGGAGTTAAAGCAAAGACTGGAGGTTTGTGGCAGGTGTTGTGAGGTACACAAGGGAAAAGAAGGTGCTTTCAAAAACCTCTTTTGAGACACTTTTGTGAAGAAGTGTGTGCTTGAGGAAGAGAGCGTGAACAATGTGAAAAAGTTTTAGGCCGTACTTACACACATTTGTAGAACTCGGATTGTTTCACAGATATCTGGGAAACATTAAATCTTCTTGTCTGTTTAAACAGCAAAAACACATGATAAATAAAAACATCAGATCACATTTCGGTGTTGGAATCAGGTTTAACAGAATTACCACTTAATTCACAGATTTGAGAAGAGTGCATTTGAATTTTACTATTACTAATAATGCATTTTTTTTTCGTAATATGTACCATACATTCTTTCCCAAATGATTAGACATTTTTCATTAAATTACGTTTGATACAGTTAAAACATAGCTATATATAAAAATATATTTATTATGTTCAACACTAACAAATAGCTAATTGTATTCTATATTATATATATATATATATATATATATATATATATATATATATATATATATATATATATATATATATATATATATATATTTATATTGTTTATTGTTTATTTGTATAATTTAGTTTAAATTAAAATATCAAATGTAACAAAAAAATCGAACAATTGTTTTAATCAACAGATATTGAAATATAATAAATGTTATACATTTATAACACTTAAAATCAGCATAAAATTGAAGTTTTTTCCCTTTTGTGATGTATATCTGAGGGAAACAAACAAATGTGGGCGGGACTTGATGTTGATTGGATGGTTGTGGTTTGCTATTGGTGGATCTCATGTGATTGACAGGTTGCCCCGCCCTCGCACCAGTAAGCACATCATCAGAGAAGAGACATCTCTACAAGTTATTTTGATTAAAGATTATTAGGGCATATGAATTAAAAAAAAAAATTTAAAAAAAAAAAAAAAAAAAATATATATATGTGCACAGGTAGATCATTTATAATACAAATGGAAATATTCCATAACATTTTTAATTTTGATTTCATGGTGACTTTAAAACACAGGGGACAACTTGTTTACCCAACAGCTAGAATAAACTCACATCAAACTATAATATGAAGAGTAGACAGTGGTTCTGTCCATCATGACTTTCTACCGTGGTATCAGAGCTTCCTTCCCTCCCAGCAGAGCACCAGTATGACGCATGATCCCTCATCACACACACACACACACACACACACACACACACACACACACACACACACGTGAGTCTGTGGACTGAAATTAACTGCTATTGATCCTGCTATTGCACTGAAGCCTCAGACAGCCGGTTTAAAGGACTGTTCAGAGACACAGTCCACTGATCCCACATCAGCACATTGATCTATGTGTTGAAACCTCAGTCACCTTCGTCTTCTTCTTCTTCTTTGTGATTCTTCAGTCCCCGCAGTGGCAGGACGACACCATAAAAACAGATATTTGTGTTCAGCCGGAAATGGTGAGATTCAATGTGATGATGAACATGATCATCTATAATAATGGAGAAGGCCAAACCTTTTTTCTCTTATATGTTGGCTGGACAACAAAGAACACAGATTAGTAACAAATACACATTTATATTATTATTATTTTAGTGTGGAAATTGCCCAGCTGTGTGACTGTCACCATCATAAACTGTCATAGACATGAAGAAATGTATCAAAACATTGATAAATATAATTTAAACATACTGGTATTCTTATCTATTTGGGGTCCATTTTCAAAAATGAACAAACAAACAAACAAACAAAAGCAGACAAATTCCATTATGTTTTGTGACAAAACATAAATGAAAATAATAAAATAATTACTAATAAATAATTATGCATATTTATTCTTAATATGTAGAATAAAATCCTTCTCAAATGATTATACATTCAGTATTTCACAATCATGTCAGATACACATATTATATGTATGAATGTAACTATATAATTTGTTCACCAATTATTCTGTATATTGACTGCTTTTCTAAACATGCAAAATCTCTCAACATCTTCTGTGGATCCTTGATCTCTATTAACCAAGAGACCATATTACCAAATTATCTTAACTTAAAATCATATTTTATCTGTTTAGTTAACATGATTATTTAATTTAGATCTTGGCATATCTTTAGACTGTACATTTCCAGGAACTCAACAGAAGGTAAATCAGAGATTTACCAAAAATGACAAGCTAAAACGAGCTTTCAGCTCCTACTGTAAATTGATTTTGTAATGATTGTGTTTAGTCAGTCCTGTGGTGTGACGCCTCCAACAGAAAGAGATTTTCAGCATTAAAGGGCACCTATTATGCAAAATTCACTTTTACATGGTGTTTGAACATAAATGTGTGTTGGCAGTGTGTGTACACAACCACCATATAGTGATAAAAATCCACCAAGTGCTTTTTTTTTAAATCCCCATAAATCATAAGCACTGTCTCAGAACCAGCTGTTCTCAGATTCGGGGCAATGTGATGTCACTTTGCACAGGCCCCTCCCACGACTGTTGATTGACACTGCAGTTTGAGCCTAGACCCGCCCTGAGTGAGCTGGACACAGTCTGCCAGTGTTTCGACGCTTGAGCAGCTGTAGACAAGAATGTCTCCTAAGCGATTGAGGTGTTTTGTTGTTGGATGTAAGAATGAACTTAGCAGTCTTCATTTACTCTCGTTGCTACTCGAGGATGGATCTGTACTGTTTGTGATCCAGCTCACGGTCTTCAGAGCGACAGGACTAACGTTACTGATCACGGCAGAAATAAAAGTGAGAGCGCGCACTTTATGACAGCTCATGGAGTCGTGGATATAAAGTTTACCAGTTGATTAAGCACCCACTGAAAAGGTGTGTATATATTTGTTTACTGTTAGTTCTAAGGAGTGTTTTGTGTATTATGATATGTTCATAATATCCATCCGCTGTGTATGTTCCATGATAATGAAAGGGAGAGAGAGAGAGTTTATGGATAAGACTTTAATGTGCACTTATATACTGTGTTTATTCAGCTCTTACAGTGATTTTCTGGAGTAAAACTAACGCTTCATCTTTTGTGTGAGGTACAATAAACTTGAACTCATCAGTATATTTTGGTCATCATTCGGACGGGGTTTGCTACAGCAGGCTTGTATTAATAGTGGATAAAAGCAGATGACAAATAAGTTATAACCATAATTAATCTAAACTATACCTGTTCTATCTCCATACAGCATATATTCTCTGGCTCTGTGGGCATTATTGTCCGACTCCGGGTCGAAATGAACACCGCAACTGAGAGTTTCTGTTCTGATATTATCAGATGAGATTGTCCTGGCTCTGAGTGCGAGCTCGTGAAGCTCCGCCCCCTGGGCCGGCAGCAGCAGTTAATTTGCATTTAAAGGGATACACACTAAAACAGCACGTTTTTCTGAGCCCCAAAAAATGACAATTGAAACTTGCTGTAAAAAATGATCTGTTGGGTATTTTGAGCTAAAACTTCACATACACACTCTGGGGACATCAGAGACTTATTTTACATCTTGTGAAAAGGGGCATAATAGGTGCCCTTTAATATGCATGAAAGTTAAACTTTAATTATGCTAAACACAATTTATGATTTTCTTCTAACAAGCACTTGTCTAATTCTATTAGTTTTGCACTTGTGAATGACTATGACTGTATTTAATATTTATATTTGTAAACATTTAGCTGTCACACCGCATGGCCATCAAAATTAACTCATAACATCAATAATTTGCTGAAAAATTATGGAAAAGCTACACTTAAACAATACTTTTCTTGTAAATAAAACAAAGATGATTGGATTATTGGATTATACTATTTCAGTATTTCTACTTTAACATGCATTACTTGCCATTTCTTTGTAATTACTAGTGAAATTTACAAGCAATTCTGAGTGAAAATTGTTTCAAATTAAATCCTACCTCGACTTGTTTTCAGTGTTATAAATGTGATACTAATCTGCCTCCAATATCAGCCTATTAAAAACCTTTCTGTACCCTGGACTCAAACGGTTTCATTTTCAGAACTAAATCTGTCATGTGTAAATTTGACATTTCTCAGCAGAAGGAATAGGAAAGTTAGCTGACATTAGCACTGTGTTGTGTGTGAGTTAGCGATGTGAGACTCACTGAGCTTCTAAATATGAAATGGTGATGCTGCAAATATATAGTTTAACACACACACACACAAAAAAAACATTTAACTTAACACAAAATAAAAGTTGCATTTCGCAACATCCAAAATAGGTGTTTTTCAGATGGTTGGTGCATGTCAAAGACTTGTGTCTTTTTGGTCATGACTTCGTATAGATCTGAATAAAGTTTGATATCTGAAAATAACTGCGAAAATGAAGATCAGGCCTTGTGTAAATGACGGAAGAACAGCAATAAATAACAGACTGTCATTTCTCAATGGCTGCTCTTGTCATTTAGCTGCATAAAGGGTGACTCGGAAGACATCCGTCCTGTTTATGAGATCACGTTGAGCTCTACACAACAGTGAGCACTTCTCCAGCAGCTTTATGTTTACATAAAATCACATCCTCATCTCACAAATCAGCCAAACAGACTCGGCTACACGTCATACAGATACACACATTTCCTCACTTCACAAGCTTTTCAGCACTTTAACAACTGCCAGTGCTGGATAGAAATCAAATCGATAAATTCTTCTTGAAACGTTTTGAAATATTAGCATTTGCACGGCTACCAAAAAATAATCAACTGATGGCACACATAAAATAAAAAATAAAAACATCTTATAACGTACCATATTTACAAATCCATCCATCCATCCATCCATCCATCCATCCATCCATCCATCCATCCATCCATCCATCCATCCATCCATCCATCCATCCATCTCTATTGTCATTTTTAAATACAATACAATTTTTCAACTTTATTTGCATACTTACTGTATCTATCCATCCATCTATCCATAGCCTGTATAACCTTCAAACTTCAAGATTTAAAACTGTTTATCAGGCAGACTAACAAAAAAGTTTGTTTCGCCAAACTTTACTTTTATTATTAATATGTACTTTTATTACTGGATTCAAAATGCTTTTTGCAAATTTTCTCAGGCATTCATAACAAATGCCACAAAGATAATTAATCTCAATGTAAATCAGTGTTATTTTAGTATTATTATTTCAATTGCATTTGGCTTTTTTTTTCATTTATATTTCTAATTCATTTTTATTTTTACATTTTACATTTCCATTTTAATTTAGTTAAAGTGTTAGTATTTTTTTTGTCATTATATATATATATATATATATATATATATATATGCCTATATAGTTTGTATTATGTTTTATTGAAGTTTTAGTTATTTTAGTAGCGTAATTCAAGTTAAACTAAATGAAAATGAGAAATGTTGCCTTGAAAGCTAGCTGAAACAAAACAAGTATATATTTTGAAACGGTTCGATAAAGGATTCGATCTCTCTCTAAGCCCCTCCTTTCCGCAAGCCTGGTCTGCTCTGATTGGTCCGATGGCCCAGTCTGTTGTGATTGGTCGACCGCTTACCAAACGTCCATCTGGATTTCAGCTCCAACAGTAACGATAGCGTTGGTTTCACCGTATCAATTCCAGCATGAGTCCTCATCCTTTGCAAGTGCATCAAAGTGGATCTTCAGCACAGAAAACGTGTCGACAAAAAGAACCAGAAACTGCAAAAAAGCCAGTCAGATAAAAGTTCTACATTTCGAGAAATCTCCTGCTATTCTGGTGAGCGTTATGCATCAGACGGTCAGTGAGCGGTCGGTCTGAGCCGTCTGACACTGGGACTAAAATAGAGCTCAGGTCATTAATGCAAAAACTGTCTGGCTCAACAAATGTTAGAAGCTGCTCGTACTTTGAGTTTTTATATTATCGTATTCATCTTACTCTGTCCATGGCCTGGATGATTTATATCTTTCTCAGAGGATCAGAAGGGAGAATTTTAGTGCAGGGCCAAAAAATATATATATTTGCATGATCAATGCAGGTCAAGTGTTTCAATAAAGTTCTATAAGCAACATCACATGATTTATTATTTTCAAAATGACTGTTTACTCAGTAGGCTACAATTGTTATGCTGCAAAAGGTCAAATGAAAGATTTTGCTTGCGTGAGGTGAGGTGAGTTCAGCATAAATGCATGCTGATCCCACTTACATGTACAACTAAAAACTGAGGAACATCAAAAAACAGCTCATTATAAAAACTGCTAGATGGCAAATCAATAAGCAGGCAACAAAACACATAGAAAACGGCTTTATGAGCAAAATTACTGACAAAATAAGAGTCAAAGAAGTGCACAAAAAAATACATGAAATCAGGCTAGCATAGTTAAAGTGTTTGTTCATTTACCTGTGTGGAGTGTGTTTCTGTCAATGTTCTGGTGACGCTGATAATGTCTTGTCTTGTCATGATGAACCGAATCAATAATCAGATAGCAAGATGGGGAGGGTTAAGACAATAGACAGGAGAGCACATACAAACAAACATGACAAGCCATGTGCTCACATGAAAAAAATTGTGTTCACTAGCCATGTTCTCTTGGTTTTTTTTGTCATTTTTTTGTGTGAGCACATAGCTTGTCATGTTTGTTTTTATATGCCATGTGCTCACACACACACACACACACACACAAAAAGACAAAAAAGACAAAAAACCAAGAGAACATGGCAAGTGAACACAATCACAAGCGATGTGCTCAAAATAAACATGAAACGAACACACAGCCAATGAGAGCACTCACAGACTGCATGTCCACACAACACAAGAGGCAACAGCATGCATGTTGCCTTTGGCTTGCTCAGTTGGGGATATTTGGGGATATTTAATTTAATTAATCAATCAACAATACTATTGATCAGCATTACCAAACGTGGATGTTTTCCACTAGAAACAAGCATTGATGTATTATTTTAATTGAATACTGTGAAGCTGCTTTGATACAATCTGTATTGTGAAAAGCGCTATATAAATAAACTTGACTTGACTTGACTTGACTTGACTTGACAAGACAACATGAAATCATGCGGCCACAAACCGTGTTATACGCAGAACACACCACACGCGGACAGAAGAGCGTACGGCTCAAGCGAACTCGAAACCGCATGTTTTTTCGTCATGTTTTTTTCTATGTGCCATATGCTCTCCTAATTGTCTTAACCTCACCCATCTTGTTATCTGATTATTGGTTCTGGCCACATTTACACATAGCCGGGTATTTAGAGAAACGAATATTTCCCCCCCTCCGTTTTCAATAATAACAATGTGCACACAACATCGTTTTCAAACCTATGGGCGGCAGTGTAGGGAGAAGGATAAAGCCATGCAAGCCAATCAGAATCCTCAGAATCGACAACAACGAATAACACGAGCGACTTCCTGTTCCTTTCAAAACCTAAAACTGTTTCTCCCAGTTGACACGGCAACACATAACCGACGTTATCATAAATCTCCACTTTTTATTTTTAGAAATAATCGTTTTCTGTGATAAAAACTGTGTTTTCGCGTAAATGAGAGGCCAAACCGCAGGGAAATATCTGCGTATTCCCTTCGTGTAAACGGGGCCTCTGTTGCCTCCCCTGTCCTCCATTGTTCCCCTACTTGTTTGCTGCCTTATTTCGGGGCTGTTTACACGACACCGTTTTTACTAAAAACATAAAGCTTTGGGTGGCTGAAAACGCAAACTTTTGAAAATGGGTTTCAAAGTGCAAGTTTTTGAAAACGGTCTCCGTGTAAACAACAAAATCGAGAATCTCTGAAGACGGTGACGTCATGCACATGCGTATTACTTGTTAGTGTTTCATCGCCATCTACTGGCCTGGCAGCAGAATACAGCGTTTTAGTCGTTTACATGGATCCGTGTGAATGGGGATCGTTTTGACAGTGGTGTCGTCTGTATGCAGAAAACGTATCCGTTTTTTAAGCATAACGTTGTTGTGTAAACGTACCCTTATTCTCCATGTGTTTGCAGAAATACACCCCTGTGTGTTCCAGCCCTATCCTGCCAGCCAGGGTAGTTTTTGTTTGCATTTTTGTTTATTTATTTTTATACTCAAATAAAGCCCATTAACTCATCCTTGAGTCCTCACCTCATTCTTGACCCACACCTGGGAGTTTCAGGACTTATGCTGCCTTCACATGCTATTTTTAATGAGAAGACAAGGCAATGTAGCTGTTGTAGAAAAAACTAATAAAGCAGAAATCGTTCTTCCCTTCCGTCATGTTTAAAGTTTGTGGCCCGCCCAACTCAGGAACTTGGGTATCAAAAGTATCCCCAAGCTTCCCAGTGGTAAATAAGACTTGAGAGGACGTTGATGTCCAAATGTTTAACTAGGAAACTCATATTTACGATAATTCAGATAGCACGTATACGCATCATTAGACTTCAACAGGTACAAGAATATAGAGCTAAAAGGTAATATGGGTAATTTGGTATTTTGGAATTTGATGAGAAATATGTGAGTTACTATTGAGATCTCTGTCTTTTGCTTGCATATTCTAATCAGAAAAAAATCAGAAGCAGGACACCAGCAACAATCTCCATTTGAACTAATTCCCATTTCAGAGAAACAATTGAACTGTTAAAGAATGTTCATTCAAAATGTTTCTTTAGAGGAAGTCATGAAATTGCATGACACATCTTCACAACAAAGTGTTGAAGTCCCTCTGCAGTCAATCATTTTATCCCTTAAACTCAACTTTGATCACCAAAATTACATATTTAAACGTTTTTCCTTGAAAAAAATTGATTCATGACTTTAAATAGCTTGAATGTAACTCTACACCCTTGCCTCATTTAGTATACGTGGTTCTATGAATATGCAAATGAGCCCCGCCTCCACTCACTCACAGCAGCTCAGAGATCCACTCGTTGACAATCACACGTTGATCTGATTGGTTAAGGTAGTTTGTGACGTCAGAAACACCAGCGATTTCAAAGCGTGTTTTTGAGACTGTCTTTGGTTCACTGCAGTTTTAAGGAGAAAATACTCAGCAATGATGTCGACTTATGAATTTACACATGGTTTATCTTAAAGCATATTAAAAACACCACATAGACATATAAACTACATTAAAAACTTGTTTTTCACCAAAGGGAGACTTTAAAAACAATCTCCATGAGAGCATTATATCAGCTAAGTGGATGAGATCTTTCTGTAGACACTCTCCTTGACCAGGATCAGGCGCTTAAAGACAGCTCTCCTTTGTCAATATTTTTCTACACAAGATAAATATTATATACACCAAAAATGAAATTGTGTTGGCACTCACAGTCTGTGTTTATTGACTGTTTCTTATTAATAACATCAAGGACTTCAATTATACAAGGGTAAATGTGGGACCATCTTTTATAACCACCTAATCCAAATGAGGACAAACAGAGGAGGACGAGAATAAGACGCTGATGCTGCTGAAGACATTACACAAGGTCAGAATTTTAATCTTCTTGGCATTGTGTTTTAGACATCAAAAGTCATGGGTTGTTAATTCCCAGGGGGTCAGTTTGATGTGCAGCCAACCGAAGTTTCCAAATAGCATTTCAGATTCTGATGCACAAGGCAAATATTTTCAAAGTTCTCCGGTTCTTTGGTAAACCATCTATGGTGAGTCAAAGAAACCAGGATGGCTTCACAGATGAGACCTAGAGGCTATATACTGATACAAACAACCTACAGTGAACTTCAAGAGTCATACAGCAACTCATATTATACCCACAAATCAACATATCAATAAATCAATAGTAGAAATACATAATTTTGCAATGAAGAAAAAGAAGGTTATAAGGACAAATATTTGTGCATGTTGCTAGCATGATTTAGCACTTGCTAGCATGTTTCTAACATGATTTAACACATTACTGCCATGTTTTAGAACAGCGTTTCTCAAATCCGGTCCTGGAGGGCCACTGTCCTGCAGAGTTTAGCATGATTTAGCCATTGCTAGCATGATTTAGCATGGTGCCAGCATGTTATCATTAGATTACACATATTTGCTAACAGGTAGTATCTTGTTAGAATGATTTAGTATGTTGCTAGCATTCTTTAACACATTGCTAACGTGTTTAGCATGTTATTGGCATGATTTATTATGTTGCTTTGAGCTTTGTGATGAGCTTTGTTTCTACACGTTTCAGAAAGGCGGGGCATAGAAGAGCAACAATAATGTACAATATGTGTAAAATAATGACTTTTTTAAACCTAAAACTGCGTAAACACATTGGATTAAACCAAATACACAAAATAATGTTTTTTTAGAACCATCATATGACCCCTTTAACATGTTGCTAAGATGATTTAATACATTACTAGCATGTTTATAGCATGTTAGCATTACTTAGCATGTTGGTAGCATGTTTCTAGAATGATGTAACATTGAAAACATGATTTAGCATGTTGTTAGCTTGATTTAACACGTTGCTAATGTGTTTCTAGAACAATTATCACATTGCTTGCAAAATTTAACACATTGCTAGCATGTTTTAATGTGCGTGTTTTAGCACATTGTTAACATGTTTCTGGATACAGACAAACACACAGATAGATAGATAGATAGATAGATAGATAGATAGATAGATAGATAGATAGATAGATAGATAGATAGATAGATAGATAGATAGATAGATAGATAGATAGATAGATAGATAGATAGATAGATAGATAGATAGATAGATAGAAATAACGACAAAACAACAGACATATAGATAGATAGATAGATAGATAGATAGATAGATAGATAGATAGATAGATAGATAGATAGATAGATAGATAGATAGATAGATAGATAGATAGATAGATAGATAGATTGAAATAACGACAAAACAACAGATAGATAGATAGATAGATAGATAGATAGATAGATAGATAGATAGATAGATAGATAGATAGATAGATAGATAGATAGATAGATAGATAGATAGATAGATAGATGTAGGTTAAATACAAGAGTTCATGTTTGAAAGTTTTGACCACCTCAACGGCAATCTATGGGATTTTTCAGAGCAGAGATACTATAGACTATATCGGCTTTTCTTCCTTGCAGAACAAGCTCTCGTGTCTCTAGAGTCCTCTGAAGAATCCCTCTTCAATTAATTTCGCCCCAGCATCTTTGAAAGGGATCATAAAACTCATAGAAGAGTGCGAGCCACTGCTTATCTGGAGTGACACAGGCTTTTAGAGTTTCACACTTTAGAGATGCACACAGAGCAACTCATGCATTACATGCTTTATGACAGGAGTTGGACACGTTGGTGTTTTAATCATAAACTGAAGAAGAATTAGCAAAGTGCATGCTGTAAACAATGATGCAAACTTAATTCAAGATAATGCAACTGTCTACTCAAATCAAACATTGAATTAGAAGATTTTTTTGCATTACAGTCATTGTCATCTTGTGGGGCCTTTGCGTGCCACATTTCTAACATATCTCTTAATTAAAGCGCACAGCTAATTTTCACTTAAAGTGATAAGAATCCTGCCCGCATGCGTGCCGTATGGCCTGCAACCTAATTAAAGAGTTACGGCATCCTCACAATTACTCTTCAGAAGTCCTCCCACAACTTTAAACAAACTTCAGCCATCTCTTAATGCCAGCGCAGTGATTCCTCACTCCCACAGCCGCAGATACCATCCATCTCATCTCCCCTGACCACAAAGAGCTGGAGATCAATGCGAGCCAATTAAAGGCATCTTCTTTATTTAAAAGCCCAGCACAGATCCTTCCATTCGGCAGCATGTGGGCTGTTAGATTGAGCTCATCTCTTATGCGGTCCCACACTGCTCTGCGGATGCTGTCCCAACATATTCCATTGAAAGTAAATTAACACTTGCGCTGCGTCCATGTAGAGCCACTAAATTTGAGAAGCAGAATCTTCTCGAATGAATTATTAGATACGGTAACAAACTCGGGTCTCTAATCAAGTCAAGTCACCTTTATTTTTCCAGTGCTTCTTCATACAATTAAAATAGTTTCAAAGCAGCTTTACAGTGATGAACAGGAACATGATACAAACAGGGTTCAATTCGGCTGTAAAACAGCTCTAAAAAGTGTCATTGTTCAGCTGAAGGCCGTTCAGTGTTGATTCAGTTCCGTTGTAAAGATCACCAACTATTAAATGTGCTCTAAGCAATGTTGGGTGACGTCACTTCTTGTTGATGTTCGAAGTATTGTCAAACAAAACGAAGGCTAAAGCTCAACCCTCCGCCAGGGGGGCCGCAGCAAGCTGAAAAAAAAAAAAAACGTAAAAATATTTGTTAATATGAGTATTGTTATGAAATAGCATTATAATAATTTGTTGCCTAGCCTATCTAAACATTATACTTTTAATACTATTTTTAGTCTATAGTCTAATAGTCTATTTTTGCTGCGCTGCTCACGCTCAATTAAAGTGAAAGCACACTTTTGATGGACAAAATAAATATGATTTATTAATAAATAAATATGAGAGAGAGAGAGAATAAATATTTGTGTGTGCTGTAAAGTGGTTTGAAAAAATGAAATCGGAATCGGCTAAAATCTGTATCGGCAGGTCAAACTTAATGACAAATCGGAATCGGCCTAGAAAATTGTATTCGGTGCATCTCTATAATCTTTCTGATTGGCTGGTATCAAACATCACATAATCTGATGTTCACCTAGATGTTTTATTTATTTATTTCTACATTTGCCGTAGTATTGTTGATGGGGTTCAATAACACATCCTGCAAAAGGGGGGCCTTGGCCAGAACCTAATGGTATTTGGGGGGACTTTGTCATGGAAAAGTGACAGGACATCTCTCCTCTAGCTAACTTCCCTCTTCATGCTTCTCTCTCCTCCACTCCCCACACCCCCCTTCATGTGCATGCACATTAATCCCCCACCCCCAAATCATTCTTGTTGGTTATTGGCTGGAACACTGTTTGTTATGTTTCGTGATCCAGGCTGGGCCAGATTGTTTTTCTTGCCGTTTGTGGAGCCTGGGCTGTCTACAGAGACCGTGTTGTTTTACAGTGTGTTCAGGGGACAGGCAGCTAGCGGATAGTGAGGAGATGTTTGCTGGATGTGACAAAAAATGTTTCTGCCTAAAAAAATGCGTGACATCGCTTAGAGCACCTTTAAATTAGTTCAATTTGGCAATAAAGTCTCTAATGATAATGCATCCAATGCACAAATTACTATTGGTCATCTAATGTATTTCTCCAAAGTAAACAACTCGCCTTTCTTACTGCACTTTCTAAAAAGGAACAGTTTACCAAGAAATGAAAACTGTCATTATTGCCAAAGTTATATATTCATATAATTAAAATGTAAGCTTTGGGCACAATATTTGAATCCATGTGGACAGCAGAAGGAAAAGTTTTACTTCTATACAGTCTTCATCCACTTATGTGGAAAAAAAACGACTTCAGATTTCCTTGTTTTGTGAAGAAAAAGGCATTTACACAAGGCTGCATTTGTTTGATCAGAAATACAGTAAAAACAGTAATATTGAGAAATATTGTTATAATTTTAAAAAGTTGTTCTCTATGTGAATATAGTAAAATGTAATTTATTTATGTGATCAAAGCTGAATTTTCATCATCATTACTCCAGTCTTCAGTGTCACATGATCCTTCAGAAATCATTCTAATATGATGATTTGCTGCTCAAGAAACATTTCTGATTATTATCAATGTTGAAGACAGTTGTGCTTCTGCTGCATAATTTTGTGGAAATGGGGATACATCTTTATTTCAGGATTCTTTGATGAATAGAAAGTTTAAAAGAACAGCATTTATTTGAATTAGAATCTTTTATAACATAAATGTTTTTATTGTAATTTCTGATCAATTTAATGCAAAATGCAAAATATTAAAATCTTCCAGACTCCAAACTTTTTAACTGTAGTGTAAGTTTAAAACAACATGAGGGTGAGTAAATGATAATAGAATTGTAATTTTGTGGGGTGAACTGTCCCTTTAACACAAGTTCCTGCCCATGTGAACAACTGATCATTGCTCATTATTCGAAAGAAAAACAAAGTCTGTCTTCATAATCTTTCGCCAAAATTTGCTAAGTTGCCCCCTCTGAAATGATTTTTTCTGCTGATGTCACCTGCGTGGGCACTGAAACTGATAGCCAAACCAACATCTATTTTAGGCGTTGTTTTGGCAAAGTTGCATTTATTTTTGGCTCTATTCTAGTATGAAAGCACTTAGTACAATCCAATCCCATACCAATGTTGTTTTATCACAACAAATATCATGTAGCACTCGGGGGGAAATTTTTTTTCACTTTAAAGGGTCTTCTTCTGATTATACATGCTTATTTGATTTGACTTATCTTGTGACATATCAGAATAAATATGACTAAATCTATAATTTGTCTGTAAAAAACAACAGTGATAGTACATGCAATGAAATGAAAAAGACTAAGAAACTACTTTTCAAGAAACCAAACATTTCATCCTTCCAGTATTTCACTGACAGATACCTCGACAGATACATCTGTGCCTCAGTAAAGCTCATTCATTCTGTTCATTCAAAATATAAATTCAGGCAAAGTCCCTTTAAGACCTAAGTCATTTCACTCAGTGGCCATCTTTGAAACGCCTCTCGAGCAGCTATTTCAGTCATGCAAGTACAGATCTTATCTTTTTGAATGGGGAAACATCAAATTCTCACCAAGCTTTTGGTTAAATTTCATATTTGAAATCACCAATGAAATTTGGCAACAACTGTCTCATAAATTTGGCATGTGCAGTCATAAGCGTGCGTCCCAGAACAATGACTGTTTCTATAGCAAGAGGAGCTTCTAAAGGAAGCTGCAATGATGCGATGACTTTGCCAATTGGTGTTGCACTTTCTCCCATTCATGGTCATATGAGTGCACCGTCTTTTTATATCTAAAGTCTTTGATTCAGGCTTGCATTTTTACAAGCCCATCTAAAAAAAAATATATAGCTTTGAATGGAGCGTGACCCATCAGTCCATTCAGATCTGGGTTACGGTCACTAGTTCTTGAGAAGGACACTTAGAGGACTCAACCTACTTCAGTACGTCTCTGATTGATTAAAGAGTGATCCAAGAGTCACATCAGGAGAGATACGCTCCATGAAACTACATTACAATGTGTTCAACTCCTTTCTATTCATGAGATTTTACATGACATAACAGAAGTGACTAATATCAGAACAGATGATGCATGTGTAAAACACCCTAAAACATCAAACTAGCGTGTTCAACATCAACAAATTGCATAATATTATTTCTGTCATGACAACTCTCAGGAGATTGGTATGGTAATAGAGATTGGCATGGTAATGTATACTGCAATGTTAATGTATTTTGTCTTGGCAGAATAGATCTGCTACGATGCTGCTGCTGCAGAGCAAGTGCAGAGACTTGCTAATGCTAATACATTCACAGAATACATTCAATGCTAATACATTCACAGACATGAATGTAGAAGATCTATACAGGTGGAGCTGGGGAAGGTGGAGGGTTTCTTCTCATTGGACGCTAATGCAACAGCAACCAATCAGCAGCACTATGTAGATAATCATGTGATCACTACCAAATGAGTTAAAGACCCATCATCCTGCGCCATCTCAAGTTTCATGCCAGAACTAGTTAATTAGTATGGTCATAATTTGTAACTATATAAATTCATTTTAATACACAGATTTGCATGCAATCTTGTAATCTTGTACTTTACGATGCATGCCAAGGGTAATTCCAGCATTAATTATACTGAACGGCAAGTCTGACAAAACTCTTCATATTATTTACACATTTTAAAGTGTGTAAATATTGAAAATGTCAGGTCTAAATTGATTGTCATTCAGGACACATTCAGCTGTGGTTTCACACTAAGATGGACATATTATTTCCATTGATTCTCAAATGGAGACTTTTACTGAATTCTTCTTCTTCTCATGGGAAAAAGACCCTAGTGATCTCACATGTCTGAAACTGTGCCCAGATTTGCCAAAAGTCAGAGATCTAAATGTGAACTCAGACATTTCTCATCAAATTCTTCCAAGATCAAAACTTCTGAGACTGAAAAAAACAAACCAACTGAACAAAAATACCCTAGTAGTGACACATTCATGTCTCAGAGTTAAATTTACACAGTTTTCTACTTTCATATAAAGCACAGGTGAAGACTGAAAGTGAAGGAAGCTCTATATGCGAAGGAAGATTCTATCTTTAGCGAAACCTAAGGTGATCACCGACTGACTTTGCTCTTTAACTTTAAATACAGCAGGAATTTATAACCCTCTACACTGTGTTTTAAACTCTAAGAAATCAATACAGTTCAATCCAGAAATCCCAAATCAGCAGACAGGAATATAAAACAGACAAGGGTAGGCTATTTAAGGTGTAAGCCCTGGAGAGATGCGAAACTCAGACAGGCTGCTCAATCTTTCTGTGAAAAGTTTTAAGCATTCATCAATAGTTGACATGAGATGCATGAGTCGAAATGGTAACACCTGTTTATTAGTCATTCACTAAACTAGTTGCTGGTATAGCCTGTTGACTGTCAGTGTCCCATTAGCATAAGTGCTCTTTTTTATTGCCCTATCATATATATATATATATATATATATATATTTATTAATTTGGGGTTGGTAGAGTTGCATCTACTAATTAATCCCCACCCCTTCAAATATTAATGCTTAAAAGAGAGAATATAATTAAACTAGGTGCTCAAATAATAAGATGAATTACGAGATGTATGCTTTTTCAGTGTCTTGCACCATAAGCATTGCATTTTAAGACAAACATGTTGGTAACTTTACAATGAGGTTTCATTTGTTAACATTAGTTAACTGTATTAGTTAACATGAACTTCTAACACTTCTACAGCATTGGTTAATGTTAATTTCAACATTTACTAATACGTTTCTAAAATTCAGTGTTATATTTGTTAGCATTTGTTAATTCACGGTGAACTAACATGATCAGTGAGCAATTACATTTTTACTAACTAATGTTAACAGAGTAAATGTTTTAAAACATATTGCTCATTGTTATTAGTTCATGTTAACTAATGCATTAGTTAACAAATGAGACATTATTGTATACTTTAATAACATTTTCTCAAAATAAAAAATGCATATTTAAATGTAAAAAATAATTAACCATGCAAACACAAATAAGACAATTAACACATCGAGCTCATTTGTATTAGGCAAAAGTTTTGCTCTGTTTTGCACATAATGTGTAAGCAAAGAAACAAACCAAAAATGGATATCATGTATTATTCATTGTGTATTTTTCCCTTTACTGATGTATTCATTGCTACCACACACACACACACTTTTAGTCTTATGTCACAATTAGTATCCTTTATACTAATACCTCCTAACACCTCTGCAGAACGTAATAATGACTGTCTGGATGAAGCTCTTGAGATCACGTCACTGAACGCACCGGGTTAGAAAGGGTTCTCTCAGTGTAAATCCAACTTAATCTTCCCCAAACAAACCTAAATGCAAATCCACTGATCATTAACACAATGAACATTACAAAACCACTGAACAGATTTCAATTTCACACAGAGGGTCAAGTTTGGAAACTGGAGCACATCAAGCTTTAAATACTCAAATTAAAAGTTTTTATTGGAGAGTTGAGTGAACTGGTGAAGCTATAATGAACTGCACTGGCCAATGCTACTTCAGAGCGATGACAATATAAAAGAGAAAGTGCTTTTCTAAAGTGCCTTATTTGGACAGGCATGGACAATGAATAACACATTATATGGAGCCATATTTTGATGCTTTTGCATTCTCTTGCACAAGATTCTCGGGGTGAACATTTGCGAGTGAACGCAAAAGCATTGAAATATAATTTATCCTCCCATCTCATATTTTACCCATCATTATATCCCTTAAAGGGATAATGCGTCATTCATTATCCGTGCCTTTCCGTCAGACACATTCATATATATATATATATATATATATATATATATATATATATATTCTTTTGTCAGTCACTTAATAAAATAACCTGCTAAATGACTATTCTGGCCAAAGTATACATGTGTTTTCAAAAATGAAAAATATATTTAAACCCTCACTTTACAAAATGTACTTTGGGGGAAAAATGCATCTCCAATATCAAAAATACATTTCAGATACCAATGCAAATGTTTTTTGTGAACTAGAACAACTTTTTTAAATATGGGATTTTTTGTAAAAATTAACATGAACTATACACAATTATTTCAGAAAGAGATTTTCATATGAAGACATACTCACAAAATCCATACTTTAGATTAAAGCAAACAGTGCAAAATAAATAAATGCAAAAATGCATACATTATTATTATGGCGCTTTGCAAGGTCTGGTGTGTGGACTGGATGGCCTTCAGCAGAGATGTGAAAGTATTACTGTCACTGAAGCTGATTACAAAAGTGCTTTGCACAGCGATGTGTGTTCTTATGCTTCAATACCAAATTGAGGGAACCATCCACAGTACGGTGACAAAATTAACTCTGCATAATCTCATATCTGAACAGGCACAAAAAAGTTTTTTCTTCATCTGTGACTGATGAGTCTCTACTGCGCTGAATAGATCATAACGCTGCGTTAAAGTCATTTGTACTTATTGGTTTTCAATTTGATGTGTCCTCAAGTGACTATTTTTACGTCCTGACAAAAACAGTGCATTTTTAGTGCTAATGCAAAAAAAAACAACAAAAAAAACAATTCAGCTTCGGTCCTTGTGCAGCCATTAGCATGCATACAATTCCCTGAAGAGTTCCCATCAACCCTGGAAACATTGAGGGGAAGTCAATCACCTTTTTGTCTCAGATCTGCAATTCTCGTCATCTCGTTGTACACCCTTGTTAGATGATTTATTGAGGCGGGAACATCTTAAATACGAACCATTATCATTCTCCTGGAGAGACAACAGGACAATTTCTGGGAAGCTCTGGAGCATTACTTAAACAAGCCCTTTATCTTCTCCGTCTGTTGGCTTCCAGTGTAGGGCACATGCTCACCACTATTACAAGGCCGAATGGGATTTCTAATAGGCAACAGCTTTCAAAATCAGTGTTGGATCATTGGATGGTTCTGTCAACAACAAGTGAACGACCTCTACTAATGCTTTGCATAAAGTCTTCTTTAATTATTTTCTCATTTCATCGTAATTAGAACGTTTGCATTCTTTCCATAGTCCTTTCTTACCCTTGATGATCCCTTGTCCCTGAAGGTCTTCATAATCCTCCTGTCGCTATTACAAGATCCATAATAGTACTTGAGATTTTTAGCTTTTGTTTGAGAGATCACCTTCAGACTTTATTACACTAGAAGATTGGGGGGAGGACGCCGTGTAATTACCTCTTGAGACAGGCTGTTAATTAATGAAGCCACTCTCTCTGACGTCTTTCTATTGAATTTTTCTGCTGGAAAAGTGACGGCAAGTGAAGGTGAAGAGTGTAATACTGAACTGCACAAAAACAAAATTGCAAAATTAATTGCAATCCGAAAACCGCTCTAATGCCCTGACAAATAGATAATCCCGCCACAAACTCATGCCATTGGTTGAGCCACAAGTTTGAAAGTGTCAATGTTTTGAAAGAATCACAGAGCCAAAGTGTCACTGCTGGCAAAATGGGCTTTCGATAAAACTTTTTTTAAATTGGTGTTACCAAACAAGAAAAAAAAAAACAGAGTGTTGTATTCCCTATTGCTGGATGGGTATGAAAACTTCAACACCCACAATGCACTGGACATGTTGCCGTCCATGGCCACTCCCACCAGTCTGCTATGGATAAACTCACCAGAGTCAAAGACCGCCTTGCTTTTGCCTCAATAAACTCCTAATTGATGCTTATTAATAGTTAGTAATGTAGTTGTTTAGGTATTGGGTAGTATTAAGGGATGTAGGCAAGGCAAGGCAAGTTTAATTTATATAGCACATTTCATACACTATGGCAATTCAAAGTGCTTTACATAGAAAGGAATACAAATAATCACAAAATAAAAGCAAGGAAAATGAAAACAGTTATTCAAAATGCTTTACATAGAAAGGAATTAAAATATCACACTATGGCAATTCAAAGTGATTTGCACAGAAAATAAGCACAAAATAAAAGCAAGGGAAATTAAAACGGGTATAAAAGGAATTAAAAGAGATAAATGCTACAGTTATAAAATTCATTAGAGTAAAATTAATGAAAGTAGTAAAAATATGATGCATAGAATAAACTTCTCATCTGGCAAAACACCGGTGTATCTTATTTTGCATATGGTTTTCTTCTTTCAATTTCCCCAATTAAGTGGTTTATGTTTCTCTCTTACCCAATTCTCAGAGCCATTTGAGTTCAGTTTAGAATCAAAAGGAAGAATACAGTGCAGTCAGTCGGACGTACAGTGGATACAGTTATACAAATAATTAAAAGTGATAAAGTGGCAAAACACTGGTATATCATATTTTGTACAGCTGCTTGTTATACTGTGAGATTATCCCATGTGGATTGTACTGTGTCTCTGGTGATCTTTCAACACCCCTAAACAAACGTCTCCAATAGACCCGATGTAGAATATGGTCATGCATTAATATGTGCTTTATAATTACTAATAAACAGCCAATATTCTAGTACTATGCATGTTAGGAAGCAACTAGTTAATAGTGAGAATTGGACCCTAAACTAAAGTGTTAGTTCTTGGTTTATTCAATTTTAATATCCAAATGTTAGGGAGAAGAAAAAACAAAATCTTTTAGATATAAATTGCATATGCAATGGACATCTCAGCTCAGCTCTCTGCTTATCCTGTCTACTGAATAAAGTCTAGCAAGTCTGTTACTGTTGGTTATAGTCAAGATTAGAAATATTAACAATCCCTAACCATAAATAATAAACTTTGGTGTAGTTTACACAGTTCAAAAAACTACATTTGGCAACATTTAAACGTTTTATGTTGGCCTCACAAAGCCAAACTGTCGAACAACAAACTAGAACAACCTCGCAACCTAAAATTTCCTTTTTTATACAGTAACGATCATACAGGGAACTAACACTGATGAACCTTCTAGTTTCAATTTCTGTCTCCTGAAAATGTGGCCGGATGAATCCTCCTTAAACTTGATGGGACTTCCTATGCAGTTAACTTATCATGATTGGATTTGGCCAAACAAGAAAGACCAAGACGTTCTTCCACAGTTCCACCATTTATCGATTTCTCATGTGTGTGAACATGACAAAGTGGTTTTATTCTCAGAGGCGAGTTCATAAAGTGGTCGGTTTCCAATGGCAACAGTGTGATTGTTCGGCTTCACGGCTGTTAATTTGCTCTTTGTGAGGAAAGCACTGCTGTCTCCATTCACATCACAACGCATATATTCTTCCTTTACAGTCAGACAACAAGTGAGGAAATGATAAGATCGTTACAGCTTACGCTTCTCTGGAGGGTGAGAAACAAAAAAACAAAAAATGCAAATGTAAGTGAAATCCAGCTCAAACTGTAAGAGAACTGAATGCTGCATGCTTGATTTATTATCCATTATTTAACCTAAAACTCTCAAATTCAACAGACAGGCTGCCGGAGGAGATGAACCTAATTATCCAGGGAAAAATCTTTGTCATTGTCTTATTCTTTTTCTTGTGATCATTATAATTATTTAAGTGTGTAGGGCGCAGTACAAGGACAATGTCTACAATTAAAGGCAACAAGCTGAGCTGTTTTAATGAGGCCTGCACCAAGACATTGTGCTTCCTCATAATGCCTTCAGAGAAAATTGAGACTGAAAGAATCCCACTGTGTTGAATTTAAAGGGATAGTTCCCAAATATTCTGTCATAATTTACTTAAAGGGGTCATGACATGAGAAACCAAATTTGCCTTGATCTTTTGAAATAAAAGAGGTCTTTGTACCATTAAAACATCCAGCAAATTTCAGATCTTAAAACGTCCTCCTCATTATAAGCAAAGCCTTTATTTAATCAAGCTCCAAAACACATTTGGATATTGTGATATTGGATATTGTCCAATTTAAACAGTTTATTTGCTTCTCTACACACTTCACAAGGATTCCCTCATCAGGAATAAGTGGATGGTCCAATTTTAAAGGAGTCCTTGAACTAGTCGGAGGATTATATGTTTGTTCGGAGCATTTGACCGCGGATTGTTTTGTACACAAGTGAACGTGATTTCACCAAGTAAAATGTTTCTGGATCAACATCTTTGTTAATCCTTAAACAATATTGCAATAAACCAATCAGATTTAGGCTTAAAACCAAGGTTAGGTGCTTCTAGATCAGTGTTTTTCACCTATTATTTCCCTCTGGTTTTATGGATAATTATGGGTTGGGTTAGGTTTAGGTAGGGTGACCATACGTCCTCTTTTTCCCGGACATGTCCGGCCGGGATTTCGAGATCGCCCAAAATGTCCGGGATTCGGCTTTTGCTTTCTACAGTTGCCATTCATTATGTTTACATTATTACATTATTTGACACTGACACGTACGTGCCAATTCTGCTTCACACGGATCCCGACCGAGACGAAAACACAGGAATTTTCTTAGCAATGCTATAACGCACATCAACCGATCACTTGTTTAGCGTTCATGTAAACACTACATTCATGTAGCGTTCACTAGCGTTCATGTAAACACTACATTCAGATTCACCAATGAATCTGAAAGACAGATGAAGCTGTCAACTGTATTAGATCTGACAGCAGCTGCATCACACATCATGCTACCGCTAACCCGGACGTCGAGGTCAATTCCGTGATTTGGGAAAAGCCCGTAAAAGTCCTGGCCTGGCAGAAAGTGATGCATAAATGTAGTGTAACGACGTCCAGTTCCAGAAATGCACTAATATTTTGTTGGTAGTACCAGTTTGCAACAATTATTAGTTAACACCAAGTTGTCAACACTTCAGAAAAAATTATAAAAAATGTTGGATATACTGGCTTTCTGCCAGGACTTTTATGTGCTTTTCCCAAACCACTGAAGTGACCTCGACGTCCGGGTTAGCGGTAGCATTAGCCGTCAGGCAAGTGTTATTTAAATAAACTCCTGATGTACTTACAAACTTTCCAATGCCTCGTTTTATGAGTACAGAACCTATAAGTTTGGTACCATTCTGGGCATTATTAGTGGGGTAATTTACGAGATACAACCTTGGATCCATTAGCACCTGCACTAAGCCATCCGGCTGATATCTCTAAATAAGCTCTAACTTTAATAATGTTCGACCAAGGGAAAAAAGGCTTCTGGGGGGTGTTTGGCTCGAGGTCATGCTGCAATGAACCCTAGGTTGATTTTACTCCGAACCATCCCTTTAAATGAATAAAATCCATATCACCAACCCTTTAAATTTGCATGCTGTCATTTTTATTCAGAATTTGATCAAACCCTATATGCTTTTGTTCATAATCACAAATAGCTCACACAAACCGCAAAGGACTTTCATTTGTTGCATTAAAGGAATAATTCATTAAAGGAGAAGCATAAAAGCATGTTCACACTGGCTTTCAAGCTTAAAAAAAAGCACCATGAAAGTACCATAAAATGCTCAATGTGACTTGCCAATACAGTACAGTGTTTTGTTTGTTTGTTTAATCAATACTTTGATTCAGCAAGGCAGATTAAAGTGACAATAAATGAAAGTAAAGATAATGTTACAAAATATATCTTAATATGAAGTAGAAAGACTTTAAAAATGTATAATAATAAGATATATTTCTTGAGCAGCAAATCAGCATATTAAAACGATTTCACTGAAGACTGTAATGGAAATTCAGCTTTGATCATATGAATAAATTACAATTTAACATATATTCACATAGAAAACAGCTATTTTAAATTGTAATAATATTTCACAATTTTAATGTCAAATAAACACAGTCAAATAAACACAGCCTTGGTGAGCAAAAGTGACTTCTCCCAAAATTAATTTATATAGTCATACAATATCTTTTTGAGAAACAGACTGAAACAAAACCAAAGCTCTCAAATCTCACTCATTCATGTACATACTCAAAACTTGTCATGTTAAAAAAAAAAAATCAATATTTTATAAACTTGTTTTTATTTTATAACACAAATATTTTAATACGGCTACTTTTTGTTAATTTTAATTGTTTGTAAATTCTTTGGAAAATCACCTTTTCTGTAAAATCAAGAAGTGATGTTTAACGTGTCGATCAAACAGGCTTCATATACGTTTATGTGGGTGTTTGTTTTTATATATACAGTGAGGAAAATAAGTATTTGAACACCCTGCTATTTTGCAAGTTCTCCCACTTGGAAATCATGGAGGGGTCTAAAATTGTCATCGTAGATGCATGTCCACTGTGAGAGACATAATCAACAAAAAAATAAATATGATTTTTTAACTATTTCTTTGTATGATACAGCTGCAAATAAGTATTTGAACACCTGTCTATCAGCTAGAATTCTGACCCTCAAAGACCTGTTAGTCTGCCTTTAAAATGTCCACCTCCACTCCATTTATTATCCTAAATTAGATGCACCTGTTTGAGGTCGTTAGCTGCATAAAGACACCTGTCCACCCCATACAATCAGTAAGAATCCAACTACTAACATGGCCTAAAACCAAAGAGCTGTCCAAAGACACTAGAGACAAAATTGTACACCTCCACAAGGTTGGAAAGGGCTACGGGGAAATTGCCAAGCAGCTTGGTGAAAAAAGGTCCACTGTTGGAGCAATCATTAGAAAATGGAAGAAGCTAAACATGACTGTCAATCTCCCTCGGACTGGGGCTCCATGCAAGATCTCACCTCGTGGGGTCTCAATGATCCTAAGAAAGGTGAGAAATCAGCCCAGAACTACACGGGAGGAGCTGGTCAATGACCTGAAAAGAGCTGGGACCACCGTTTCCAAGGTTACTGTTGGTAATACACTAAGACGTCATGGTTTGAAATCATGCATGGCACAGAAGGTTCCCCTGCTTAAACCAGCACATGTCAAGGCCCGTCTTAAGTTTGCCAATGACCATTTGGATGATCCAGAGGAGTCATGGGAGAAAGTCATGTGGTCAGATGAGACCAAAATAGAACTTTTTGGTCATAATTCCACTAAACGTGTTTGGAGGAAGAAGAATGATGAGTACCATCCCAAGAACACCATCCCTACTGTGAAGCATGGGGGTGGTAGCATCATGCTTTGGGGGTGTTTTTCTGCACATGGGACAGGGCGACTGCACTGTATTAAGGAGAGGATGACCGGGGCCATGTATTGCGAGATTTTGGGGAACCACCTCCTTCCCTCAGTTAGAGCATTGAAGATGGGTCGAGGCTGGGTCTTCCAACATGACAATGACCCGAAGCACACAGCCAGGATAACCAAGGAGTGGCTCTGTAAGAAGCATATCAAGGTTCTGGCGTGACCTAGCCAGTCTCCAGACCTAAACCCAATAGAGAATCTTTGGAGGGAGCTCAAACTCCGTGTTTCTCAGCGACAGCCCAGAAACCTGATTGATCTAGAGAAGATCTGTGTGGAGGAGTGGGCCAAAATCCCTCCTGCAGTGTGTGCAAACCTGGTGAAAAACTACAGGAAACGTTTGACCTCTGTAATTGCAAACAAAGGCTACTGTACCAAATATTAGCATTGATTTTCTCAGGTGTTCAAATACTTATTTGCAGCTGTATCATACAAATAAATAGTTAAAAAATCATACATTGTGATTTCTGGATTTTTTTTTTTTTTTGATTATGTCTCTCACAGTGGACATGCACCTACGATGACAATTTCAGACCCCTCCATGATTTCTAAGTGGGAGAACTTGCAAAATAGCAGGGTGTTCAAATACTTATTTTCCTCACTGTATATATATATATAAAAAAATGATTTTGCCTTTTAATCATTGGAGTGATATTCAGTAGTTTGGCTAGGGATATTAATTAAATCAAACCAATTAACACTGATTGAAAGTTTGAAAACATATTCCGATCTTTATTCTCCACGATAGTACTCTATTTTCAGATTTGTTAATCCTGCAAATGTCACTTGAGTTTTTATTTCTAGTATAATTGAATTTCTCTTGGTTAGACTTAATTGGATAGAATAATGAGTTGACAGTAAGTTGGAGGAAGAGAAGCACAAACCAAACCTGCGTCTCAACAGCTCCACTACTTCCAACTGTGCCGTGACTCCCACGGGCCTCTAGTATTATATTTGTCTGATGTAAACCAATAAAAAATCAGCCTTTCTGAATGGAAACACTACAATCAACCAGCACTGATTTACCAGCAGTGGTTTGTGGGGTTTCTGCCGGCCGTCGCTTTCAATTTGCGGTGCGCTGCCCTTCAGAAGTGCTTGCAGGTTTGTCTTGTTAAATCATATTTAACACAAAAGGCTGGAGGACTGCATTTCTTCTGGTCATCTAACCTTGTACCGCCCTAACCTCTCACTTTGTAATCCAATCTGCTAATTTTAGTAGAAAAACATAACAGAGCAATTGAATGAAAATCTGTCACTAATTGTTTGTTTTAAACAGAAAAAGCAGAATGGATTGGCAAAAGTGCTTTTGAGATGAGATAATGACTTTAATGGTATAATGATAACTTGCGTTGAGTGCTACATATTAAATATTTGATGAGATGCCGTATATTTGATAGAATACCTTCAAACTCAGAGTGCCACAATTGGGATATTTGTAATGCATTAGTCTTTCCAGGCAGACAGTCCAAGGGAAACTGTATTTGAGCGCAAAACCACACACTGGCTGAAGAGTGACCTTGGGTTGTCCATGTGACGTGAGATTTAAAGCTAAATTTAAACACTTTTCACTGGAAATGCTTCCCCTCCGCTATCAGATCTCAGTTTATAGCATATTCTAACTGGGAATATCAAGGTTTTGAAAACTTAAACTATAAATGTGTTCAAAAATAGGCTACTAATGAACTCAAAATTAGTGGTTTGATTTATTTAATCTCTTAAGGCTAACTATCGATAGTCAAAAAATAGCCTTTAAAAAATGAAATGAAATTAAATAATGAAATTGAATTCAATTGAAAAAAAAAATCGACATGATCGACATGTTAAACAACATCACTTGCTGTTTTTCCTGAAAAAGTGTTGTGTCGTTATTCATCATGAAATAATACTGAAACAAAATAAAACTACAACGACTGATTTTCCAAAGAATTTTCAAACAATTAAAACTAACAAAAATTGAACGACATCAAAATGGTTGATAACGACTTCATTTTGTTGCGCACAGCGTAACTAGCAAGTCATCCCATGTGTAATCCCTGATTTAACAAAGCCACTTAAATGTCGCCCAGATGTTCAATAAACGTGATGGTATTTTCAAGCTTTATGAAGCTGATGTCACCCAGCGGTTTACTTCCAAACTAAATCATGCTAATAAAGTGCATGACCTGTTGTTGGTTGTGTAATCTGGTTACAGGCGATTGCCAGTGAGGCACAAACCCTGTCAAAACCCCGCTGTGACTCACCCAATGAGGGATTATATGAGACCTGATGCCAGCAGGCAATCGGCATATGACTGTGAGCTAAGAGACACAGAGAGAGACAGGCACCATGTGTAATTATGGGCTTAATAATTGCTGCTGGACAATGAGCTCTACAAAAGGTGCCTTTGATCTGAAAGGTCCTAAAATGGCACTCAAAGAACAATATGTTCCTCCTACAGATGAGGACCTAAAGTCAATAACGTTATAAAAATGCAAAGCTCCACGACGATAAAAGTGCTGTCAAAAGGCTGCCGGAAATGTGTGGAACCGCTGCAATTGCAAGGTGCGGTTCACAATGATTGTATGTTTTAAAACATCACTATACTCAAGCTCACATCCAAAACCATCTAAAACACTCTCAACCAAAAATATATAGTCAGCATCATGCTTTCTTCAATTCCAATCACAGAAGATGGATGGATGGATGGATGGATGGATGGATGGATGGATGGATGGATGGATGGATGGATGGATGGATGGATGGATGGATGGATGGATGGATGGATGGATGGATGGATGGATGGATGGATGGATGGATGGATGGATGGATGGATGGATATTCAAAAATGACGATGATGGATGGATGGATTGTAAACTTATTTAAAAATGACAATAGGGATGGATGGATGGATGGATGGATGGATGGATGGATGGATGGATGGATATTCAAAAATGACGATGATGGATGGATGGATATTCAAAAATGACGATTGATGGATTTTAAACTTATTTA
The DNA here is from genome assembly GCF_963993115.1 of Abramis brama. Taxonomy (NCBI): domain Eukaryota; kingdom Metazoa; phylum Chordata; class Actinopteri; order Cypriniformes; family Leuciscidae; genus Abramis; species Abramis brama. The sequence continues at coordinate 65,195,076 of NC_139964.1, forward strand.
AAAATGACAATAGAGATGGATGGATGGATGGATGGATGGATGGATGGATGGATGGATGGATGGACGGATGGATATTCAAAAATGATAATGGATGGATTGACGGATAGATGGATGGATTTTAACCAGGGGCGGCTGGCCAAAAGAGGGCGCTAGGGCGCCGCCCCCCCATGAGCCAGACCATAGTTTATGAGCCACACTCATTAAATAAATAAGTAAATACATACATAAATCATACATACAAATGGTCAGTATTTGTGTGTTTAAGATATTAAATACACCCAGTATATGTGAAAAATATGATAGAAATTAAAAATGTCTGCTTTTTCAACACGTCTCCTCCACCTGCGTGCACGTCTCATCAGCTCTGGGGCGCTGGAGAAATCGCCCCAGAGAGGCGGGTCTGAGGAGCAGCTTAGCCAATTGCTGATTTAAGATATACATGTTTGACATAAACTGTAGCCAATCAGCGAGCTCAAATCTAGACAGCTATGGGCGCTTCTGTTAGCGCCCCAAGCTGCGTGTGCCCGCCCGCGCTCGCGCTCATGCGCGCCTATCTCCATCAGACAACGGCCTGGCTAGCTGGATGCGTCATGCTAATGCCTTGTTTTGCTTTCCGTGATTACTTTTTAAAGGACAAATCCAGTGAAAAATGAACCTGGGGTTAATTAACACATGGTTACCGAGTCGATCGTTCCCTGCGATGCGTTTTCATGAAAATCGAATGTAAAGAGTTTTATCTTTAAAAACAGATTAGCTCATAACACTAGTATATGGGGCACAGAGTAAGTAAAAGTAAATCGCTAGTTAATACCACTAACAAGGCTCAAAATAGCCTCACACTAACACGGTAGCATAATGAGGGTCCCTACATGCAAACCGAAGCATTGAGAACTTTGTAAGTGTACAGACAGTTTAATAAGAAGATACTTTATAAAGACAGTACATTACGCGTTTACATGCAGGAGCCATCTTGGAAAACAGTCTCGACTAATCGAGCCACGAACGCCGTGCTACGTTAGATTTCACAAACGTAATTCCTATCAACCAGCTCACTTAGCACGCCGTTCGTGACTCGATTAGCCCCACCTAAGTTATTTTTCACTAGCCGCCACTGATTTTAACCTTATTTAAAATTGACAATATGGATGGATGGATGGATGGATGGATGGATGGATGGATGGATGGATGGATGGATGGATGGATGGATGGATGATATTCAAAAATGATGATGGATGGATTGACGGATAGATGGATGGATTTTAACCTTATTTAAAAAAGACAATAGAGATGGATGGATGGATGGATGGATGGATGGATGGATAAAAAAAATAAAATAAAAATGGTAAAATAAAATAAAAATAAATAGCAGATGTTAGAAGAAATGTTGACTATAAGCATTACTATTATATAAATATGAACATAACAAATAACCAAAAAAAAAAAAAAAAAAAAAAATTAAAATACAAATAAAATACAAAATACAAATACAAATTATTTTTACTAGATTCAGATTTGATTGGATCGAAAATCTGATGAGAAGTTGAAGTGCAGAGTGATGTCATCAAAATCATTGATACATTTTGGTAGAAGTGAGATTCTGAACGCTTAATAAATAAGTTCTGAACGCTTATATTTTCTAAATGCGAATTTTGTCATTATTTTGAGCACACTAGCATATAGATAACAGTAAGACTAACATATTCATACTAAAATCCCCCAAAAAAACTTTAATTTTGATGTAACTACATGTCAACATTCAACATGAAGAGTCCAGATCTCATCCAGCTGAGTTTCCAAGTGTGTAAATCAGGATGAAGGTCCAATGACATCAAGCAGGAACATCCGTTCCATCTGCCAGCAACGGTGCCATCTGGAATTATCGTCTTCCTTCGAGTTCATTAACATGTGCACACCTGTGAGGATTGTGGTTACCGTGCTGAATTCAACTTCTCACAGGCACAATACTAGTTTCTATTCTACAGCAAAGGTTTATAGATGGTTATTCAGCTCAACTACAGTAGCAGCTGTGTGGTATTGTAAAATGTTGTCAGTGCTACAAAATAATCAAATTCTAATAAATAATATTTATTATTATTATTTCAATTGGGGTTTAGAACACAGACAAAATGTAAAGCAAAAGTCAGCTCTTTTCCATTCAAGGAAAATGCACTGTGATTTCTGGCAACTACTGTAAGAGCATTTGCAATTTACTTAGAAAGAAAGAATGTAAATGAGTAAAAAAATGAACAAAAGTAAATAAATTCACGAGTAAATAAACAAATTGATAAATAAATATGCAAACAAATGAATAAATAAGCAAGAAAATAAATAAATGAGCAAAAAAAGCAAGCAAATAAAAGCAAAATGAATACATGAATCAGCAAATGAATAAATAAGTAAGCAAATAAATGAATGAATAAATAAACGAACTAGCTCAAAACATTAGATGAGCGATGTCCCTGGACAGTTTTGAGCTGATCACTTGATTTTGTTTCTACAGATCAAGACTTAAAGTTTCTGAAAAAAACTATCCAAAGCGACTTTGCTGGATTTCACAGGCCTTTGAACCTTGAACACATGACTCATGAAATGCTCTTTGAGAAACCCTCTAAGAGGATATAACCCTTTAAGTGTTTTATCCTCTCTAATACTGCCATCCCTTCCCACAAGCCTAGCAGGAAGGTCTTTCGCCTGAGTATTGTTCCAGCATGGAAAGGCCTTACAACACATAACCTTGACATTTCTTTGCAACCTGCAACACATGATTTGAAGAAAGAAAGAGAAGAAAGCTTAGAGAAAAGTGCATAAACATGCTAAAGCACAGCTGTCTCGCTCGCCAGACACAAACACTCTCCAGGCCGGCCGAGACCCGTCATCAGCATTAGGTCTCTGGAGAAAAGGTCATATTGGCAGTCAATGTGCCCTCTATGAGCGTAAACCCTCATCAGCAGTCTGACAGCAGGGAAACATCCATGCCAGCAGTCTGAATCCTGCATACCCAATGAGTTTCAACCAGCATTATGCCATAAGTCTCGCTATTTCTGCTCCATAAGTCCTGACAATAGTCAGTGATGTGCATTATACATCCCTTAGAGGGGAAAGATCGCCTTAAAAGATATATAACACACCCCTGGGAGCAACTTCTCATGGTTGTCGTTTGAAATGCACATGATGGTAGCTGATAGACCACATATATCTAATGCACTCCCAGGCGTGAACAAAAAATGAAAATAAAGGAACTGTTCGGCAGCTACTGGTGACAATTCATTTCACCTTTACATATTTAATCCAAAGACAAAGCTGGATAAATAAACAGTAAAAAAGCATAGCAAGATAATAGATGAAACTGGTGATTATCTTCGCAACGACGAGCAAGCGAGTGATTATGTACATTCACTGAGTGAATATTATGAAAATAAAATATATATGTCTCGCTAGAAATGTAATTAACACTTATTTTTATGCAGAAACTAACTCAAAATATTGATTTTTTCACAAAAAATTTGAGAAATGTCCGCCATGTTTTTTGTTCTCACAGCCAGAATCTTGAAAGTCACGTGACTTGGACGCAAAACAATAGGAAAATAACAGTCATACAATTCCTCTATGTTTTGCACTTTGGACCAACGTAGTCAGGGTAAGTTTTTATATGAGACTGGGTTGCAACCGATTTTTCAGGATTCTTTGATTCATAGAAAGTTCAAAAGAACAGCTTTGAAATTTTGTAACATTATAAATTGTCTTTGCTGTCACTTTTGGTAAATTGAATGCATCCTTGCTGCTTACAGTGATTAATTTATATATATAAAAAAACTATAAATATTTAATCCAAAAGACAAAGCCGGATAAATAAAGAGTGAAAAGCACAGGCAGCAAGTTAATAGATGTGAAATCGGTGATATTTTTCACCCATTTCACACGGCAACAGCATTTGACAAATAATTAATCTTATGCGGCGATTGCAGAGAGCTCGTCCAAATATGGATTTCCAATTTGCATAGTTCAGCCTGTGTTCTGTCAGAGAGCCGCAGTTCAAACAGGTCTAAAGATGAGACCACTCTACTATTTACATCTGCAGCTGAAGGGGGTTGTGGCATGACTGGAATTAGGAGTCGAATCGATGGTCCAATGGGGCGTAGGGGACAGGAGTCTTTATTCAAATGAGAATAATTGATTGGTCACCCTTTTGATTTACATATAAATGAAACCTTTTTATCAGTCTGCCCACCTGTTTGAACCTCATCACGAGCCGTTTCCCTTTGAGGGATGTGACGTGGTGTTGGTCCTTCATTCGCACATCAATGAGCGACGACTTTGGTTCTGACATCGTTGAGCTCTTTGTATTCGGCTGGTGTCTCCACATCAGAAATGAGATGTTTGCCGACTCCATCACAATGAAAACATTTGCCTGGAGGAGGGAGGAGGAGGAATCGACAGCGACCCATAAGGTCACATTCAAATCTTTAGTAATATTTTTACATTTATTAAATGGGGCAGCTTTTAGTGGAGGGATTTCAAAGGGAGAGATTCAGACACTAGTGACTTCGAAAAGTTTGGAGTTGGTAAGATTTTTTTAATGTTTATGAAATAATTCTCTTTTTCTCACACGGGCTGCATTTATTTAATCAAAAATACAGTAAAAACTGTAATATTGTGAAATATTATTACAATTTAAAATAAATGTGTTCTATGTGAATACATGTTAAAGGGGTGGTTGATTATGATTTCACTTTTCTAACTTTAGTTAGTGTGTAATGTTGCTGTTTGAGCATAAACAACATCTGCAAAGTTACAGCGCTCAAAGTTCAAAGCAAAGGGAACACGATTTATAGATTATCAAGACAGAATATGCTAATCAATGACTGGAAGATAACTACATATCAGCTACATAAAATCATCAACTAAACATTCAGAAATGTCCTGTTGCTGAGTCTCTCCATCTTTGTCTGACTCCAGTTTGAACATAAAAGGCTAAAAGTTTATGAAATTTTCAGTGCATGTGTGTGTGAGGTAAAAAGACGCAAGCTGTTGAAGCTCCGCCCCCTGTGCTGGGAGCAGCAGCTCATTTGCATTTAAAGGAACAGACACAAAAAGTGACAATTTTAACATGCTATATAAAAATATCTGTGGGGTATTTTGAGCTAAAACTGCACATACACACTCTGGGGACATCAGAGACTTATTTTACATCTTGTGAAAAGGGCATTATACCACCCCTTTAAAATGTAATTTATTCCTGTGATTCAAATGTGAATTTTCAGCATCATTACTCCAGTCTTGTGTCACATGATCCTTCAGAAATTATTCTAATATGATGATTTGCTGCTCAAGAAACATTTATCAATGTTGAAAACAATTTTACACGATTCTTTGATGAACAGAAAGTTCAAAAGAACAGCATTTATTTAAAATAGAAATATGTTGTAATATTTTAAATGTCTGTACTGTCACTTTTGATCAATTTAGTGCATCCTTGCTAAATTTAAAGTATCACTCTCTTTTAATGTTATGTTGGTAATGTTAATGTTAAATTATTGCCTGGACTTTTAGAGAAACGTAATTCATTTTCCCTTGAATGACAATAAAAAGAATTTCTCATCAAATTCTCCCAAGACCAAATGATCTGAGCTGCTGTATACAGTAATATAACTTCATATCTCTGTACGCTTACTCATTTAAGTCTATTTTAAGGGCGTTTAGGGGAAATGTCTGAAAAAAAGATATATTAGGAATCAAAAAATAAACCTACAGCTATCATTTTCCAACAGAGATTGATCTCACACTGTAAAAGTGTTTTGTCACTGTAATTGTTTAATGTTATTGAACCAACCTGACTGCATTATGTTACACTAACAAAAGTCCTTTTTAAGGGTCAGACAAAAAATTATTGAAAATATTCAGTTTTTACAGTTCAGACATTTAGGAACGAATGGATTTCACCGTCTTATCAGGAGGAACACCGTCCTCCTCTGCTCTTTACGCATCTTTTTTAGGTTATAAACCTCATTTAATTGTCATTTCTTTATTCAATGAGCCATGACATACGAACAGTCAAGCTCCCTGGGAGTATTACAGGTGATTAGGTTAATCGCTTTTGCTGACGGAGGAGTCATAATTACTGCACTGTTCCTGCAAAGAAGGTGAGGAATTCAATGATCTTGAATCCTAAACAACCTTGAATAACTAGTGAAATTGTGAGCAAAAGGCACTTGTGTTTCATGCCACAGATTAACTGGTTTCGCTCAGTAATGTGTCATCAGGTACTGTACGTTTCTTTTAGCTATCATGTTTTCTCAGATGTCTCTCCTATAAAATTAGACACAAAGAGTAAATAGTTGCCAAATACAGCAAGTAAAGAGTAAAGAGCTGCAAAATTAATGTGGACAGCAGTTCAGATCATCGGGTCATGGAGTAATTTAATGAGAAATGCCTGAGTTTATCTTGATCACGTCTCACTTTTTGATCACAGACGTCATTTATAATAATAATATCTGAGAAGAAGCAAATATCTTCATTTCCTCAGCACTAAATCTCACTGCTGACTTAAAACGTTTTAGATACTAATGAGACATCATTTGTCATTTTTTTTCTCTACAGGCTGAACTACAGTGCTCAAATTTTGTACAAAAAATTAACGATAATAACCCTGGCACAAATAGTATGTACACACACACACTCATTACCGCACAACATACAATTTCTATGAATTTCAGTCAGTCGGCCATGTAGCGTGACTAACCAGAGCTCTGTGTGTTTGCGCTGCTGCAGTGACGAATCACAGATGGTGCGGATCAGGGTCAACAGAGACGACCTTAGCCTCCGCTCGGCCTGCTGGGAACTCTGGGCCGCAGCTGAGCTCCAAGACCTCCAATACACACAGATCAGACTCCATCTATTCAACCTGCCTCTGAAGAATCAACCTCAGAAGACATGAACAGCTTTACTGCCGCTCAGGCACGAGAGAGAAGACATGTGTGACCTTCCGATTGGCATTTGCTGTGGGGATGGATGGATGGATGGATGGATGGATGGATGGATGGATGGATGGATGGATGGATGGATGGATGGATGGATGGATGGATGGATGGATGGATGGATGGATGGATGGATGGATGGATGGATGGATGGATGGATGGATGGATGGATGGATGGATGGATGGATGGATGGATGGATGGATGGATGGATGGATGGATTTTTTTGATTGATTGATTGACTGATTGATTGATTGATTGATTTTAACTTTGTAGTCAATTGTATCCCTTACAACTCATCTTTGATCACCAAAATTACATATTTAAAAGTTTTACCTTGGAAAAAAAATTATTCATGCCTTAAAATAGCTTGAATATAACTACATCCTTGCCTTATTTAGTATACACGGTTCTATGAATATGCAAATGAGCCCCGCCTCCACTCACACACAGCAGCTCCGAGATCCACACGTTGATCTGGGGTGCGTTTCCCGAAAGCATCGTTGGCCAACTATGGTTGCAAGTTCATCGCAATGTCCATTGAACTCTATTGGTAACGAGGGAACTTGCGACCATAGTTGGCTAACGATGCTTTCAGGAAATGCACCCCTGATTGGTTACAAGTTGTGACGTCAGAAACACCAGCAATTGCAAACCGTGTTTTTGAGACTGTCTTTGGTTCACTGCAGTTTTAAGGAGAAAATACTCAGCAATGGTGTCGACTTATGAATTTACACATGGTTTGTCTTAAAGCATATTAAAAACACCACATAGACATATAAACAACATTAAATGCTTGATTTTCACCCTTTAAAAAAATGACAATAGAGATAGATTTGACAGATTAGATTAAGTGAAATGTATAATTAATTTTTATATGGATGTATTGTACACATGTATTAAATGAAAGAATGGTATTATATTATATTTATTTACATTTATGCATTTGGCAGACGCTTTTATCCAATAAAACATTTTTATTGCGACTTGCATTGCATTTCAAGGTACACATTTACATTCTTATCAGTTCTTGCTTTCCCTGGGAATCGAACCAATGACCGTTGTGTTGCAAGCGTCACCACTCTACTGTTTGGGCTACAAAGTATTATGTATTAATAATTAATATTATGGCATTAAACCATAAACTAATTTAATCACTACAAACGACATATGTCAATTAACTGTGATGCAAGACATCATGCCTAGTGTCTACCCACTGACTGACCTTGTTAAAAGAACAGCAAGTCACTTCTGCTGGAGAACCATCTTGGCACAAAGACTGGCATGCTGGTATGGCAGGAGGCCGCTTTCTCTCAAAGCCAAAACGTTTAAGAAAACACCCATGATTGGTTGACCAGAATCGTACCTATGGCCCACCAAGGTCAGTTTATCAGCAGCAGCGCAAGAACAGCTTATCATAAAGCAGTTTATTGCAAATGTCAGCAGCACATATAGAACTTCATCCACCTAGAAAAGTAGTCCAACCTTGAAATTCAGCCAAATCTTTTGCATCCTATTTGAAGCTTGAAAGCTTTCGTCTCCATTCATTCTAACTGCATACAGGACAAAAACAGAAAAAGGAACAAACGTCTATTTCTGTAACCACTGATGTTGTGCGAGAAATCTCAGGGTGTGCGTTCAGGATTTAACATCACTTAGAAACGGCTGTAGCAGTTTTGCTTGAGCGTGAAGAGCTGTTTCCAACGAAGTCTGGCATTGAGGAGTGACACTGAGCACCGTATGCTCAAGGTGTTAAAGCCAACAGAAGCGACACCATCTCTGCAACTAGCGTCTTCACGGGGTTTCCACATTTGTTGAGACTAAAATTCTGACTACATAAATAACAAAAAAAATTCATCTCTATGGGCACGGTCCAAACGAACTCTGACATTAATCGCATTTAAGGGTGTTTTCACACCTGAAAGTCCGCACCAAGGTCTGAACCAAAGTTCATGTTTTGATATATTGTATACATTCGGTTAGTTTTGGTTTGGTTTCTCATTGCAATTATGCGAGCGCATTAAAGAACTTTACATACACACTTGCATCCTGTTGTCATCATCTATGTGAGCTGCATCTTGACATTGATTGGTTTGTAAATGGCGTCAGCGTGTTGTCAGTTCGGCGGGTAACTTTGACAAAAATGAATGAACAGACGCATATCGTTGCCACTATACTGTTATTATTACAGCATTACTCCCTGCAGCACCAGCTATACTCCAGGCTAGTTCACATTCGCCAAACGAACGTCCTCGTTGTGCGAACATTTTATCGTCACCGGCAGGACGCAGGACAAATGTGTGTGTGTGTGTGTGTGTACGCGCTTGAATCAGCTGGAAGAAACTCTGTGGGCAGGACTGACAGATCTGCACATAAATATCCTTCTTCAGTTGTTTAGGCTACACGGGAACCACCGGAACTTCCTGTAAATGTTCTGAAAGTCCGAACCATACAGAAAATGCTTTCACACTAGAAACGAACCAAACCTTTGTTCAGTTTGATCGGGGCCGAGACTACCTCTTTTCGTCTGACCAAATTTGGCCTGTTTGGTCCGGACCGTGGTCCGGGGGAGGTTTCACACCTGTGATTTTGATTCGGATCAAACTGAAAAGTCAGAAAATCCGAACCAAACAAGGTAGGTGTGAAAGGGCCCTAAATGTTCTCTGAACATTCAAAAAGTACAGGTTTTTTTAAGTTTTTTTTTTTTTTTTTCTCAGTTATTGCACACTTTAAAGAAAACATTAAGCATTCAATTTTAAATAAAAAACGACAACAACAACTAAAAGAATTTCAATGCAACGTTACATTTGATAATTTTCCAAACATTATGGGAATGCTATTCTTAACTGGGCCTCTTGGGTCAGAACTAGCCCAAAGAATATTATGTTTAGAATTTTTTGCTTCATCGGAATGGAATGACACTTGGGGCCCTATCTTGCACCCAGCGCAATTGACTTTGTACACTGACGCATGTATCATTCCTATTTTGCACCCGCGCAAAGCGCGCTTTTCCCTCCACAGAAGCACGTCGCTAAACTAGGGAATGAACTTGCGCTCCCTGGGCGGTTCAGCGCAAAAAAGGAGGCGTGTTCCGGCGCAAACGTTCCTTCATGCTATTTTGCAGGTTTAGAAAACAATTGCGCCACTAACCAGGAAAAAATAGTTTAAAGTCAGTGGCGCGTTGCGCATGTTATTCATATGCTATTTTAAGGGCGCATGCTTGGCCATAATCAATGTAGCGTGTGCACAACGCGCATACACTTTGATTCTCTCATCTACACAGAAGCAGCAGTTTTCATTTTTGCAAATCATACATTATTATTATGATAGATAGATAGATAGATAGATAGATAGATAGATAGATAGATAGATAGATAGATAGATAGATAGATAGATAGATAGATAGATAGATAGATAGATAGATAGATAGATAGATAGATAGATAGATAGACAATTTATTATAAAAGCATACATCTAGCTTACACATTTACCCAAATTATCATACTCCTTTTTAACCGAAGTTAATTTGGGTGGGTTTCTCCATCCCCAACGTCCCTGACGAGAGCGTTGCTCTCCTTGGCTGTGAACCGCTCCTGGCGCGCATCTGGCAAATCCGCCGTTATAATAGGAATCAGCTTTAGAACAAAGCGCGTCTGCTCTTAAAGGGAATGTGAGATGACGCTCTGATTGGTTTATTTCACGTTACGCCCAAACCACACCTATGAATAATGAAGCTACTTCAGACCAACCCATTTTAGATTTGCGCCTGGCGCAAGAGTCATTTATCCCGCTGGGAAAATAGCAACAGCGCCAAGACCCGCCCACAAAGTTACTTGCGCTTTGAGCTTTGACACTTGCGTTTCAGATCGTTAAAATAGGGCCCTTGGTGACTTTTGTCACATTAGCTATGTGAATACACACACACAAAAAAAAAAAAAAATCATGGACATGATTCGGATATGTTAATATGAATTAATGCAATTATTGAAAAAAATTTTAATGGAAAAAAATATAAAATTGTATAAATATTACATAGTTTCATGAAATCCCCTCAAAATTCTAAATAACAATCAAAAAAATATTATTGAACAAAAATATATAACACTGAAAGTTACATTTCAAGGCTCCAGTCACTTTTTACTGCAAAGCTAGCAAGTGTGACCAAAAATGAAAAGGGGTCTTAGGCATCTTGATATTTTGAAGTTGTAAACATAAAATTAGAAGAACATCCAACTACAACATTTCACAAAAACGCTCCATGAGCGATGCATAAATAATGTTTTGAGGACATTATTATAGGCCAGAACACTAACTATTAATTTTACTGGATGTAGATTTGTTGTGAACCTTGCAAGTTCTGAGAATATTCCCTGTTAGCCGGAAAACAGACTCAAACCTGCACAAAAGCTTTAGTCAGCATATGCTCTCACTATTATCTGCCTCTTCTGCTTACACATGATGTAGCAATGTGTAAACCCCTATAAAACCAGTATCTCTGAACTTACACTGCAACCCTGACCTCACTTCAACCTGCTCCAACGGGGACCGGTCCTAAGCCTCAGCCCGAGGGACGTCCCACCCTCAGTTATCCTCAGTTATCCTGAGTGCTGTACGGAAAGGTTTTACCCTCCTCCTCTGAACCCTCAGTGGACCGATGCTCTGCAGTTTATCAATGACTTGATTGATCGCTGAGGCTGATTCCTCCACTTTGACTTCTGAGCACATCCGTATTAATCCCAGCACAGACCACTCAGAGACTGTAGCTGTGAAAAGACGAAGAAAAATGAGAAGAAAGAGGGGAGAAAACGAGTGGGGAGAGAGTGTGACTCGAGATAAGCAGATCTGCTGACGAATGAGACTGGAAAGGCCTTCAAACCTCCTGATCTCTGAATATATAGTCACAAATCTTGAATATATATTTACAAAATACGAATCAGAATGACATTTAAATTAATAAATAAAATATTATGTGTGTGTGTGTGTGTGTGTGTGTGTGTGTGTATACAGTGTCATTTATTTCAGTCTCAAAGACATCAAGTACATTTCAAACAAGATCTCCAATTACTTAATGGAGCAAACCATGTCCTCCATGAGCCATTAGTAAGATCAAATATATCTGAGCAAACTGAGATTAATTAAAGCACTTCTCCGATAAATCTGGTTTATATTTATAATGCATATTAAGTCAGAATTTCCATGATATTCATTATATATTTAGGTTTGCAGATGGTATCCGTATTACGACTACAGGAATTGCTGGATTACTGGAGTTATTAATCTCTAACCAGCCAATAAGACGGAGACGAGGTCAACATGGTTAAATAATGCAATTATCTGTGGAGTATTACCGATGCTGGCTAAGGCACCATCATGATTTTTAACCTCTAACCCCAAATGTAATATAGCTCATCACACAGATTTGAGCCCTATATAAGTAATAAAACAATGATGCTATAGCCTTAACATAATGGGCTCTCTACATGCTCTCCACAATGCAAACTATACACTCTTAAAAGTAGAGCAACGCAATAGGAGAACGATTTTTGGTTTTCTAATGAACCTTTCAGTAAACAGTCTTAAAAGATTCCACCCACAGATGTGTTTATATAGCATGTTAAAATTGTCACTTTTTGTGTGTGTCCCTTTAAATGCAAATGAGCTGCTGCTCCCAGCACAGGGGGCGGAGCTTCAACAGCTTGTGTCCTTTTACCTCACACATACATGCACTGAAAATTTCAATGTTTATGTTCAAGACAATAATGGAGACTCAAAAAGAAGTGACAACATGTAGAAGCAACAGGACATTTCTGAATGTTTAGTTGATGAATTTATAGCTTATGTGTAGTTAACAATCTTCTAGTCATTGATTAGCATATTCTATCATGATAATCTATAAATTGCATTCCCGGGGGCGGGGTTTATGTAAATTTTAGGGTTGGTGATGTCACTAACCCAGGAGGAATGTCGTGTAGTTCCTACCAGCCGTTTGTTGTAGTCCTTAAAAATTTCTGTAAAAGAAAATGGCTCTATTAGAACAGGCTTTATTCTGCGTATGAACTATTTAAATGAGGAATATTGTGACGTGTTTGTTCCAGGAAGAAAACTCAGGACTACAATGGAGGCGTTTCAGGGAGTTCAGAAACAGTGACACTCATATAGAGAATAACTCCAGCTGGATGGACTTTGTAACTTTGCTAACCTTTTTCATGCAACTTTCTTTTTAAAAGCATAATCAACTCATATAGAAAATGTTGGCTACATTTAAACTAATGAACACATACTGAAGTTGTTAAGCTAGTCTGACACAATCAGTGCCTGATTTGGTATTATGTCCATAACAAAGGCCAATAAACCTCTGCAGCAGTGTGCAAAAGTAAAGTTAAATGACTAATAAAACCTCCAAAAGAACAGAGCACCTAATCTGTGAAAGTGCCTTTATTCCAGTGAAGCACGAGCCGCGGGGCTCCTGCTCGCGAGCTGATTGGTTCATAACTATATGTGAGTGATGAATGTAGCGACCCGATCGATTCAACTCTGTGGGATATTTAACTTGCTTAACTATGTGATTTCACTTTCCTATTCTCCTCCTGAAAAGTGAGATTTAAAATGCACGCATAACAATCTAAATGAGAAATGTACTTGCGTACACATTTTCACAAAGGCACTCATATAATTACTCTTTAAATACGCACAATCCACAACAATTCCAGTTCATAAATGTCCAGAGCATCTATTAATAGTTCATATGTTGATATATGTTTAAAAGTTTGGGGTCACCCAAAGGCGCACCAAGGCTACATTTATTGGATTAATAATACAGTAAAAACAGTAATATTGTGAAATATTATTGCAATTTAAAATAACTGTTTTCTATGTTAATATATTTTAAAATGTAATTTATTCATATGCATTTTCAGCATCATTTCTCCAGCCTTCAGTGTCACATGATCCTTCAGAAATCATGCTGATTTGCTGCCTTGATGAATAGAAAATTCAAAAGAACAGCATTTTTTAAATGTATTAATCACGTGACAACACGCATGGATAGTGATGTTCTCATGAATGTGTATTAGAGAGTAATATTTAGTAAATATTATTGTGTTTATTTGCGCAAAAACAAAGAACTCGCTTCATAAAACTGAGGTCAAACCAATGGAGTCACATGGATTACTTTAAAGATGTCTTTACTACCTTTCTGGGGCTTGAAAGAGGTAGTTGCGTAGACTGTCAATGGAGGAACAGAAAACTCAATTTCATCAAAAAGATCTTCATTTGTGTTCTGAAGATGAATGAAAGTCTTACGGGTTTGGAACGACATGAGTAATTAATGAATGAATTTAAATTTGTGGGTGAATTATCCCTTTAAGAGGGAAACGGGTTGTTAATGCTGGTATATAAAAGATGAAACAATGTATGACTCGTTGACCCCGTTTGAGTATTTGGCGATTAATCCAGCATAAGCTCAGATATTAGGACCATCTGTGTCCAATTCAAACCAATATAAAAAGTTCAGCTTACGAAAATGTGTTTTGGCACGCCATATGCCTGTTCATTTTCATCTACTCTCCTACTTAAATTCATGCTGACTGAAATGCCTAAAAGCACATAATAAATTCATACCGTAGCAAAGATGTTATGTGAGGGATAAAGTGTTTGGCGCACACTTAAAGTCAACATAAAAATTAACTGTTTACTTTCTTAATACACGCTCCTAAAATTATTGTGAATTATGTAATTCACAATATGCAATAGGCAACTCTAAAATATTATTGTTCAGCCCTTCCCCTCCAACCACCTCTCATGTAAAGACACTTTTTTCCCACCCACAGTTTTTCTCATTGAATATCATAGCACAATTCACAGTGAGTTTGTCATTGTTTTAAATATAAATCATAACTCAAACTCATGCTTTGGCAGTGAAAATAAAGTTCAAATGACAAATGTTTTTGTACAAATGAAAAGCGCTAATCTGAACCATTGCAATATATTCACACACACACACATTAAATGCAGATTTTACTCAAACCAGCCCCCCTCTTTCTCCGTGCCGCTGGGCTCTTCTGCAGACATCCCACTAATATTTCATAATGTTCTCGTGGAACAAAAAGTCTCTGAGAGCCGCATAGGGCTGGGAAACACGGAGCAACGTCCTAAAGTGTTAGATGATGAAAAGCATCCAACACGTGGAAACATTCATCATAATGTTGAGCTTAATGATTCCTTTAAAGCTTATAACAATGAGAAACAGCACAAAAGAGCAGAGAGAACTACATCAGAAACTGGCCATGGGAACGTCCTGACAAAACCATCTCTTGGGGGAAACTTACACTATTTAGTTCCTGGGTTAGACTCAAGACTATAGGCTGAATCCCAATTATCATAATATGGAAGTACAGAAATCAAAGCGCTGCACTATATGGTGAAGTATGTAGGCCTGCTTTTAAGTGAAGTGAGCATGTATGCAAGCACATACTACAACATCATGAAACTACATCTTGATATCACAGCAGGGAAATGCAAAAAACAAAAACAAAAAAAAAGTTCATGCAAAGCTCAAGGGTTGTTGGTAACATTAGCCTAAAAATGATGCATGAATGCATACTTCAAAAAATACACTAGAGGCAGTACACTGTCAGTGCATACTATTATTTGGGATGTACATTATAGTGAATCACAATACTAGTCTCACTATATATCACAAAGTAATTCCACATGCAAATATATAAATTCATAAAACACATATAATATTTAATAATAAATAATAATTACTTAAGTTAAATACATAAACATAAATATATTAAATAAATAAAAAATACATTAAAGGGGTGATGAACTGAGAAATCAAATTTTCCTTGAGCTTCTGACATATAAGAGGTCATCATCATACTATAAGAATATCCTGTAAGTTTCAGAACTGAAAACTTCCTTGTTAGTCCAATAAAAGCTTTTATTGACACCAGGCACAGCGAACGACAGGTTTTTCAAAGTGGGGATCTATGACGTCAAAGGGTATCAAACACCGCCTCCGCAGAAGAAGATCAACGCCTACTTCAACACTGACCGTTTAGCCCCGCCCACCGATTTGCGCAGTACATTAAACTTATTATAATATGCAAAACCATTATCCAATCATAGCAGTGGGCGTTTACTTCCAAGTCTTCAGTGTGGCACGCCAGAGTCCTGCACGGGTCCATTTTTGGAGACCCGCCCCCGCCCGTACCCGCAAAGTTCAGCACCAGATCCGACCCGTCACCCGTGATAATATCAAAATTAAATCCGCACCCGCCCAGACCCGTTAATATTCGGCCCGTTACCCGACCCGTGCCCGCGCTAAATCACACAGAAGCTAAAATCTATTGAGCGGTGGGGACGCGTTCATAGGGTGCGCTGCCAATAACGCACCTAAAAGCTGTCACAAAGAACTGGGAAAAGTAATGATTATTAATATGTCAAATATATCAAGGATACATTTCAATTGTTTATTAATAAACAAGTGTTTTCTGTGTCAAAGTTGAAGTTGACGATGCTGACTGACTCGCGATCTTCGCAGTAGTGAGCGCGCCAGAGAGAAAATCACATTACGGATTGCATAAGCAGAGAGCAGTCTGCTTTCTTTTTCTTTTATTTTTTTTTATTGTTTTGTTTAAAAGTAGACATTTCATGATTTCTATTTCTCAGGTCTGTGAGGCAAGTAGCTTATACGCTGAGTTTCGGTTTATTTAAGAGACGAGCCTCAAGTTCACGCGCCAGCGCCACCGTGTCGTGATTATTGCCTGCTATAGCCTATTTACCTCCTATTTATTGAATCCAATAAATTGGTTGATGAAACATTGATTAAAATTAAGATACAATTAATACGAAACGAAATTCACTTTAAAGAAAGGTTTTCTACATAAACTTAATGAAATGTTCAAAATCATGTCTGCCCACTGCATTTGTCTCCCGATATTCGGGATCATCTTATCTTATTCATGCTTTTCACTTTTCATATAATCAACATGAAATTTAAAAAAATATATTATTTTATTTAAACATGAATATGAAACTAAATCGTTTTTAATGACAGGGCTACAACACATACAGTACAGAGAAATTTAATGTCGGAGCATTGCCGGTGAGCATTGTGGAGGGGGAGATAGGCTACGATTTTCGATCATTTATCAATATTATTTTGCTTGATATGCCAATTCTTAATATTTGGTGTTTTTAATGTTTGTTTGAGATCTCTGTGAAAGTTTTAATTGTAGGTTCGTGGCCCTGAGTGTCGCGATTTCGGTTTCATTTCGCATATAGCCTACAGCCCTTATAATCATAGATGACGCCACCGGTTTTTATTTAAAAGAAAGACATATGTATATATGTTTGTATGTAGGCCTATATATGGGCAATTTATATACACAATACTTACTAAAATATAATTAATATCATTTTATTGCATTTGTATTAGTTGTTTGAAGAGTAAAAAAAAAATCGGTAGGTCTTAACACAAGTTCACTACCGGCAAGTCGGTCGGACTAAAAAGGGGGAAAAAAAATAATTGGGTTGGTCCTAAATTGACAGGGTCGGTCGGGTTACTGCAAACAAGAATATTTTTAAGGACGGCCTGACTAAAACACATATTTGCGTATGTGTAATGGTAATTTAGACATACAAATATTGCACATATTTTTCATCCGTTACCCGCCCGCAAGGAGTTCATTATCCGCCCGCATCCCCGCCCGTGAATTTTAGGAATGTCACAATCCACCCGTTTTAGCCACTTTTATGCGGGTACCCGCGGGTACCCGCGGGTACCCGACCCGTTGCAGGACTCTGAGGCACGCCCATAAAAACCGAGCGTTTCAGGAGCTAGGCTCAAAACCAGGGTAGAAAATAGCCTATTACTTATTAATTTTGATGTTTTTGAATGTAAAAACCAAGCGAACGTCATAAGTTGACCTCAGACAACAATATATTTTTTTTTTAAAAGCCAGTTCATGACCCCTTTATTGACAGATGGATGAATGGATGGATAGACAGACAGACAGACCATTAGTACCATTATGTGGGGAAAAAACCCCCCCCCAAAAAATAGGAAGTGAGCACTCATGGCAGCAAGCAGATTGCATACATCCAGGATGTCGTACAGCATTGCCATTTCCATCTGCCATTAAGAGGGAATACAGGCCAAGTAATGCCTAGACCCGTTTGCCACTGTTCTGGTACTCTAATGTTTCTCCACACTGTTCATCTCAGACGTGTAGGCAAGAATAAAGGCGTGACAACGGATCACTGTTGTTAGCGTAGGATGCGATGCATCTGATGATAATTACACCTTGTCACCGCTGCCATAAATGTCACAGCTGCCCAGTGTCTTTTGTTTGCTGAGATCTCCTCGTGAAGCCGATACTGCGCACTGCATACGTTTATCAGAGACATACTGTATGAGCCAGTGTGCACTGATCAAGGGTAATATGACCATCATCTCATTCATTACAGTCAACAGTTATTGTGCATTTTTAACTCAATATTGTGCAATGAGTCAAGAATAGATAAAATCGTATATATTATAATAATAACTGCCGTATTCCTCTCGTGTGAGTGGACATCATTTAAAATAAATCAGCTAAAAGTATTTTAGCTAAACTTTTTAATGAGGAAAAATGAGTTCAGAGAAACGGTGCGTGTACGAGGAGGAGGAAAGACTCTTGTCAGGTTGTTGATGTGCTGGTTTGGTTGGTATGTTTCAGGTCTTGGTGAGTAATAGTGTAGTGGAGAAGGTGGGTAGTGTGAGGAGTGAGTCATGAGTTCATCTGGCTGAGGTAAGACGCTCTCAAACCCTTGAGAAGAAAAACACTCGTATATTAGAGTGCTGGAACATGATGCCAGCAGCAGCTATACAGAAAGGGAAAATTATTATCTGTTTGTTTTGCTTTTCATGTGGATATATGTATCATCTTAATGAATATGCAAGACCACAGATGCACAATCAACCCTTTAGCACTGTGCTGTTAAAACAAATAGGATAATCCTGATAATGATATGATCAACAAGTTATGACAACGTGTTTTTACATTGCTTTAACTCGTCAAAATAAGTTATACAAGATTCAACTAATTTTTCAACTCAGTTTAATGTCATTTAAGTTGAATTGGCTTAAAGGGATACTCCACTTTAAAATGAAAATTCTGTCATCATATAATCACCCTCATGTTGTTTCAAACCTGTATGAATTTCTTTCTTCTGCTGAACACAAAGGAAGATATTTAGAAGAATGTCAGTAACCAGACAGTTTCTGGTACCATTGACTTCCATAGTAGGAAAAAATATATACTATGGAAGTCAATGAGACCAAAAACTGTCTGGTTACTGACATTCTTCTAAATATCTTCCTTTCTGTTCAGCAGAAGAAAGAAATTCATACAGGTTTGAAACAACATTAGGGTGATTATATGATGACAGAATTTTCATTTTAAAGTGGAGTATCCCTTTAAACTTCCAAGTTGATTGTACTTAAAATTTTAAGGCAGCAACTTTTTTTTTGCAAATCTTCTCCGGTTCATGTCCTCTATTCAGTCCGTCAAGGTCAAACGTCAGGGAGTAAAATCATAAACTGGAGAGTTGCGTTATAGTAGACATTGAAGTGTAATTCTCATTTAAAGCGCAAAGATGCTGAACAAAGGCCACAATTTTTTGCATCACATTTAAAGAAGAAAATAAAGAAAGAAATTAAGTTTGTCGTCAGATTTTTTAAAATATTTTTGTAAGAAGTCTCTTCTGCTCACCAAGGCTGCATTTATTTGAACACAATTACAGTAAAAACAACAATATTGTGATGTTTTTTTTTTTTAAATTTAAATAAAAGTTTTCTAATGCAATATATTTTAAAATGTAATTTATTCCTGTGATCAAAGCTGAATTTTCAGCATCATTTCTCCAGTCTTCAGCGTCACATGATCCTTCAGAAATCATTCTAATATGATGATTTGCCGCTCAAGAAACATTTCAGATTATTATCAATGTTGTGCTGCTTCATATTTTTGTTTCAGGATTCGTTGACGAATAGAACGTTCATATGAACAGTATTTACTTGAATCTGAAATCGTTTGGAACATTACAAACGTCTTTATATCACGTTTGATCAATTTAATGCATCCTCTCTGAATAAAAATGATTAACTTAAATCAGATCTTACCGATTTGTGACTATTTGTGAGGTCCTGGTTTCAGAGGTTCACAGTGTTATTGATCAGTGGTGCATCTGAAGAAAAAGACTTTCCTTGTTTCACTGTGGAGAACCTCTGTTACCATGGTGACAGAAGATCACTATAATTTATGAATTGATTGTTTTAGCACGGATGCCACTTGAAAAGCCGGACAAACAAAACTGAATTAATGAAGGAATAATGGCAAAAATGGGACAGATTTGATCAAATCTGAGCAGTTGGGCACAGCAAAACTGGCTGAAAGTTGGACAGAAATGTAGGCTTTGTATGAAACCAGCTCTGATTCCTCAATAACAACACTAAATCAATAACTCAGGCAACAAAACAGCTTCTGCTGATCTTTAAATCAAGCGCATAGAGCGTACAACGAATGCCGTATAGCACGCACTTCTCACCACTTCCAACTAACTAGATTGCAAATTATTCCAGAGTATTAACTAAATATATCCTAATTGTTGAAGTAAACAACAGAGGTTTTCTTACATTCCTCAAATGACGTGCACAATTATGAATAATGACAGAAATTTAAACATGCTCTGTGATCTGAGGCGGCCCCTGGAACATACTCATTACAGCCATATTAAATGAATATTAAAACCATAATCTGTGTGCCTTGTGTACGTCTAAGAAAAGTGTGTTCTCCTCATGCTAATGCGTCTGCGTTTCTTGGTCAAAATGCCTGCGTTGGCGAGGTTTATCGTAGTGGATGTTAACAGCCGGGACTAAAATTTGATTTGTGTCAAAGTATCGGATTTGTGCTGTGTAAATGCTGCCTAATGGACCTTCTGCTCTTGATTAGGTCATTAATATTAATCAAACAAAAAATATTGACATGAAACACACTTTTTTTGATTCTTAGTCAAATGCCAAAAGCACTGAATCAGTCATATTGAATAATCAATCAGTGAATGTTATGGCGATTATATTAGTTTTAATATAACGTTTGATTACTTTTTTCATTTTTGAATTTTAACATGCTATTCACCAGGAAACAAGACTTTCATTGGTATCATTGTTTTTTTTTTCTATCATAGTCTTAATAAAATGAACAGTAATAATTACTACAATATTTTAACTTACAGATATCACTATACTTCCCCTGTTGATTAATCATCGTACATTATGACAATTGTTTTGTATTACAAGTTTTCTTGTTTAAATATGCAAATGAGGCATTATCTGATTAAATATGCACTGATTTTGCATACATTTCCAGAACAGAAATCTAAACACTGGATAAAGCCATGTTCAAATTATTTGTTGACATATTAGTGTATGTGTATCTGTAAAGTTTTTACTGAGGGGATCTTGAATATCTCTTTTTATCACTCCATATATCAGACAATACTGTGTCAACAACTAGATGATACAAAAATCACCATATTATTAGGAATGAAATGTTATATAAAACAGGCGAAGGATACATGATGAACAAATCCTTCTGATAAAAACCTTCAAAATATAGATGAGAAGTAAAGCTGCTGAAGTGGAGATTGGAGAAAGTGGAATAGAATAGAAAGTTCAATAGAATAAACACGTAAATGTGTATTTTGGATGTTAGTCTGAAAGACAAGTTTTGAAAGTTCTCAAAATTGACCAATGCAACTGTGGGTAGTGTCTTGACTCAAAGTCATGAAATCAAAATTTCTACTATTAATCTCTTCTCTGATGATGAGGGCGGAGCAACCTGTCACTCACACGAGATCCACCAATAGCAAACCACAACCATCCAATCAATTCCAAATGAACAAAATCAAGCCCCGCCCGCATTTGTTCTTGTTCTAGAAGTAGTTTCACTCGGATGTACGTCACAATAGAGAAGAAAAGTCTGTCGCATCTTCCGTTTCATGCCGACTTTAAGGGAACATGACACATTTAGAAATAAAATTGGTAATGTTTAAAGCTGCAGTCCGTAATTTTTCCTCTTTGTCGCCATCTCTGTTCGAAATCTGCAATTGCAGTTATTCGCAGAATTATCAACTTTACGTGGGTTGTGCCCCGGCACGGCAAAGCTCGGATGAATCCAATGTTTTGAGGAGAATGTGTGGCTGTCAGTCGCCGCCGGTGTGGATACTGTCATTCGCAATCACAGCTCCTACTTTTTGGAAGTATGACCAACATATGAATTTTCACCGGAAAATGTCGTCTGAACAAGTAACATCCACTTTTGTTCTGACCAACTAAGGGGGAAAAAAGCATTGTAGTAAATCACGCTGATTAAATGTAACGACCGCTTATCATATCACGCCAAACCGTGCAAATTATACTTTGTTCTCAAATTGTTAATGTTAAGAACATCAGCACTGCGTGACTACATTTAATGCCCTTCGATATTATCCTTGTTTTCGCATGGACCCGGTTGCAGTCTCTTTTTTTCTCCGAAGTCCGAAGTCTTTTGCGTTTTACAGCGGGTGAATCTCCAGTTGTCACTGGTGATTGTCGTTTGAACCTTTCTGGATCCGCCATCAAATTGATAAGTTTAATTATATCAAGTGCTGTGAGAAAAGGCTATAAATCTCCACCTCCACCATCCTCACATTCATAGCCTACTAGCCGAGACTTTTCTTTATGTGTACAGATGTGACGTAATGACGCAAAGACATGCTCGAATTTCCCGCAGAAATCCACCAGTACCACTGGAATTAAAATCATTATTAAAAGCTTACCGTTTTGAATCGAGCTACGGCAAGCAGAGAGTTTTGAACACTGGCTGGTTATTTACTTGCTCAAAAATTTACTTTGGATAATTTTTAACCCAAAAAAGTTACGGAATGCAGCTTTAAATTAATGTTCTACTTTTAAAGTAAACCGGTGTGCTAAAGCATTAAATTCCACTAGTATTGGAATTTAAAGTAGAACAGTCACTGATCCCACACAATCTCAAACAAACTGCCCAGAATCTCTCCACATCAGCTCTTTAAACAGAAGCTAGCTAAGATCATTTCAGCCGTGCGCGGGCCTGATTGACAGGAGCATTGTGTGGGGTATCGGGATCCCGTCAAGGGCATTAGAAGGAACAACACTGACCCCGTGGAGGAGACCTGCACTCTCAGCATCTCTCTCTGCTGAAACTAGCCTGTTATCAGCAGCATGTAAGTCATAGCGAGACACAACGTTAGCACTTACATGCTGACACCGAGATGCTAGTGCTGTAGAGACATGGCCATCCATACAAAACAGGCCAGGATGCATCGGAGGAAGAACAACACAACTGGTCAATTTTGTTACTGATGAAGACCATTCAGAGCTTTAATTCAGAGGTTTATTATTGGCACACAGTCAGACGCATGCAGGTTATTCTGCATTGAAGCTCATGTGAATTATGGCGCAGCGATCCGTTCTGCAAACGACCCCGAAAATTAGCATAACCTGTTATTTCTGTGGTTTGTGGTTAGAGTTTTCCCTCCGTCCAGAACTAATCTGTCAGAGGCATAATAAAGTGGGGTTTGTATTCTTTGCATGGACCTTGTGGTTCTTGCAAAACTCTATTATTAACGCATGAGGCAAACCTTTACAGTTTTTTAACAGCCTGCTAAAAAGACTTATCAGTGTACAATATGCATATTACAATAATTCATATAAAATGATTACTGAAAGCCAAAGGGACACCAACATTCAAAAGTTTGGGGTCAGTATGAATTATTATTATTTTTTATCAGCATTGATGCATTAAATTAATCAAAAGTGACTGTAAAGTTATTTATAATGTTACACAAGATTTCAAATAAAAGCAGTTTTTTGTTTGTTTGATTGTTTGTTTTACTTTCTACTCATCAAAGAATGAAAAAAAAGTATCAAGGTTTCCACACAAGCATTAAGCAGCACAACTATTTTCAACATTTGAGGATCAAATCATCATATTGAAATGATTTCTGAAGGATCACGTGACTCTGAAGACTGGAGTAATGATGCTGAAAATCCAGCTTTAACCACAGAATTTAAATTATTTTTTATAATATATTACAATAGAAAACAGCTATTTTAAACTGTAATAATATTTTACAATATTACAGTTTTTACTGTATTTTTAGATGAAATAAATGCATTTTTTTAAATACCCCAAACTTGTGGTTAATACGATGATACAAACATAAGAGTTTTGAGGAAAAAAAATAAAAAAGAATTGGGGGTGGGGGGGCTTTTACCTGCTGAAAAACAATCTTAAACTGGTGTAAAATCTTAGTTGGTCTGTTTTACCAGTTTTAGAGTGGAATTGGACACTTGTCAGGCTGTGAGAATGGCTAATTCAGCAATCATGCCAGCAAATCACATTAGGCTTAGCTTTAAGCTGTTTTTCTTTTCTTTTTTTTTCTCTCAGCAGCAGTAACTCCAGTCATTTTGAAATATTAATGTACTGAAATGGCTCCTATCAGATTAAACATTTCATCATATACTTTAAAGTGTATGATATTTCAATATTACTTCAAAGGATGACACACCACACAGTATCTAGAGATGAGAATATCCACTAGCGCGCTGAGAGAGAAATTTTGTGATTTTGATAGCAGCATGTAAACAGCATGAAAGTGAAGCAACTCACAGCGAAACCTTAAGGGAACGTGATTAGGTTTTAATGAAATCTCAAGGTTGCGTATCTTTTTTTCTTCAAGATTTGAAACACCATTTAGCAATCAATACGAATCTATAACCTAGATTTACAATTAAAAAACTTAATCAAAGTGCTAGTTTGTCAAGCGGATCAGAGAGACGCATAATTCTCAACATCAAGTCTCAGAATTCACTCTAAATTAACAACAAAAATAAAACCAAGAATGATCAGAAACTCTGTCACCTCGAGACCTGTGAACGACGCCAGTGTTTTCCTGATGCGGTGCCACATAAGGAAGCAACACTTGCAGTGATAAATGACACTCCAAAACAAGGTTTTATTTGGTTTCCCTGTATTAAGTTAAAGATGACCTATTATGCCCTTTTGCAATGTCTTGATTTAGTTTTTGAGCTCTACTAGAGCAGGTTTTCATGCTTAAATGTAAAAAAAAACACATTATTTTCTCCATGTTCTGCATTGTTGCAGCTCCTCTCTTCCCAGTCTGTCAGTAAAGCTCTGTTTACTTCCTGTCTCTATGAAGCCCCTCCTTCTGAAAAGCACAATGTGCTCTGATTGGTCGGCATGATCAGTGTGTTGTGATTGATTGAGCGCTTCCAGTGTGTTTGGGAAATGCCCCGGCCCTTACCACAACCACAAGTTTCAACTTTACTCAACCAGGCCACGCCCATTTATTTTGCATATGCCTTTGGCGGGAATTATTTAAATGAGGAATATTGTGACTGATCTGTAAATCTGATATTTGCCTTCATTTGAAGGTTTATTCTGAGCTGGCCATTAATGCACTAAAGTTGTTAGTGTCATTTCACCTCAGACTGGTGTAGCTACACTACTGTCATGAATTGATTTTACTGTACATTACAGGAGTCCTGCGGTGACTCAAACAATCCTGTTCACCTGCATAAAACTGTGACATGGACATAAATTAGATGAGTTTTGTCTTCTTAAAATGTCATAAAACTAAATTTTTTACATGAAAGAGGACCAAATTGTCTACATGTTTTGGATAGGCATTGATGTCAAGCTCATTTGTCAAGCTTCACGCATGGTTTTTCATCTAGTGGGTCCTTGCTGTCCATTTTAGCCTTGCAGGGCTCTTCATACCGATGACAGCAAGGGGAAAAAACAATACAAAATGCAAAACAAGAATAGAATAGAATAGAATAGAATAGAATAGAATAGAATAGAATAGAATAGAATAGAATAGAATAGAATAGAATAGAATGAGGCATTTATATAGCGCTTTCAAATGCGTAATTTGACAAACAAAATGCATGCAACTATCCATATAACTGTGCATAGTTAGGTGCATAAAATAGGCTCAGGAATAACTTCTACACCAAACCATTAATAGTTTCATTTGAACTCATATTACAATTATTACAATTAGCTTTATCATTAATCGAGTAAAGAGATATTTCCACACAAAAAAAAAAAAATATATATATATATATATATATATATTGGGACCTTTATAAATACTGTACATTAAAAATATTTTCCCTATGCAACTGAAAGAAGAAGAAAAAATCCCCCTTTTTTAAAGCATATATTTAACTAATGAGGTTTATGTTTTAAACAATGAATAATGCAATTGGGAAGGCATATTAAACAATTTGTTCTCTGAAAACAAATCTTATATGTGTATGTTTGCTACACCTACAGAAATGAACTCAAGATACAGATGGTTTGCTTTGCTTCCCTGTATTAATAATAACCTAAATGTTATCTTAAACATGAATAATTTTAATATATTTGTATATTAAATGATTAAATTAGTTTCATGGGTTTATCAAAGCCAGATCTCTTCAAGATGCTGAAGTGCATGTAAGCCTCTTTGGGAATCACCGCTCTAACCAACCAGCATGAACTCAGAACATCCTGAAAAACCATGAATGAATCCGTCACAATGTAAAAAGCAGCAGACAGTGGCTGGCGTCTGAAACAGAGCTGGAGTTGCTAATACTGTTGCAGTATTTGTGTGACCTTGGAGCTGTGTCGTCGCATAGCAGGTGAGCTGATATTCGAGCACTAACAGACTGCCACATTTACATGACACACCTGACAGCGTAATAACCTGACCTGATCTATGAATCCTCTTATACTGATTAACATCTGAACACTTCCCCAAGGATGTAATTCTCTCTCTCTCTCTCTCTCTCTCTCTCTCTCTCTCTCTCTCTCTCTCTCTCTCTCTCTCTCTCTCTCTCTCTCTCTCTCTCTCTCTCTCTCTCTCTCTCTCTCTCTCTCTCTCTCTCTCTCTCTCTCTCTCTCTCTCTCTCTCTCTCTCTCTCTCTCTCTCTCTCTCTCTCTCTCTTTCAGGACAACAGCCTTCAGCACTACATTAACAAGAAATTAAGCCTCTGCCATTCATGTTCCAATCAATGGAAACATGTGATCCATGAAAGGAGTCTGGTTGACTTGTGCCAGGGCACGAGGTGTGGCATTAGCCAGTGGCTCCATGAGAGCTGAACCACTCAAATTAATTGAAATGGGTTAAATTGGTACTGGTGAAATGGGTAAAGGACTGAGTTAAAATGTCAAAACAAAATAATAAAAAAGTGTGCGTGTGTGTGCGTGTGTGCGTGCGTGTGTGAGAGAGAGAGAGTGTGTGTAACACTTTTGCATTTTATAAATTGAATTGTATAGTTAAGTAAATGTAATTGTATAACAGGCTAAATAATGAATAATGTTACTATATTCATATGAACAAATTGAAATACAAAAGAATAACACAACGCTGACACAAACGCTGTTAAATCAAATTCAGTTGGCAAATGATAATTTCTGACACTATGGTAATGCATGTTTATTTAGATATATTTATGTTGCTCGTCCACCAGCCCTTCCACCCCTGACTGATCAAAACCTTTACAATGAAAATAAAACCTGCAAAACTCCAAAATCAGCATAAAGGGTTTTGACAAAATAATTGGTTGTGACAATAGCTTGTGACAGGTGATCAAACCTCAGGCTGCGAGAGAAGACAATGTGGAGGCCTGAAAAATACAGATTAGTAGAGATGGTACTTTTGTTGAATATAAAGGCTTTAGAAGAGCTGAAGTGTCCTGAATGAGTTCATTGAAAGTCATGTGTTTTGTCCGAATGGGATCCAACCTTTAATTACACCTTTGTACGCCTGCTAGGCCATGATGGCCTCCGTAATGAAACAAGGACCTCTATTGTGAGCCGCTCACACTCATGCTGTCACACGTCTGTTTCTGTTTCTGAGCCTGCGCTCACCTGGACTAGAAGAGGTTGTAGGTTAAAGTTTGTTTTCTTTTTCAATCTTCTAGGAAACAGGTTTCAGCCTTTTCCAAACCCAGGATCCCCTTATAAAGCTATTTGAAATTCTTTAACACTGCATAATCTCCCAAATGAAATAAATGTTTTGTAAAATATCTAAATGTCCTTAAAGGTACTTGAGAAGCAAATCTGAATATATATATATATATAAAGACCTCAGATTGTTTAAGAGAGTATAGAGTAGTTATCTTGAATCTATTGTTTGTAACTGTTTTTTTTTCTTAGCCCACTGCCATTTTTTCTGCTTTAAGCATAAATCAGTCAAATAAATAACTATAATAAAGTTAGGTTTAAAAACAAGCGGTATAGTCAACATTTTCTGAAGAGACTCGATCGCTTTATATGATGAACAGACTGAATTTAGGCTTTTATTCACATATAAACGTTGATCAGCGAACATAAACAGAAGCTCAACCGAACTTGATGCGCGAGAACAAACTTTTGCAGAAGCTCAAACGTGCTGCGTAACACGAGAATGAACCTCATTGGTTCTTGCAGAAGCTCAAACGTGCTGCGTAACATGAGAATGAACCTCATTGGTTCTTGCAGAAGCTCAAACGTGCTGCGTAACATGAGAATGAACCTCATTGGTTCTTGCCGAACCTCAAACGTGCTGCGTTACACAAGAATGAATCTCATTGGTTCTTGCAGAAGCTCAAACGTGCTGCGTAACACGAGAATGAATCTCATTGGTTCTTGCAGAAGCTCAAACGTGCTGCGTAACATGAGAATGAACCTCATTGGTTCTTGCAGAAGCTCAAACGTGCTGCGTAACATGAGAATGAACCTCATTGGTTCTTGCCGAACCTCAAACTTGCTGCGTTACACAAGAATGAACCTCATTGGTTCTTACAGAAGCTCAAACGTGCTGCGTTACACAAGAATGAACATCATTGGTTCTTACAGAAGCTCAAACGTGCTGCGTAACACGAGAATGAATCTCATTGGTTCTTGGTTGGTTGGTTGAACGAAAGTCTTACGGGTTTTGATATGATATGAAATTTTGGGGGGAACTAACTTAAATAAGTAAACTGGTTGCCTTAATTAATTAATTGAAACTAAAAAAAAAAAATGAGTTAATCCAAAGAAAGAGATTAGTTTAATCAATAGAAACTCAAAATATTATGTTATTTGAACAACATTAGTGAATCCAAGTTGATATGACAAAAGAAAAAAAAAAATTAGAAAATATCATTTTAAATAATATTAACAAACACTATAATAAAATACAAACAATATTAAAATAACATTGAGAGATGACAGATATTTTTGTCTTGGCAAATCTGTTTATGGGAAAGAAGTCATAAATTGTACCTCTTGAAAAAAATCTCAGTTATTTCTCCTAGACAGCAAGTATATGGAGAGCAAATGGAGAAATGTTTGAGTTCGTAGCTCTACATCAAAGCACAGTTTGAGCCATTTGAGATCTTCTCTGAAACTAGAGCAGACTAATGTCAGATTTCTCTGGTCCAGAAAAATATGAAACATTTTCACTCCTATCTAGGAGAAACAACTGAGATCTCTTGTGTGATATAATAGTATGTGATTGTGATAAGTGCTGTCTGAACTCCAGACGTCGGACAGATCTCGTGTCATATGGACAGAGCCGAGCCGACAGGATCGCCAGAATGATGTCGCCCTCATGATATTTCACACAAAATCTACTCTGATTGCCTCCTGCAGGTCTTTCAGTAAATATTTCATCAGCTCGCTGTTGGAGAGTAATCTGGAACCACAGGTGTTTTGCAAGTGAAAAGTTTTCAGATTTTTGCTAAGTTAAAATCGATAGTCCTTGAGTGCTAATGCATTTCTTGGCTCGTGAGGGCAACGGTTCATCGTACTGTTTAACTACTGCAAGTAATAGACTGATGCATGAGCAATCAACAAATTGCCACAAGTTTTATTTTTGGAAAACACGTGAAAATATTTTTAACTGGGGCAGTTGAACTCCAAAAATGCACCATAATTGTAGTTATGACTCATGCGCTATATTCAGAGTCTTGGAAGCTTTAAAATCACTGTTATTTACTGAAAATCTTGCCCTATAAAGGAGTCTCATCAATTAAAATGTGCTGTCAGTAATGATACATGCAAAAACCAATGACATCAAAGTTATCACATGGCTTCAGAACATTTGGAAAATCTGTCAGAGCTACATGCGGGCGAGTAAATAATGATCTTGAATTTTTTTTCTAAATCTCATCTCAATTTATTAGGTTAAAACATAAATAAAATATAGGCTAAGTCCAGATGAGTATTAAATGTGTTTTTAGAATAAGAAAAGCAGTGTTTGAAAAATGTGTCTGCACACCAGATTTCTGAATGCTTTTGATGAAAGAGCCAAAAGAGCCTTTTTATCCAAAGAAAACATTTTCCAAATATCATAACCCTTTCATCCACTTTTCTACAGACAAATCCAGAGATATTACTGTTATCTTATACCCACTCAAGAGATAATTATAACATATCTTGGAGATATGTCCATTTAAGTGCTCACAGAAACGTGGTAAAACTCTGTCATTCAGGGATTCATTTGCTCTGAAGATTCTTCTCAACTCAACAGCGGTTACTAAGCAGGACAGAAACCTATAAACCGGTCAATTATATATGAGTACATTTCATCCTCTTTTTTTGCTGTAGACACTTTAAGGTTGAGCAAAATAAAGACCCAAGCGAAAATCTCTTAAAGAGTAACGCTTAAATAAATGAATGCACATTAAATGATGCATTAGAGGTTTGATATCTACCGTTTATAAATAAAAAAAATAATAAAAAAAAGTGATAATTTAATCGAGAGGTTTTAAATATGTAGTATTCTGAGTATCAGGGAGTAGAACTTTTTCATTTTGATCCATAATAGATAAATGATCTCTGTCAAGTTTTGATGATGTTCACTGAGGTCATAAAATTGGTTCATAAGGCTTGCACTGAAACTTTAAACTCTTTAATATTACAAAGTGATTCTCACAAAGATAATCACCATGTCCATACATATTCAAGTCCATTCACACACACACACACACACGCACGCCACATGCATCATTTAATATAATAAATAAATAATTTCATATACCAGTTATCATCAGCATTAAAGACTTTTAAAATCATTTTAGCTCAACTCACTTTCAGACAGCAGCGAGTGTTTGAAATAACATCTGTTTGTGATCCGATGTGGATTCTGATCATAAGGCAAAAATATTTTTATGCGATGCAAAAGACTATGTGCGCTAACCATTAGTAAACATGGTAACATGACCGCTTGAAGAAATCAGACAAATCATATAGGCTTTCACAATTGTGTATTTATTTTATCTGTCGGTCTCGTCTGATATCCAGATTTAGCTCAGAATATGTAAAAAAAAAAAAATAAATAAATAAAGCAACTCCTGTTTTTCAGAAGCTCCCTCTGTTTCTCTGACTGAAAATATAATTGTATTAGGACTTTCACTGGAGAGAGTGCTAAAGCTCCTCAGGTCGTATTTGTGGTGGAAAATTTGTAGAAATGATCATTCTTTCTGAATGTAATAATAAACAGAAACAGATGTGACTGAATATGTACAAGCTCCTTCTTTTGTGAAATAACAGTAAATACCGCTTTATTTCTGTGACTAATGTGCAATCTTGACACAAATTAATTCATTATGATCAATGTATCACTTATTATTGTAAAACTGGTAAAACATCGATACTTGGGTTATAAATCTTTAAGTAAACAACAAACGGTCACTTTTATCATGTTCATTTTGCGATCTCGTTAGTTTCCAGTGATTTCTTCATGGTTAGTTTTCTGATCAAACTTCCATTTGTTGGTGAAATGATGGGTTTGTGTGACGTTGTTCCAGAGAGGAGTGTTACGGGTGGGTTTTAGTGACTGTGATTTTGGGCTCGGTCTGTTAGCCGGCCCGGCCCATCGAAAGCTCTGGCTCACAGCGGCCCGACGGTGGAAATGCGGCCATTGCAAACATTGATATTAATTACAAGTCCTGAGAAAAGGTTACACACATAAGCAAAGGTCTAAGAGATTACAACCACCTCAGCAGAACAAGCATTATCTTGTTCCCCGGATAGTAAAACTACAGACGGAAGAGAAGGAACTAGCTCTGAAACGGGACACCACCGTCAGATGGACTGAGTGGTTTTTCATTCTTCCTAGCTCAGTTTTTGCAGTACGTCGCTGTTTGTAAGTGGTTTTGGTGCAGACGATTTAATAAATCCATCTGTTGGTCACGATTCTCAGAGTGCCTTTTAAATTATTCATACAACTTTGCACACATGTTTGCTCAGGCCTTCATTTAGTTACTGGGTTCATTCCTGTTCAGAACCTTTTGAGGACTTGTGTCGTAATTTAAGGAAGTGCTGCTTTAAATGATTATACCAGACTTCGGAAAAATATGATCTGAGAAAAGATTTCTAACAGGATGTCCATAAAGAACTGATTGGTGACAGCTTTTGCTTACGTGAAAAGTTTCTTTTCATAAATGTTGACAATGTCAATTATTTTGTGATGTGATCAAACAGGATGAATGTCATCAAATCTATTGCTAATACTCAATAGTGTTTGTGCTGTTGAATTCATAGATATCCATATAAGGCTAGATGTCTTAAGGCAGAGTCACTTCCGGCATCACCGGCGGCCATCTTACCACAGGGAAGCTGTGCATTAAGGTGAGTGATCAGCACGCACACAAATCCTCTTATCTCGCTGAAATCTTGACGGATTACAAACGGTTTGGTTTCTTACAAACGTTATTAACGTGGCTATAATTCTTTCATATGGAAGCCCATTGTTATAATTATTCATATGTATGCAGTGTCATAACTACCTCGCTGACGTTTATAACAAACCAAACTGTTTGAAAATCGGTAGAAAATTGAGCAAGTTATGGTTATTTAAAAGCACATGCACCATGTTACGAGTGAGCGAGCACCCTGTGGTAAGATGGCCGCCGTGTGCGGACGTCGACCTCCATTGGCCAGCAGCGCGCACAAGACATCTAGCCTTTATTATATGATATCTATGGTTGAATTCCCTCCAAATTGATGTCACTTCCTGGAGGATGATTAAATATTTAAAGGGATATTCCATCAAACTAACAAAAGTGAAAGTGATATTATTGAAATAGATATACATATATATATATATAAAATGAATTATAAACATGAAGAAAAAAAAGAAACTCCTGGAATGTTGTAAAAAAGTATGTTTGTTTTTAATTATTATTATTTTAGGAGAAGTTAAATTAAGTAATTAAACACACATTCAACTGCTGTGAATTGAAATGCGTCCCCCTTTTAAAAATATTTAATTGAATTCTAAATCAATAATTAATCAATTTTATTAAATCAGTTCATGCTGATAAATATTGCTTCATAAATATTTTTACTTTGAGTTAATTATTAAGTATTTTATTATTAATGACATTAAAGTTAATTGCAACACTGAACAAAGAATGAAAGCAAAAAGACAAATTCTGCATTTTCTCAGAAAATTCCTACATTTTTGACATAGTTCAAACAAAGGTCAGTTTCTCTTACTGTTTAAATATATATATATATATATATTTATATTTCTCAAAGGTTAGCAGTAACCTAATAAAATGAAACCACTTCATATCTATCTGTGAATCGTTGAAAGATTGTGCTCAAATGTAAAACTACAAAGAATGAAAACATCAAATGCAAACGCTGACTCTGAAGCAAAACGTTCCCGTCCTGAGATGACCTAAAAATATATATTGTGGATGTCACTAGGATTAATCTTGACTCCGTTATTATTGACCTGAGCCTGCAGGACCTGTGGCTTTAATTGAGCCGAGACAGATTGAGATAATTTGACATTTAGCAGCAGACACTTTTATATAGAGTCAATTTTAGGAGTGGTCCCTATGGAGAGACATGAGGTTAAGCGTCTGACCCAGAGCACAGCTGTAATAAAGCCAGATTATGATCTCAGGATCTCTCGGGCGTTCGGCTCAATCCGGCTTCTCTCTTGAGATCAAACCTCCGACCTTTGGGAGAGCAGCTCAGATCACGGGAGATGAGCTCACCGACGGGTTAACACCGGCCAGAGGTCTGTAAAACACACAAACAACTACTCTTTCTAACATTCAATTATTTGGCTCTGAACTGCATTTGCATCATCAGTGCATGCACTTTCATGAGCATTAGCAGCAGCTGCATTGAGACACCTTTTTAAAAGTTTTTTTTTTTTTTTGCTTTAAACTGATCAAATTCAGCCGATGTTAAACTAATGCATAAAATATAATGCATAACATTCTTTTGCATGCTCCAGACACACATTGTCATTGCGTTTCTCTTAGCTGCTTGCCTCTGAATAAACAGCATTTTGTTCATCTCTTTCAAACAATCTGCAACACACAATCTGCAATGTGTAATGTGCAAAGGGACAGATACTTCAATAACACAGTGAATCTGGCATCTTATACGCTTCTTCACATTGGTACTCGAGATGATGACATAAATGTATTATGATGTTAAACCAAAGCTGTATTATATTAAAAGTGCAATGTGAAAAGAGTAACACAGGCTCATTGGAAAAACGTGCTTTTTTGCAAAAACTCGTATAAATACAATTCACTTCAGTATCCAGTTGAAATGAACACTAGTGGCTGTAAAACACCAACAACTTTTATAACTAAATTATGGTTACATGGGCAGATTAAGTCAAGTCAAGTCACCTTCATTTATATAGCGCTTTTAGCCATATAGATTGTTTCAAAGCAGCTTTACAGTGATAATAGGAAATTACAGTAACAGAGATTGTTTTGGCTTTACAGCAGCTCTAGAATAAGGTTATTGTCCAGCTAAAGTTAGTTTTGATTGATTCACTTCCGTTGCAAAGATCATTAGTTATTAACTTAGCGGGCGCTAACACGACACCACTCTAACAGAAAACCCTTAATGCGCTCCGGCCGCTCATTCGCACAACAACAGTGTTTGGAGGCTCAAGAACGCAAACCTTGAAATAGGTTCCAAGGTGAAAAATTTTGAAAAACGTTATCATCTCCGTGTAAGCTTCAAAAACGTGAACCTGTGAAAACGCTGATGGCGTGCACATGCATATTACCTGTTCAGTCTACAGTATATATACGCGTTTGAACATATATGTGCGCAGACGTGTAGTCTTGTGTGTAGATTATCGATTAACAAAGACATTTTCTTGCAGTTCTTTGCAAAATACTATGTTATGACTTTAAAACACAAACAATAGTGCATGATTTGTGTTACGCCTGCCTGTTTACCCCTACTGGCTCTGTTACACAGTGCAGACGTTAGTTGGGCAATAGGTGTATTCAATCCCTAATTAACTCACCATAGGTATAAAGACCTGTGACTTGGAGTGAGAGGTCTCTCACTTCTCTCACTTCTCTCTCACATTATTTCTTTTGTATCTTTGTTTTTTCCATATTTATTTTTAGTGTCAGATATTGTTTATTTAGTAACCACACGCGTGTGTTTTTTTCCCCCTAGACGTCGGTTTCTTTTGATTGTTTAATACTTGTTTTGCTTGGTTTGTTAATAAATTGTTTCTTGTTAAAGCATTTGTTGTTTGCCTCTTTTATGTTGCGGTATATGAGCCAGCCGTAACGATTTGTAAACTCCTACATGCTGAAGATGACAATTTTCCATCTCTTTTCTGATGTAGTAAACTTTTACGGTGCAGCATTGCACACAATCGTGTGTAAGCCCCATCCTGTGAAACACACATCACGATTAAAGAGCTCAAAGACTTGTAGATGCAAGCTTAAATGGCGTTGTTTCTTCAGCAAATTAATTTTTATCTCACGTTTGCTTATCTTAGCACTATGGGTTAGGTTTGATGAAGGTGGTACGTTATTTTCAAGTGCAAAAGAGCATTAACTTTTCAGTGCCATTTACCAGATATAGATGCAATACATACAACAACCAACATAAGAAAATGTTGCCAGATTCAATTTCATGTCTTTGGATCCAACTGAACTTGCTTTAAGGCATTTCACTGCAATTCACTTTTAAAGTTTCGCGAAAAATCCAAGAAGCAACGTAATATCGTTTTGCAGAAATGTTGCCACAAGCTTGTTTTACAATGAGCCTTGGCTGGGAAAGAGGGAGGAGGGTACAGTCACAAACCAGGTGTGAATCCAGATTAAACATGCAGTACTTGGTTTAAGATCATTGTCATCGTCATCAGAGGAAATAAGTGAGCAAAAAGTGCAAGGTTTCAAAAAGATTTCATCTCACTCCTTCCAGCGTATACATCCTGAAGTGCAGTTCAGCGAGGACAATGTGTGATAAAGAATTCAGAAATCAAAGTGCAGTTTGGTGTTGCATACAAAGTGATTCATTGCTATCCATTCATTGTCACAGTTAAGCAGCTACTGCATGATTATGCTCACGTTCTTAATGACTCCATCTCTGAGAAATTGCAAAAGGATGTTAAATATGCAGCAAATGAACTGTGGCCAACAGGATAGTGCCGGACAATCATGCGCTCGGTCTCGAGAGATGGACAGGACTGTCAGATTGGGTGCCAAATTTGATAAGACGGTTGGAGAAAAGCTTCTCGGATAATTGCTCAGATTAGTCACTGGAGCTCATTCATAATGAATCTGTGTTGTTAATTATGTATGTTTGTGCTGTCCTCTTTGTGTGAACGAATGTTTTTATCTCATTGTATACATCGAGCTCTCCCTGTACGATGGATATGCAGAATCTCGGCATGCACGGTGTTTGCCGAAGCCCTGATGTTTCATGTTTTATATATAAAACCTCCATGCGATGTAGACACAGAAATAAATAGTTAATCTGAGTTATTTCATTGAATTTCCACGAGTGCGGCCACGGGTCACAATAACCAGATGGAAGTGTGTGGGTTTGATTCGCTCCAGAAGTGAAACAGGTCACACACAGGTCAACTGGCTGCGAACAATCGTATGTAATAATATTAATGATTATGTGGAATGCAGAGGTTATAAGCCGACAGTATTTCTTTTTTTAAAGTCACACATTGTTCTACTTGACATTTAAATCCATAAAAATAAAAAAAATAAAAAAATAAAAACACTGAACTGAACTTTTGAGTCTGAACTTTTGAAGACTTTCTGGTAAAAATTATTGAGTGCTGTAGTGAAATGTCGACTAGATATCATTCACTCGTCTCGTTCTGGCTAGTTTTGCTCAGAATGAGATATTAGTGTAAAACTGTGCAGTATTTACTGTACACTTATACTATTTTTCTTTTACCAATACCAAGCAGTGCGCATTAAACGTTTCCTAACAGTAGTACCTGTACCTGCAACATTGACCTATTTAATTTTTAATACTTGTTGACTTGATTGCTAAACACATATATTGTGTACTATGTCTTATAAATGCACAACAGTTTGCAAAATGTGTTTTTAATTGAGTTTAAAACGGTGTGTGATGCAGTTGTCACATGACCTCACTATACATGCATGTTTAATTTAGCAAGTGGTGTCCAGTTAGTTGAACAGAAATGTTTTGCACTTTTTGGTATGTAATTGCATGTAATATTTTGTAAAACGCCAAGAGTCAAGAAGGAGATGGCCAAAAAAAAAAAAAAAAAAAAAAACATTCAGATTCTTCATTCGTCACACCAGAAATGGAAGGTGAAGTTGAGTGCATTGCATTGGTTTAAAACTACACATTTATGCAAATATAGTAGATCATGTTGTTGTTTGATGCATACAGAAAATGTGCATGATATAGGCCTATATTTTATTATTTTAATTTATCTTATTGTCTGTATTATTTTATTGATACTTATTAGTTTTATATTTCTTTTTCTTGTAATTATTATTATTTTATTTTTTCTGTATAATGCTTTGGCAATATTGTATGTAAACACAAGCATGCCAATAAAATACTTTTAATTAAATTGAAGAAAGAAAAGTATAGAAAATACTACAAAAACACTACTCTTTGACTTTTGTACTTTACACTCTGAAGGCCAAATGCTGAAATCAAGTCAACCCATAAGAGAGAAGAACTATATATCAGATCTCTTTAATATCTCTGTTTCTCCTCGACAGGAAGATCAGATGAAGACATGATGACGTTGAAGATGACGTTGTCCTGCTTTCTTCGACTGACTAGACTAGACTAGAATTTCAGAACAATGTCTCAAACTGTGCTGACAAATCAGAGTTCACACAAAGTCCACGCGTTCCCTACGGTTGTTTGTTTCAGGATCAGAGATGCTCAAGTGTTCCCGTCGGCCCGTTCCTGTGACACATCGTAGGGAAAACATGGATTTGAATTCCCATGATATTCCAGCGACATCAATGAGATCACCAAGAGCCATCCACCAGATGGGTCTGCCAGCTGTGTCATTGATCATTTGTGGCTGTTGCGATTTCCTTCCATGTAACCAAAGCCTTTGAACCAAACACTTTGCTTGTGTAAGACCAGCATGTGTTGTCTCAGGACAACCGTCTGTGTTTCTGAAGTGTTTCAGGAGCTCTGCTAATAGGAGGTGTCGGTAGACACAAATATTGCCATAACACACTCGGATCTGCGGATGAAATGGATCCGACTTGAGATGCTCAGTTCCCACTTGTACCATGTCAGACAGAAGAACATCAGAGGAGTCCGTTCAAGGAAAGCCATCACATATTCCCAGCCGGTTTCATTCAGGCTGGAAGTCAGGCCTTCACAGCATAAACAAAACTGACCTTAGCATTGCTTTTTATCAGCGTCTAGCCAACATTTCTTGTCAACTGCAGCTTTAATCAGACCTAAGGGCCTTCCTCTGCGACTTAGCAGTGGAAAATATGAAAAAGATATCTGGTCCATGTTTCTTACTGAAAATAAAGCATGTACTGGACCTACTGCAGAAAATAGTAGACTAGCATCTTCATGCATTTTCCTCCACAACTCACAAACTGTAACAAATATGCTCATTAGCTATGAGAAAAAAAAATCGAATATACGCAAATTACATGTTTTATTTTATAAATGAAGCCTTACTGTAGCTCAAGTACCCTGTTCACGAGTTTGATTATCAGGGAAATCAAGAACTGATAAAATGTGTACCTTGAATGCAATGTAAGTTGCTTTGGATAAAAGTGTCTGCCAAATGCATAAATGTAAAGTTTAAAGTTCTAGGCAACAAGTCCAATCAATCAATCAATCAGTGTTTCGAATTATGGAAAGTAAAGTAATACTGATTTTAATACGAGTCAGTGGAGTGAATTCACTAAACAGTTCACGATTCCACCCGCAACCCGCTTTAATCTGACTCTAAATACGCTAAGATAGCACTGTGCTGTGAATACTGAAATCCACAGTCATTCTTTCCAGCACAATGTGACTTCATGCATCATATCTGAATACATAAGATCTGAGAGGACTGTCAGTGAGCAACTTCAATGCCTCATGCAAAGCTGTTAGACAGTCAATGGTCAAAAGTCACTGTATGCTTTCATGTTTTGGAACAGAGCAGTTTGCACCTAAAATGCCCTTGCATGTTGAAAGGAAAGGAAATTATTTTTGGCTGAACTATTCCTTTAAGGAGGTCTTTTCATGCATATTCAGAGTTAAATGTGTTGCCCGTCGGGATCTGTTAGAGACTTTCACCCAATGCCCTTTAAGAAACATTGTGCTCGACAAACTGCAGCTGGGAAGACTGTCTTGTTGTGACTGCTGTGATCCTCGCTGTGGACTGAAATAGGAGTGAGAGGAGACCTTTCTCTGCTAATTTCTGCTCTCCTGTCAAATTATGACACCATGCTAACAATGCAAGGTTTTATCGCATTACAGCATGAGTTCAGCGCAGAAACCAAAGCTGCAAACTGCAAAAATCCAATCAGTATTGTCTTGTTTTTCAGTAAAAGCCTCTGAATAACCTGAATTCACCTAAGAAGCAAAGGTGCATGAAATATAATATTATGTCTGTCTAATTTAGTTTCACACTCTGCTATAGCAAATGACACTTTACTAGGCAGCATTTCCATATTTTTAGTGCAGAAAACGCAATAATTCAAAAGTTGCAAATACAAAATATGGTCTGTGAAACACGGGTCACACACAGAGTAAATGGAGAAATTTCAGGCAAAGATGAAAGTAATGAGTATTTTTCATCATATTAAGACATAATAAATTACTCTGAGACATTCAATGAAAAGGCAGTGTTGTGCTCCTGTTGATGAGCCCAAGTCAAGCAGAAAATAACATGTCATTGGGGACTAAAAAACAGTTCATGTGCACACTTAATGACATCGACCCAGCCTGAATGCTAATCTCAGGTTAGTTATTTTCAACATCCGTGTTCATTAAAGGAGCGTCTTATATCAATGTACTTTGGGCATTCTTTGGAAGTGCTTGTAGCAATTTGTGCTAGAAACTTTTTTAATGCACTAAAGCAACTAAACCATGATGTCCGGAGGGGGTATTTATTTTTATTGGCCTTAAAAGTTTGATTAAACCATGAAAATATGAGGAATATACTTTATATTATATATTTCGTAATATATATATATATATATATATATATATACATATACATATACATATACATATACATATACATATACATATACATATATTATTTTATTTTATTTTACAATGCAAAAAAAAACAGAGAAAAACAAAAAGGTTCACATAAAGCATATATTGACTACAACATAATCAGTAATCAGTCTCTTGTTTTTGCATGTTTCATTGCGTTCTCACAAATAATATTATTGACTCCAAGTACACCTATGCAATATGTTTACAAAATCTTTAACACATTCTTTCTAATATTTGAATGAAGGGTGAAGATGTTGATTTTCCTAGGCCAGACATCATAAATTTCAAAATTTGTACTTGACAAAATCTCTAAAAACCTGCGTTTGGAGACGTTATATGACTCATTCACTGTTTGCATAGTTCTCATATTGAAAACAACAAAAAGATCACACCACTTTGAACCTTTCAAACCTTTAAAATGAACTGTGATGCATATTGACAGGATTTTAGCATTCTGCAACAGGAATGATATTTAACCACACGCTTCAAAAGCCCTATTCGGACGGGACTAGTGTAACATGGAGAGGAGGGGTAAAGTAATAATTACCAGAGCTTCTCTGTGATTTTAGTCCCGTCCGAATGTGCATCTCAGTGATCATCACGGACAATGTCAGTAAAGATTACGGTGACTTTTACCATCAGTAAAAAGGTCAGGAAAAATGACCTCAGGTGATACTAATCCCGTGCGAATAGAGCCGCTGTAAACATGTACGTAAATATTCATTTCGTGTTTAAAAGTAGTTTTCCGCGTTTTTTTCCAAGTATGAAGACGCTTGAAAAAGCGTTCAGTTGCGTTCTAGTCACTGGGACGAGTCTGTGGCAAAACTCAAGTGTTTTCCACACATCATTCAGATCAGAAAGAAGATCGACAGCACTTGTTAGAGGCACGAAACACCTTTTAGCGTTAGGTAAGTGCCTATCACCAACACAATCCAATCTGAAGTTAATTAATACATCGTTCGACCAGACTAACATAACTGATAATGTATATGACATAACTGTTTTATACATATAAATATAGGTTATATGTGTTTGCGCACGTGATATCAGGAAGCAACGTAATACACACATGGCGACAGGAGTGACGGCGGTGTGTAAATCGAGTTACTCTCCCACTTCTGCTAGTTTTACTGAGATCTCTAATCCTGTGTGAATTGGCCATTAATATTACAGACTTTTTACCTGTGGTAAAATTACATTACTCCATCTCCTCTTGTAAAGTTAATCCCGTCCGAATAGGGCTTAGAGTTTTCAGACCTCTAGACTGTTTGCTTGGTTAATTTGTTAAGATGTTGCTTTTTCTTCTTGGTCCGGTTCACTTTAACAAGGGAATATTTCAAATCGTACCAAAATGTGTTTATGCAAATCACATGTGAGTAAAACTGTCCTCTTATTGGTCAGAGTTTCCTCTGCGTCATCCATCAAGGTGGACTGACAAGTTATTGTAGCTTTATCTGTAGCTGCCGTGACACACAAACACTTCATTCCTGCTTTAACTTATAAATTATATATTTATTAATAATGCAGTTAGAGCGGGAAACAATGCTTCATCTGGACAGCATTCTTGCAATGCACGGAGAAGAGCAAATACACAACATTTTAAGATGAAGAGGCGCTCTTTGGTTTTCACCAGCGATAACTAATGTGCTCACTTACAGAATCAGACACTGCTGCTTTTCATAACACATTTCCCGTTGGTCTTTTGGGTTGGATTGCTTTCTCACCTCAACCAAACCGCCCCAGAGTTTGTTTTCAGTCGGGTCGAGTATTGTTGAGGCGATCTCGATGCGATTGTTTTGGTGCAGATCTGAGAGCAATTGCTGTGTTCAGCAACACACACAAAAAAAAAAATCCGTTAAATTTATGGTAAAAAACTGACAGCTGTGGTTACAAGAAATTTACTGTAAAAAATACAGTAGCAACATTTTAGGTTTTACAGACTTAAAATTTACAGTAATAAACCATATTTCATTATCTGATATAATGTTCATTTACCGACCTATTGAAGTATTAATATCTGTTTTGTACCATTGTAATACACTGCCAACCAACAATCACAACTATAATGAGAGTCACATGATCAATCAAAGCAGTTCTTCCACAAGCAAGTTAATACTGATATATATAGAAGCTGCACAGTGTCATTCACACAAACATTAAACACCATCATGGTAACACACATGAAATTTTAAAAATACAATTTAACAACATTAAATGTAACATAAAACCCTAATGTACATAAGTGATTAGAAAAAAAAACTATGACGAAACAGTTATTTCAACAAAAATACATCTAATGTGATGCGTCACGCAGGGAATTGTGTAAATTTAACGGTATATTACAGTAAAAAATTACATTAAATGTACCATTAAATCTATCACAGTTATTTACCGTATATAAGGAAACTTTCTGTTAACCAATTAACAATTTTTCACTGTAGCATTTTTACAGTCTTTTACTGTTAAATTCACGATCATTTTTTACAGTGTATGCCTAAAGACCCGAACTAAGGGAGAAAACGCACCAAGTTCTGAAACAAACGCTCCAAACGAGACAGATGTGAAAACGCCCTAAGTGTGTGCATGCAAATCGAACACACAGTCTGGGAGAAAAAAAAATAGTCAGAATGAAATTGGCTGTAGAGCGGAGCGGTGAAATTACATCTGTTTACCACCAATCCACAAGTGAAGCTTTTCTGACTGGCATTTGACAGAAATTACAATTGACCATCCAAGAAGCAAGCACTCAGAAAATGAATAATTTTAAGAAATGAAGTCTGCCAATCTTTCAGAAGGAAACATAATTTTTAGCTTATATTCACTGCTGAAAGAAAGGAACTATAGCCTGGAGGAAAGGAAACATCAAAGATGTCTTAGACAGCAATGAAATTGAAGTATCTTGCTTCTCAAATATTTC
This sequence comes from Abramis brama, assembly GCF_963993115.1. NCBI lineage: Eukaryota > Metazoa > Chordata > Actinopteri > Cypriniformes > Leuciscidae > Abramis > Abramis brama. The sequence continues at coordinate 65,238,573 of NC_139964.1, forward strand.
TCCCAAGAAAAAGATCTCAACAATATCTCAAACTGTGCTCAGATTTACCAAGATATCAAAGTGTGAGATCATAAAGAACTCAAATATTTTTCATCAAATTCTTCCAAAATCATATGTCCTGAGCTCCTCCACAATAACTTTATATCTCTATACTCTAATTATTGTCTATTTTCACCTCTTGTGAGGATCTGACATAAACATGATACTAAAATGAAACTCCATTAAGTTCCCTAAGCTATGAAAGAGCAACATCCGAGTCATAAAGGTCTCTTCAGGGTGCACTGAAAACCTCACCAGTACAAAAGGACACATCTAAAATTAGCATTATTACGAATAAAAATAAAATATATCTATGAGAGAATTACAGTCCTCTCGGTTCTCACCAGGTCTTTGTAAGCAGACTACACTGTGTGTTTTCTGTGCTTTACAGCCTGTCCACACCACATAAAAGAACTGCACACTTCTCTTAATGGAGACATAAAGCTTTCCAAAAGGTGGCTCTATTTTAATGACCAGTATGCATCATCGCGACAGTGGCCGCGGGCTCACAGAAACCTCCCAGTCCAATGCATTGCCACACCAGGATATGTATCGCAAATATCTAGTGCATTGTGACCTTTAATTAATGTTCAGAGAGATGTGAGCAAAACTTCTAAAGTGCCTGACTGAGTCGACATGAAATCAAAACAAACTCGGTTTACTTTCCTTTTTTTTTTTTTTACAACATTTATTTGTTTGTTTACTATTCCTACTTTCCTATCCTGTTCCTGCTCTTATTGTGAATGATTCATTAGTGCATAATATATATATATATATATATATATATATATATATATATATATATATATATTTATAATGTAACTTGCTCCTCCTTTTCGACATATGTTATCTAGTCCTATATTAACCACCTGTCATATAGACAATATAGTTTAAAATAATAAATAAACATTAAATAAATATAAATTTGCATTAAATAAACATTAAAATATTTGTAAAATAAATTGTATATATGTGTGTATATCTATATATATATATATATATATATATGTATGTGACCCTGGACCACAAAACCAGTCTGATCAGATTTATACATCATCTGAAAGCTGAATAAATAAGCTTTCCATTGATGTATGGTTTGTTAGGATAGGACAATATTTCGCCGAGATACAACTATTAGAAAATCTGGAATCTGAGGGTGCAAAGAAATCGAAACATTGAGAAAATCTCCTTTAAAGTTGTTCATTTATGTTCACGATTGTGCTGCATTCACTCACAAAAATAATTGTTTTATATATTTACAGTAGGAAATTTACAAAATATCTTAATGGAACATGATCTTTACTTAATATCCTAATGATTTTTGGCATAAAAGAAATATCTATATTTTTGACCCATGCAATGTATTGTTGGCTATTGCCACAAATATACCCGTGCGACACATGACTGGTTTTGTGGTCCAGGGTCAAATATTATATATATATATATATATATATATATATATATATATATATATATATATATATAAATAATCACAAGAATCAAAGTTTTACATATATTGTGCAAAAAAAAAAAGGTTAAAATGATAATTTGAAAAAAGCTCATATAATATTTTTGACTCCCACATTTTTTGAGGGTAAAGCTTGCACTGCTCATTTTAGATGAATTTCATTGTCCGTTTCCACCAGTTGTAGAAAGTGCCAGTGGATTTTGGAGACTGGAAGTGAAGCTGTTCGGGCAAGGGAAGCATCGAGCGTCTGGGTCCAGGGCTTCCGAGGGCTTCTTTAACATGCCTCCATATGGTTAACAGCCCTCATTCACACTGGCATTTTCCTGTACTGGTGAACAATGCTGACGCCGTCATTTATTGGTGGCAAGAACCATGAGGCATATCGGCATAAAGAAAGAGTCGATTGTTCTCTGGAGTTGTCATTCAAGCGGTTTGTCAAAGTTTACAGTCTGTGCAGTTGAATGGGGGTTCAAGGGTAAAAGGGGTTTGCGGTTTAACCATTTATTTATCAAACATATTAGCAACCACAGAAAAACTGGGAAAGTTTTGATGGGAAAGTTTTGAATCACCATGAAACCCTGTAATACAATACTATCACGATCCGTAAGCCACAATACAATATTATTGCGATTTTAAACATTTTGCAATATGCTGAGTATTGCAATAAAATATATTGTGATTTATTATATTTTTTCAACTTCAAATGTCCACATATGCTTTAATCTAACAAGATGAAGTTCTCAGTGTATTCATTTCACATCTTCATCCTGTGGTCGAAATCGATACTTGGTGTACGCCTGAAACTGCAAAGCAATCTGATATCCATGCAGAACACTCTAGCAACTACCCTAGCAATTACTAAAAACATCTTAGCAACTGCTGAAACAGAAATAATGGGAACATTTGGCAACATTCAGTTTCTTAACTATACCTTTGTTAAGAGACCTTGGGATTGTGGAAAGGCTTCTTCTTCCATGATGCACAAGAAAGCAACGCTCACATTTTCTTCTGAAAACTCACACTTAAGTCAGTTAAAGGATTAGTTCACTTTCAAAAAAAAATTTGCTGATAATTTACTCACCCCGATGTCATCCAAGATATCCATGTCTTTCTTTCTTCAGTCGAAAAGAAATTAAGGTTTTTGAGGAAAACATTCCAGGATTTTTCCACACAGAATGGACTTCAATGGCAACCAACTATTCCAACGTGATGATGTATTGTGTGGCACATGACATCAGAGATGGTACATGACAAGCATTTGTGGTTAAAAAGTATATATATATTTATACCATGGTCTGGGTGAATACTCGATTCTGATTGGCTGCAGGGTGTCCATTAAAAAGTGATAATGTACACCTAAATAAACCGTCAGGCGTAACCAAGGAAACCAAGTTATTGTTTGTAACTTGTAACTTTAGATTTAGATTGTAAAACTAATTAAAATAGAAACTAATGTTTTAAAAATGTGTTATTTGGCAAGTGACCATGGTATAAGCGGGTTAATGCCCTTCGAGGTGTCCATTATCAGGTTTTAATGGACTTCGGCAGAGGCAACCGTCCGACGCGCTCGCCGTCGTCCATTAAAACCTGATAATGGACACCTCGTCGGGCATTAACCCTTACATATTTTATTTTAGAAAATGGCCGATCGTTTCGCAAGATAAGACTCTTATTTCTCGACTGGGATCGTGTCGAGACTTTGAAGCTGCACTGAGACGGACATTTGAACCTTCTTTGAACATTGGGATAGTTGGTTGCAATTGAAGTCCATTCTGTGTAGAAAAATCCTGGAATGTTTTCCTCAAAAACCTTAATTTCTTTTCGACTGAAGAAAGAAAGACATGGATATCTTGGATGACATCGGGGTGAGTAAATTATCAGCAAAAACTTTTTTGAAAGTTAACTAATCCTTTAAGAAAAACTGCTTGAGTTCAATACCATAGGCCTTTGTTAGAGAGTGTAAGACGTTGTGCCTGTTCTCAATTATGGCGCAGAGAGAGATGGGCTTGTTTGTATTCAGAAATGTGAGTGATCTTGTAAAGACGAGACCTACAGCATGCAAATGACAGCTCAGCCACGCACATGAGCAGAGTCAGTCTCAGGCCTTATGTTTGTTTATTTCTACACTGCCCGTTAATGATGTACGACTGCGGCATCTCATTATTTAAGATAATGGAGTCTGCTATTATTGCTTATGATTAAACTCTAGGCAGTCAGGAGGCGTCGTAACATCACATATAAAATTAGACCAAAAACTTTTCATGCACAGAATCTGCTGCAGATGTATTGCAAATACACTGATTTTAAGGATTTTTGGAGCTAGAAAATACTACTTCAAAAATTCCATGTTTAATTCAATGTGTTGCTTTTTTCTTTAAAAATTATTTGTGCAATGTACTAGAGTGAAACTTGTTTCAAAGTAAATCCTACACCTTTTTTTTCTTTTTTTTCTCAATGAGATGTAGGCTGCTGCCTGAAAGCAACTAACTCGTAAATAAGCAGATATGAAAAATGCATTATAATAAATAATTTAATCAGTTTACTTTCACAATGTAGACTTGTTTGCATAACAATTCACCCCTTTCAAACTCTCACATATGCGTTTGCAAATAGACCAACAATAACCAGATTTTGTGCACGATCTAGCAAACACCGACAAGAAGATACTTGTAACTACCGATTTGTGTAAATTAATCTGACAGCAGATCAATGGCGGTGAAGGTGATTCATTCAGAGCGAATGGTTATTGACTGTGTGATTCCAGCTGGTGTGAAAACACTGGTCTAGGAAAGCCAAGACGTTGATTAGTCATAGAATTAGCTGAGGTTCAGCTTTCCCAAACTCATCCGTCTTTGCCAGCGTGGAAACCACACACACTGTACAACTCTCGAGGCTCAGATGGCACCGTTGTGACACTGAAAAAAACAATAAGTAAAATGTATTTAATTTTTCCCAAATAAACAATAGTTCTGAGGCACTCACAAGGAATATAAGTTTAAAAAGCCTTTATTTAAACTTGGCTATCCATTAAAAACATGCCAACATGTTTCGGCCTCTGTGGCCTTCTTCAGGCCAAATTCAAAATGGCAGGCTGTATATCTGCATGTGGTCACATGACCTAGAAGCACAGGTGCTCATCTGCACAGGTATCACCTGACAGAGAGCAATTACAACAAGTTACTTTAGATAAGACAAGTCACATTTTCAATATTTTACCAATTCCTTGTGGCTGTTTTTATATTGGAAGAACCAAGCGTAAGTTTAAAGAAAGATTAGCAGAGCACAAATATGCTATAAGAACAAGCAACCACCAATACCCTATGGCTCTACATTACAAAGAGGCGAACCATGGAAGTAGCGATACTCTAAAAATCTTTGGGATAGAACATGTTAAAATATCACCAAGAGGGAGAGATTATAGACTTAAAAAACTTTTACAAAGAGAATCCTTTTGGATTTATACTTTAAAAGCCAATCAATACCCTGGTCTAAACTTGGAATTAGATTTTTCTCCTTTTTGGTAACTGACTATATGCACATGTCAATGTTTTGCTATATGTATCTATCTATATTGATATTTCAAAATGTATCTTGATGTGGGAATTGGTAAAATATTGAAAATGTGACTTGTCTTATCTAAAGTAACTTGTTGTAATTGCTCTCTGTCAGGTGATACCTGTGCAGATGAGCACCTGTGCTTCTAGGTCATGTGACCACATGCAGATATACAGCATGCAGTCTACAGACTGCCATTTTGTATTTGGCCTGAAGAAGGCCACAGAGGCCGAAACATGTTGGCATGTTTTTTAATGGATAGCCAAGTTTAAATAAAGGCTTTTTAAACTTATATTCCTTGTGAGTACCTCAGAACTATTGTTTATTTGAGAAACATTTTGGATCTCCAAGCTGAAGCGCACCAGAGGAATACACTTCTCAATACCCAAGTAGCACTCCTAGTAACTTGTTTGTGTACTTAATTTTTCTTTGGCAAGTTGTTGCACGAATATTTTTAAAGTAAATTTCACACGAATATTTTAAGTAAATTTCACACGCATATTTTTTAAGTAAATTTCACATATGGAATTATGTAAACTCTACTTAACTAGGTTAAGTGAAAGTAACAAAGAAAATAAGTAACTTTAACTTTGCTAGTAAAAGGCTGGGTAATATATATATAGTTGATGTTTCCTTTGCAATATATTTCACTCAAACAATATAACATTGAATTAAACCACACTGTTGAAGTGTATGCTTTACTTAGAAATATCAAAGTAATTAATACAATAGATATTGTGTGAGACACCATATCTACATATCAGAAGCTAAGTCATGTGAACGCAGAGACCTCAATACTTGGTAGACAATACACAATGATGGTAACATTTAATGGATCGTTTTTGTGTTTGAATGTGTCATTTTGGCTACGTTCACACTGCAGGCTGAAACGACCCAATTCCGATTTTTTTGCCCCTATGCGACCTGCATCTGATCTTTTCATGACAGTCTGAACGACACAGATCCGGTCTTTTCAAATGCGACCCAGGCCACTTGGGTATGTGGTCCCAAATCCGATACACATCCGATCTTTTGAAATGCGACTTCAGTCTGAACGGCCAGGTCGCATGTATCCGACCCGCACGTCATTGATACGCGAAAAACGTCATAATTCTGCGTTGAAGTAGTCGTCGGTTTGAAAACGGACTGCATATTCGTCGAGCTGAGGTAAATCTGCCGAACGGGTCGACCTCGACGAGCCCGTTAATTAAAAAAATAAATAAAAGCCCACGGCCACCATCATTATACAGTATATGACTAACGTTATGTTAACTTATTTATGCTGATATTAGATAGGTCAGCGGCTGCTGTCTGGCTCTTGTGTAACGGTCGCTCCGCGCGCTCGTGTGTGTGTCTGTGTGTGTGTGTGTGTGTGTGAGTGAATCACAGTTAGTTGAAGTTTAGCTACTTCCGCAAACAACAAGTGACGTCGTTGACCGTTGAGTACTCTTCTGCGCATGCGGGTCACTTCTGGGTCATTTCACGTTCACACAGGAGATCACAAAAGGTCGAATTTAATTGGAAATGTGAACGGCCTTGCAAAAAAATCTAATTTTTTCAAAAAATCGGAATTGAGCATTAAGCCCTGCAGTGTGAACGCAGCCTTTGAGTAGAAAATGAACTCCAAATGTCACAAAATGGCAAGTTACTTATCCTAACATCAAAAGCAATGATAAAACAGTGTAAATACAGCTGGAAAACAGTGAGAAATCAACCTCATTAATTATTCAAGGCCCAGTGCATGATGGGAACAGCAGTATCAGAACAGTTGAGTAATTTTACTTAATTTTATTACGTTGATATTTACGCTTTCATTTCTACACGCTTGAATTGAGTACTAATATAGAATTTACTCCGTTTTTTTATTTTTTATTATTATTATTATTATTATTCTTGCCTGAACTAACTTTTTCATGTAAATTACATTGTTTGTTTGTTTTCTGTAGTATTTACCTCAACACAAAATCATTTTTATCAGTGTATGCGCTGAAAAATTACGGACAAAAGCATCATCTTCACTGGTGCAGCAGGGAACAAGTAAAGCATCTTTGCCATTCTATTTAAGACATATTCATTTGAACAGGAGTGTATATTTAATATTCATCTGGAACAGATCTGTACAGTCTGAAATGCCTGACGACTTTAAATGTGTTTTCTTTCTTTAAATGACTCTTAGTTTGATATTTTGTTTTCTAATGCAATGACATTTGCACATGTATGAGAGCGGCTAAAGTGTCCAAATCTTTTTCTTTTTTCTTTTTTCTTTCTTTAGTGTGTAACGTTGCTGTTTAAAAAAGGTCTGCAAAGTTGCAAAGCACAAACTCCCTGAAACGCCTCCATTGTAGTCTTGAGTTTCTTCTGGGAACGAACACGTCACAATATTCCTCATTATAATAATTCATACACAGAATAAAGGGGCGGGGCCTGGTTGAGTTAATTAGTAGTGTGTTGAAACTTGCGGTAAGGGGCGGGACATTTCCCAAACACATTCGAAGCACTCAACCAATCAGAACACACTGCTCCAGCCGACCAATCAGAGCACAGTGTGTTTTTCAGAAGGAGGGGCTTCATAGAGACAGGAAGTAAACAGAGCGTTACTGACAGACTGGGAAGAGAGGAGCTGCAACAATGACATTCACACATGAATGAATGAAGTCCTTTTGGGGGATATTGTATTATATGAGCAAAAGTGAGTCATAGAAGTCTAATCTCAATAATGAAAAAAAAGTGAAAATCCATTTGGGACTGTGTGCTAATATTTTCGAGGATTTTCGAGACTTCTATCATCAAGTAGCCAAGGGAATTTGCAGATGGCTGAGCACATGGGAAGCATGTCCCTACGGCAGGCCACGGTAATGAACACCGCTGAGAGTCCTCGTAACTAAATCTGCACTGGTGCATTCTGGGAGATGTGCCCTCTGCTCCTTTATGTGACTAAGAATTACTTTTCAATAAGAATGAATAGATTGTGATGGTGGTGTTTATGCCACTTTTTCTGTGCAATGTTTTTGGATGTTCAAATACTTTCTCAGAGACCAACATGTCAACTGACTCTCAAGTGAATCAGGATGAAACTACAGATAGGCCTATAACAGGGTATGAAAACTACTGTACCACTCTTACTGCTTCTCCAATACATACAGCTAAAAATGGTAAGATGCTGTTCTGTTCAAAACATTGGCCAGAGAATTGTAAGCATGTGTTCTTACTTCAAATGTCTGTGCCGTACATGTACAAACACAGTCCATTATGCTGCTTGATATTGCCAACTGATATTTTTTTTATCATATTAATTTAGTAACGTAACCATAAATGGTTTGTAAATGGCTGGTTTGTTGCGCAAAGTTTATTGCACTTTGTTATTCTTCTAATTAATTACCTATAGTGACTAATGAACCAGAAGTCTTGTATACTCACAGGAAATGACTGAGCTTGGGAAGTCATAAACCATAAACATGCAGACAGTCTAATGATTATAATGAATTGTGATAATATTGATGAAAATAAAAATTTTGAAATTAAGATTTTTGTTTGAAAAATAATTGTCAGTTCACACTGGATATTTTTTGCTTTTTTTAAAGCCACACTGTAAAAAAATAAATAATTAAAAAATCATTTTAATTTTAGTAAACTAAACTTAATTTACTGGATTTGACTAATGTATTTGAATTGACATAATTAAAAAATAAAGTTGTAAAACTAACTAAAAACTAAGTAAAACTAAAAACAAATCCCATGCAAAAAAATAAACAAATTACAATGAGTTGAAATTTTTCACAGTGTTGAAGGAACAACAAAATGGAACAGAAAACAAAAGGTCTCGAGATACATTTTTTGAAAGATGAACTGTTTTTATCAGGCTACCGCATGTTTGCAGAAAAACAATATTGTCAAAAAACAGCACACATTCACAGACAGAACATATCTTGTGAAAATAAAAACAACAAACAAAAAAAAAATCTTGTTTTCCAGTAAATATTCAAACATGCTTAAAAGATACATTTTTATTTAAGTTTATAGTATAGATAAGTTTTGTTGCAAAATACATAACTAAGTATACAGAGAATGTACTGTATTTTGAATTAGGTTTAATTTATGTCCACAGGAGCGAATCTTGAATCTTCAGTTTCACTTTATTTTGATAGTCCCTTTAACACATTCTGTTGTCTAGAAGTAACATTGCACCTACATGTCTACTTACTCTCATTAGAGTATTAGTAGAGTATTAGTAGACTGGTAGGGTTAGAATAAGTTGACATGTAGTTGCAAAGTTACTTATAGTCAGTAGAATGTCTGTTGGAGGAGCATCACAATAAAGAGTTATCAGATATTAAGCAGACAGTACACTAATACTCTAATGAAAGTTAGTTGACATGTAGTTGCAAAGTTACTTATAGTCAACAGAATGTTCAAAGGGGACCATCAAAATAAAGTGTTATCGAATCTTCTTCTTTTTTTCTGTTTTAAGCATATAAACCTCACAAAATGTTGCTAAATTAATGCTAAAAATAATAATAATTGTGCCAGTGGCATATAGGGATGTTTTTGCTGGAAAACAAGACAGAAATACTGATTAAGAATAATATTTTTTTTGCAGTGAACTGACTGGACCTTCACCCTGTCAGACCACATAACATGCCAACTTCACCAATTTAGCCAAGTGTCCTCGCTCTCCGAGCCAACAGCCTATTCTTTAAAGACGTGAAGAACCTTTGGCTCGGCATTCATATTCAACACCACTGGAAGCTGTGGGAACTGAATTTCCCCGTTCGCCGGCGTCTTTTCAGGGCACTCATTAGCATGAGTGAGCAGCAAGCAAATTGCCAAGTCACTGTTCTGAATGCAGATTGCTGAAGGTAAGCTAGTGCACTGATAGCCTCCCATTAGGATCGGCGGGCTAAAACATCGCACCACAGGACATTGGATTCGTGGAATGGAAATGCTCTCCTTCATTTGGGTGATGAAGAAAAAACTTCATCAGTGTGGCTAATGGAGGCAATGTGATCCGGAGGCAGTGTGGCCAGGCGCCTTCCTCAATTACTGTCTCCAAAGTGCCGGGGAAAAAGGAGGATTGGACACAAGAGCATCCATAGATGTGGCGTTATTAATGCATGCATTAACTCGGATGATTACCACACCCGCCACCGGTCATGACTGCAGGGCGAGACTCGTGCTTTGCATGTTCATTCGGACGGATTCAGATTTCTTTATTGTACTTTATTGTCCAAAGTGAATTCAAGATTATTGGGGTGTCTGCCAAGGCAAGAATGACCACTCATTTTGCACATCTTTTTTGTCACAATAACTGTGGCTTGTTATAAAGAGTTGTGCTATTACTTTTCATAAACAATTGCACCACAAGCGGACAATAAAACACAAAGAAATAATACTTTATAATAATACTTTATGAACTGCATAGCAACGCAACAGAAAACATTCTATAAAACATCCAACATCCTAAAGTGAGCCATTTTCACCTTTTTGTTGGTATAAATTAACATATTGTGGTTAAATAATAGCCTATTTTTAACTTGAATAACAGAATATGTAAGTGTATTTATGTATTCAGTGCACCACCCATTAAGATATTTGTAAAGAAGATTTACATCCGTTACATCTTCCACATTATAAACTCACATACTTCCTTTAATAGTCATTGTGAACATCATTTGTGTACACCTGTAGATCTCTATGCTTCAATTCATACTTTTCATACATTTGGACAAACCGTTGGTTTAAACAAACCTGTTTAATTTAAACCATGTTGGGTTTGTCCATATTTGACCCAAACATGGGTTGAAACAACCCAACATTTTTATAGTGTAAGCCTTCTACTCTTATTATTTCTGACGCATCTTTATATGATAGAAACTATACGAGTATGCAATTTTGAATTCAACCTAAGGCTGTGACAGTTTGAAGGTTTTGAGTTCTGTTTTTGAATCTTTTTCAGTGTTTTCAGTTTTTGTGATTCGTTTTCCCCTGTCTTTGTGATTTTGGTTTAGTCCTGTTAGTTTTTCCCTGTCTGTCTGATTAGAAATGCCCATCACCTGTGTTCTGTTAATTATCCCATTAGTCCCAGTTCTTTTAAGCCCTGTGTTTTCCCTCAGTGTTTGTTGGTCGTCGTCATTTCATGGTTGTGTGTTATGAAGTCCTGGAGTTTCTTTTCCCTTGTTCCTGTATGTTTATAGAAGTTAAGTTTGTAAATAAATTACCTAAACCGCAGTTCCTATGTCCTCGTCCTCGGCTCCCTACACAACCCTGACATAGATCCCGAAGCCGCCGCCAGGCGCTGCCATTTGCGCCATTTAGAATTTCAGCCGCCGCCAGCCAATAATTTCGTAAGCCAAATTGAGCCGCCATCTGATAAAGTTTGGCTGAGCTGGCTAGAATTATTTGCATCAAATAATAATTCTATCACATAGAGACATACACACACGAAATATATAAACAATACACGAGATCTATTTTCCCACTGGATTCATAACAGCACAGTCTTGTGCTCGTTGCTACGATACACAGACTCACAGTGAATTGACGACCAATTAAAATTGCTCGTTTTCCGTACAGAAGAAGCGATGCATTTATTTCTCGCACTGAGGTGAAATGGCGGAAAGACGCAAGCAAGGTAATTTTGATCTCACTTCTCACATACTTTCCTAATTCCTACTTACTTTTTTTTTTTAACTTAGGCCTACCCAGACTTTTGTTAAATCTTCAGGGCACGCTTGCACAAACACCTGAATCAAAGATTGATGTTATGAACCAAATATTCTGGAACGGAGAGATTTATAGCACTGAACGTGATATTACTGCAGTAACAAACCACTGTTTCTAATTCACGACGCATGCTTCAGTGTACATTGAAGTGAAATGTGCAAAACTTTGTCTAAAATAATACTGATAACAGTGTGTGTTTATATTAAGGCGAGACACGGCAGGCAAAAACATCGTTTTTTTTTTTACTGGTCAATTTTGAGATTTTTGGATATTTGTCTCCAATAACATGTCTTCTTTCAGACTTGAAAAAAAAGACTTTCAGAGTGAAAAAAAGTCAGAAATACACATTTAGGTCTTTATTTTACTACACTTCGTCTGTTTGCGTCTGTAGATTTCTCATAAATTCAACAAAAGTTTGCGTTCTTAATCAACATACTTCTCCGCGATCTCTGCCGTCACCCTCTCATCACATGCACCTTTAGGAAGCTCTTTCTCTCTTCTGTAGAATCCTGTTGGATCCAAATATGGTCATTTCCTTTTTATCAGCAACCAATCGTGAAAGTAAAAATCATCTGTAGACATGAAGTGGCAGCTTCAGCCATTTGCAGCTATGAAAAGTTTGGCGGCTGCAGCAGCCATTTAGGTTTTGGCTGAGCCGGCTAGCCAGCCAATAACTTCATCAGCCAGCCATTATTCTCAAAACAAATGGCTTCGGGCTCTACCCTGACAGAACGACCAACCTTTAAACAAAAACAACCCTAAAAGAACCAAGAATGAGCCAGAGGAGATGTAACCGGAGGAAAAAGGTGAATCCATTTAACACACCTATCCTCTTTCAAGGTGAACGCTCACTGGAAGAATATGTGGGGCTCTACATGGATCTCTACGATGACGTGACGTGGGAAGAAGAGGAATTGACACAGTTTCTGGGGTGGATTAAGGGACCCTCTTGCCCAGCTGATTCTGGTAGAAAATCTCGATCAGACTTTCCTGGAGTTCGTGGACCACACGCTGTGGGTGTGTGGGTCGGACTACGTGGTGGAGGATTTTCCACTCAAACCAGTTCCGAATCCAGTATGTCCTGAATCCACCGTCAATCCGCCAGAACCAGAACCCATAGTCTGCCCACCTGAAGCTGAACCCGTCACCTGTCTGCCGGAGATTGAGCACGTTGCACGTGAGTCCACTCAAGAAGACACAGCGCTGATTGTGATGTCTGCGGCGATTCTGTGTGTGGGCTACACACACATCAGTTCTGGCCCATGAGCCCAGTCCCGAGTCCCATGATGTGCTGGTCCAATCCAGCACAGAGCCCGATGATCCAAAGCCCGTTGATACAGAGCTCGCTGATCCAGCGCCAAAGCCCGTTGATCCAGCGCCCGCTGATCCAGCGCCAGAACCCGTTGATCCAGAGCCCATTGATCCAGAGCCAGAGCCCACTGATCTAGAGCTTGCTGATCCTGCGCCAGAGCCTTCTTCGCCGCTGGCCCTGCCCAGCTCAGAGCCTGCACTTCACGCCAGTCCAGCCGAGCCTGCACTTCACGCCAGTCCAGCCGAGCCTGCACTTCACGCCAGTCCAGCCGAGCCTGCACTTCACTCCAGTCCAGCCGAGCCTGCGACTGAGAGCTCCATGCCCACCGAGCCTGCGACTGAGAGCGTCATGCCCGCCGAGCCTGCGACTGAGAGCGTCATGCCCGCCGAGCCTGCGACTGAGAGCGTCATGCCCGCCGAGCCTGTGACTGAGAGCGTCATGCCCGCCGAGCCTGAGACTGAGAGCGTCGTGCACGCCGAGCCTGAGACCGAGAGCGTCATGCCCCCAAAGCCAGAGCCAGTCGTCGGCCCAGATGTTCCGAGTCCAGTTCCGAGTCCAGTCCTCGAGCAAGAGCCAGAGCCAGTCCTCGAGCAAGAGCCAGAGCCAGTCCTCGAGCAAGAGCCAGAGCCAGTCCTCGAGCAAGAGCCAGAGCCAGTCCTCGAGCAAGAGCCAGAGCCAGTCCTCGAACAAGAGCCAGAGCCAGTCTTCCCAGAAGAGTTTCCTTCGCCTCTGGTCTCGTCCAGCCCAGAGTTTCCTTCGCCGCTGGTCCTACCCAGTCCAAGACCCTCTTTGCTGTCGGACCTCCCCTTTCCTGTCAATTTCCCCATTAAAATTTTGGGGGGGGCGCAGTATACCTGCTAGGGGGACAGTGGAGGGCTCGCCGACGCGGTTCCCAGTACCACCATGGCCACCTGAAGAAACATCTCCGCCATGGACGCCCGAAGGGTCATCTCCGCCATGGACGCCCGAAGGGTCATCTCCGCCATGGATGCCCGAAGGGTCATCTCCGCCATGGCCGCCCGAAAGGTCACCACCGCCCTGGACGTCTGAGGATCTGACAGCTCCGTCCTGGCCATGCCCACAGCCTGCTCTGCCGTGGCCACACCCGCAGCCTGATCCACCGTGGCCATGCCCGCAACCTGCTCCGCCCTGGAGGCTTCCTGCCTTGTCTCCCTTGCCTTGTCTCCCCCGTCAGCCTCCAGGGCGCCCACCCTCCCACCCCTTTGGATGTTTTATACGGCGCGAGGACGCGCCTTTGGGGAGGGGGGGGTACTGTGACAGTTTGAAGGTTTTGAGTTCTGTTTTTGAATCTTTTTCAGTGTTTTCAGTTTTTGTGATTCGTTTTCCCCTGTCTTTGTGATTTTTGGTTTAGTCCTGTTAGTTTTTCCCTGTCTGTTTGATTAGAAATGCCCATCACCTGTGTTCTGTTAATTATCCCATTAGTCCCAGTTCTTTTAAGCCCTGTGTTTTCCCTCAGTGTTTGTTGGTCGTCGTCATTTCATGGTTGTGTGTTTTGAAGTCCTGGAGTTTCTTTTCCCTTGTTCCTGAATGTTTATAGAAGTTAAGTTTGTAAATAAATTACCTAAACCGCAGTTCCTGTGTCCTCGTCCTCGGCTCCCTACACAACCCTGACAGAGGCAGTGTTTTGTCTGAAACTATTGATAATTAAAAAAAAATAATAATAAAAAAAATGTATCAGACTTTCGTTGTGTCCATCCTCAACTTGCTTTTTCAACAAATGTGTATGAATTTTAAATCTTATTTTCTGATGGCAAAAACTTAAACGTGATTTGTCAAACACACAGACTTTGAAGGAAAAATGAGCTGGAAATGATACCATTTGATACCATATGTGTCTTTTCTAACGGTTAGTGTAAAGAGCAGTGGATGCTGCACACCTGCTGCGATCACTAGACATCTGAAGGGCTTGTTTATAAACACTTCACCATTTCAGCACCATAATTCATTATATCATTATTTACATGATAGACTTGCTTTTAAGAAAGCAACTTGGATCAAGTTTAATATTGTTCTGTGATGTGTACAGCATTTAAACTAAATTGATGATTAAAACGACACTTGACACGTGTTTCTAGAAATAAAACAAAACTTTCCAGGCACATTTTTCTTTAAATTTTTATGAGCCAGTTTCTCCTATATGTCCTTAAAGCAGAAAACATTTTAGACCTCCATCTGTTTATAAAAACACACTAAATTGTGCTTTTACAATCATGCATATACAATGGAAGTCTATGGGGAAAGTGTCCAGAGGCGAGAGACTACAGCCAGTATGAGGAGCTCGTCCCGCATGTCTTCAACCTGCCCATAGGGGGATCTCACGATAAAACGCCGTCTTTTCAGTTTCGAGTCGACTAGTAGCCTAGTTGTATAATTTCTTCCGATACTGCCCTCTGTAACCGGTAGGCGTGGCTTGGGAGTGTCCTCGTAGGGCAGTGAAGCAAGTGCATTCTGGGAGTTGTTGTCTTTCATCCACATGAGCCAAAAATCCATTTTCTGGCTTTTTCTCAGTCTAGAATGCACCAACTTCTAAAATAATTTCACATTTCTACTACATAAATGACCCAATTTAAATACACATTCATCTTTCCAGCGGTGAAATATCCCTTTAATTCATTTTGGCAGTGTAAACACGCTATTTGCTATTTTTATTCCCCCAAACTATAGGACAAAGTCAATATTTTAGTATTAATATTGAAGTAATCCACAGCATGTCACTGATGCTTTCCATTCACTTTTCACTTTTAAAATGAAAATTCTGTCATCATATAATCACCCTCATGTTGTTTCAAACCTGTATGAATTTCTTTCTTCTTCTGAACAGAAAGGAAGATATTTAGAAGAATGTCAGTAACCAGACAGTTTTTGGGTCCCATTGACTTCCATAGTATATTTTTTTCCTACTATGGAAGTCAAAGGGACCCAAAAACTGCATGGTTACTGATATTCTTCTAAATATCTTCCTTTCTGTTCAGCAGAAGAAAGAAATTCATACAGGTTTGAAACAACATGAGGGTGATTATATGATGACAGAATTTTCATTTTAAAAGTGAACTTCTCCTTTAATTGTTCTAAACTGGAAAGAGTAAAACCGAGTTGGAGTTAGGGCGGTTGCTGTGAAAAAAAAAATGATCAAACTCTCAGTTCTGCTAGTGTTCCCCTTGAAAAGAAAAAGCAGTGATCATTTGTCAGTGTTTCCAGCTTGTGGGCATGAAGCCGATAGGCATTGCTCCAGGTATGCACACAGAACGGTTATTCACACGGCGTCCTCTAGGCTGTCTGACAGCCCTGATGGAGAGCCACAGATTTAGTCTTTTAGTGAATTCCCACTGTTCTCCTGTGAAAGCCCTGAGCCCTGCTCCGGTGATTAGTCCACTTCCTTCAGAGCGGGACACTATGACAGGGACGAGTCCATCATGGATTGACCCTGGTTCAGCTGATGTCAACACTCAGCCCAACGGAGCAGAGGAGTGTCGCAGCGCTGCCAAAGTGTCGGATGTATTCATGGGGACATCCGGAGTGGAATAAAGGTGTTCTGCATTTTTTTTTTTTTTTACATTTTGGGCCCTATCTTGCACCCAGCGCAATTGACTTTGTACAGCGACGCATGTATCATTCCTATTTTGCACCTGCGCACAGCGGACTTTTCCCTCCACAGACGCACGTCGGTAAATTAGGAAATTAACTTGCGCTCCCGGGGGCGGTTCAGCGAAAAGAGGAGGCGAGTTCCGCCGCAAACGTTCCCTGGTGCTATTTTGCAGTTTCAGAAAACAATTCCGCCACAGACCAGGAGGAACCTAGTCTAAAGTCAGTGGCGCGTTGCGCATGTTATTCATAAGCTATTTTAAGGGCGCATGCTTGGCCATAATCAATGTAACGTGTGCACAACGCGCATACACTTTTATCTCATCTACACACAGACGCAGCAGTTCTCATTTTTAGAAAACCATACATTATTACAAGGAAAAATATTAACACACAAGGGAAATCATTGTTGTGTCCATGAAGATGTGAAAAAATAGGCATAAATCTAGCTTACACATTTACCCAAATTATTATACGCCTGTTTAACCGAAGCTAATTTGGGTGTGTTTCTCCATCCCCATACAATGTCACTTCTCTGTGTTTTACGGCCCTGACGAGAACGTCGGTCTCCTCGGCTGTGAACCGCTCCTGGCGTGTGTCTGGCAAATCCGCCATGGAACATGGTTGGATGGTTTATGGTTAACAATGGTTTATTTCACGTTACGCCCAAACCACACCTATGAGTAATGAAGCAAAGTAATGAACCTTGCGTCGGGCACAAGAGTCATTTATCCCGCCAGTATAATAGCAACAGCGCCCAAGACCCGCCCACAAAGTTACTTGCGTTTCGCGTTTGATACTTGGGTTTCAGATCGTTAAAATAGGGCCCAGTGTGTGAAATGTAATGCATTATGCAATGATGAATACTTCAAAATGGGATATGCTATATTGTTGTCAAATTACCTCATTGTGTGCATATTACATTTTATGAGTGGTGTCAATTTATTTAATTTTGCATCCCAGTTTTGTGTTAAAAAACCTGTAAGTTTGATTAAATGATGAAGCAAGAAAATGCTAAAACTGCATGCAGAGAATTTATAACTGATCTAGTATCAGTTTTTTGATTTAAAAAAAAATGAACAGAGAGTGGTCAATATGACAGAATTAATTCATATTTGAGGCTTAGATATGAATATTTATAAAATATGTTCATAAAGTATCCAATATGCACTTTCTAATCGCAATTATTTGAGAATCACAATCATAGTTTAAATTTCAATCAAGTTTTGCCATCAAAATAAGGGAAATCATATCGCAGTATAATATAATCTAATATAATATAATATAATATAATATAATATAATATAATATAATATAATATAATATAAATAATTATATAAATATTATTCATTTTTACAGCATAAAAGTAAATCACATGGGCCTGTTTTATTATTGTTATTATTATTATTATTATATTGTATACGAATATTGTATACAAAGTTATAAAAAAAATAGGCTTTTTCAAAAATTATTTGTCCATATACCGAACACATAATTGTGACAGGTTTACAGACAGTGGTCTATATGACTGAATGAATTGGTTCATATTTGAGGCTTAGATAAGAATATTTAAAAATATGCCCATGAATTAAGTATCCAATATGCACTATGTCAAAGCGGGACACTTCTGGGAGATGTGCCAGAATGACATGGTCGTAATATACCCAGGGTATTGTGGAGATAAGAAACTGCTTGTCCATTATTAAAATTAAGAGCCCTTGCTCAACCTAAGCATTTATTATACTTGACTTTTTGTGTTAGCTATTAAACAAGGCTTTGCATATTGTCATTTTGCATCCTTAGTGAAATGAGTTATGCAAAATCACTAGATTTTTTTTATTTTTCAAGAGAAAACAAGAGTGGTACTTTGGAGTGCACTGAATGAAGTATATTACTTGGCAGATAATTATTAATAATAAATGTCCAACTTTATTGAATATTGGGGTCGTGGTTGTGCTATTGTAACTAATAGTCACTAAGTCGCAGAAGGCTGTGCATGATGTGTTTTAAACAATGTGATTATTTTTTTCTCTTTTCTTTATTCATGACACATGCAAAAGTAGCAGGTGTTTAAGATAATTATTGATCATTTTTTGCATATTTTTCATTGGACTTTATCACTTCGAGTTGGATGGTTGCATAATGTATAGTTCAACCAATTTTGTTGTTTCTGCTCAAATTGGATCTGAATATCCTTCCATTTAAGTGTAATATTTTATAAAAGTACCCAAAAGTAAAATACTTAGTGTTAGAGGTTTGTTCAATCACTAACCCACAGTATGAGCAATAGTAGTAGTGATGCTTGACTTAGCAAACACTACTAATTAAAAATAGAAGTCGGCTGAAACGGAGTGTTTAATTATATACTACGGCTGCTCCGGTTGGTTTTGCAATTCTCTCTGCTTAGATCTCTTCACTTCTTTAATAACCAAGATACTTTCAGAGCCGTGTCAAAATCTGTCATCTGTCTCATATGATAGATGCATTCTGCAATTCAGGCAGCCTAGAGGTTTATAAACCGAGAGATTTATGGCACCTGTCCTTCACTAATTACTATTAAAACCTTTAAATGTGCTCTAAGCGATGCTGGGTGACGTCACTTCTTGTTGACGTTCAAAGTATTGTCAAACAAAACGGAGGCTAGCTCGACCCTCCCTCCTCCTCATCCCGTCCCCTCCCCCTCCCTTCCGTGCTTCCTGAAACAGTCATGAACCGCTATTTATAGATATAGGCTATTTATTTCTGTAACAAAAAAAAAAACAAAAAAAAATAATTATATCCCTAACTTAGTATAGTTTGTCTTGCTAGGGCATTACTATGATATAATGTTTTTCTGCATATCATTATTATTATCAAGTATTATTGTTAACTAGCTAAAAAACAAAAATATTGTCTCCAATATTGTTCTACTGGCCCATTTACTTGCCCTGCCAAAAGTTAACGTTTATATCTTGCAATTCTGATTTTATAACACACAATTGCGAGTTTATACAGTTATAGATTTACGTTTAGAATTAATTTTTTTGCTCAGAATTGGACTTTATATCTCGCAATTCTGAGTAAAGAAGTCAGAATTGTGAGTGACTTTATATCTCACAATTGTGACTTTATATCATGCAATTGTGTCAATATATTTCAACTCTGACTTTTTAACTTGCAATTCTGACTTTATATCACGCAATTCTGACTTTATAACTCGCAATTGCGAGTTTATATCTAGCAATTCGGAGAAAAAAAAAGGTCAGAATTGCAAGATAAAAAGTCGCAATTATATTTGAAAATGTTTATACCGTGGCAGAAACAAGCTTCCATAGTGGTCAGATGATATGTTGTCAGGCTATGTGTCAGTTTTAGTATTCTAACGTTATTTTCATAACTTTCTACGAAATAAAAAGTCTCTAACCTTAGAAATACGAACTTCCCTGACCTGTCAGACGTTATACTGTGCTGATAGAGCGCACTCTTTAATTACAGCACGTGAGAAGTGCCAGTACGCAAGAAAAAGTGAGGGTACGCCACAGATTAAAATATAGGTAGTGCATACCGACCCACTTCCAGCACTGTATAATTCCTAAAGAAGTGGGTCGTGGCTTAATGAGCATGGGAAAATGTGTGTCCCATGGCCAAACCAGTTGAGAAGCACTGGTCTAGAACTGCCGCTGGTCTGCAGATCTGCTGAACTGTGTGCTGTCTTAAATGGCCTGCAGTTTGGCTGACGATCTATTTGATTTCTCAGAGGAATTGTTAGTGATTAAAATAAACATTTGTTGAACATTGACGTGTTTTATCACACTGCTGCCACTGTTTGAAAGCAATGAGCCACTTGAGGCTGTGTGTTGATGTGGTGCCTAACACCTCTCAGCCGTGATGAAAACATTTAGATTTTATTTGAATGATCTGCCGCTTTTTGTCTTGTTCTGATATGTTATAAATACACAGCCGGCTCTTGTAGAGCAGAAAACTAGGCCAACACTTTGCTCTGTACCTTAATCATTCTTAATGAGCAAAATGAAAACAATAACTGCCTCCATCAGAACAAAAATTCCAATGACGCGCTCCATCTATGACAGGAAAAACCCTTCTGATTGTCTGTGTAAAACATGTTGGGTTTCATGGGCCAGTGCACTCTGATTAAAACATCTGTGCCGATTGCCAGAGCAATTTCACTGTGAAATCCCCACAGAACACCAGCATTCGTCTTCAATTATTGTGCCTGCTGTAATTGCACATATTTCCATCTCTGATCACTTGCTTTCTAAAGGGAAATGTTCAGCGTGGGCCAATAATCTTTGGAAGGAGCGAAAACAAGCAGCTGCAATATCAAGATGACACAGGAATGAAGCGTGCTATTAAAAGAACACTATCAATGACTTATCTCTCTCTCTCTCTCTCTCTCTCTCTCTCTCTCTCTCTCTCTCTCTCTCTCTCTCTCTCTCTCTATCTGTATATCCATCCATCCATCCATCCATCCATGGTAGATATTGTTCAGTCTATCCATCCATCCATCCATCCATCCATCCATCCATCCATCTCCCTACATATTTCCATATCTATCCAATAATGTATTAAAAACGATTGTATTGCTTCCGCTAAAGAAAACAGTCCATTCCGCATCCATAGCAACGCTCTGTTTTTCATGGCAACAGTGTGTTATACTTCGCAGCGGTCTGTTATCAAGAAATAACAGACCGCATTCTACATTGGAATTCAACCAAGCCATGTAATAAATTATCTTATCTTATTAAATAAATAAATATTTATTTATTTATTTATTTATTTATTTATTTATTTATTTATTTATTTATTTATTTATTTATTTATTTAAATTAGTTGGCCAAAAAATGTAGTTGGGGTAGATACAAAATCTATTTAGCGCCAAATAATCAAGCCAAGTGTCACTTAATCATATATTGTGCTTAAAATATCTGACTTGACAGAACAGAGACATCTTGTAACACATCTTGCAATTCTGACCCACATTCAGGTAACATGTGAACAATATGACCACATACTTTATTTAATCAGCTTACACAAGCTGTCTTTTTTAGGATCTACCCACAGAACTACATGACGGACCCTCGCGGCCCTCTTTATTTCGTCCTCCTGCAGAGGAGTGTTGACTTTATCATCCTCTCCCAGATGAAGGAGGAGGCGATGTCACTCCTCCCAGGGCTTTCATCACTTTCTTGCCAGCTAATAATGACTGCGGTGCCACCGCCGAGGTCGCTGGAGTTTTTTTCTCCCGTCATTAGCCAGAGGACTGGCATCTCCTCCATACATTAACGTGTCCCAGATTCTCGATGTGTCGGCTTCATCGTTGAAGTGAGTCTAAGAAATTGAGTCTGAGATCGCACCACTGACAACACATTAAATCAGCAGGTGCCAGAGGAAGATGAGGACGGGTTGGGTGAGAAGTTCGCCTGTAGAGACAAGTACTCCTGCTGACCAGTAAAGCTTTGACCCAAACCGACATGGGAAATAAATGCTAAAAAATGCTATTGGGTCTAGGGTGTTTAAAGCTGTTGCAGTATCGATAGACACATACTGTATATACGTACTGCACTTCTATCCCTCACAGCCTCGTCTCATTCCTGTCAAAAATGTAATATGGCACTACTCTGACTACGGTCTGTTGCTTTAATTAAACCTTTTAAGATGCAAACATTATTTTGATGAGTTCTGTTGACATAATAATGTTGATCATTATACGTCCACTTAATATTGTGTGGAATTTAAAGTGTTAATTGATTTAAAAATTAGTTGTACACTGGAAAAAATGTTTAAATAAGTTTCACTCAGTAGCTAATTGCAAGCAACACTTTGAATATAAGGTGAAAATTTGAAGTGGAAAGACTGAAATATTATTTTCTTGTAAAACATACTCCAATAAACTGTTGTTATTTGTCTTTTGAGTTCAGGCAAATCCCCCTTTATATAAGTTTTTGCACCAAAAATCTTCATAATTTAGTTTGACTATTCTCCACTTTCTGACTGAGCCTTTAAAAATAGCACCAAAAAAATAGGCGTCTTTGGTTTAGCATTGATGATAATGAGACGATGAATGGTATGTTTTTATCATATGCATTGCATTTTTTAAACATAAAATATTCCGGTTCATTCAGTTTGTGTCTCTTAATGGGAATCAACTCAATAAATACACGTACAGTTTCCTATAAAAAAAAAAAAGCCAAAGACATATTCTGTCTTATTTTTAGCAAGCCATTAAATCTGAATATTATGCAAATCAGAAATCACTCCCACGCCGATCATTTTCTGGAAGAATAGACTGTCTGTAAGACAACGTTACTGTGATTCTTGTTTTGTATTCCTTAAACTGTTCCCTCGAAATTAATACAGTATTCCAGCAGCGTTACAACAACTCACATTATTCTCCCAAGAGAGCTCCGTGTCAAACATTTCTTCCCTTCCCAGAATTCCCCTTGTGTGTGTCCTCAAAAGTGGCGGCAACATTGTGTAGGCAGCTTGTTGTTCTCCTTGTGGTGCCCTAATGTCATGTAACTCACTGAGGCTTGACTGTCAGGGTCGGAGTGGGAAACTAGGCCGTCTGCCAGCCGTCTTTAACATGCTCGCTTCCGGCAGCGCTGCTTTCTAATGACGACAGAACCGGGAAAGATCGCCATGTTTGCCAGGCTCTTTTCTCACAGACCGGTTGTTATTTTTGAAGGCATCTTGGATCGGCTAATGCAGTTCAAGGAAGTTCTGGCTGATAATTATGCTGATTAGGGCTGACTTGGCAGTAAACAAGGTTGTTGAGTTTTGTGTGATGGAAAATTAATCCCATAAAATGTGGAAAGTCAAAAGACTGTGTTTGCTTGAATCCGATTTGATTCCTAATCAGCCATGTCTGTGGGTTTAATCATTTGAGTGTTTGGTGAGAGTCTGAAGTCAAAAACAACATTTTTTTTTGTTTTTTGTTTTTTTGTTAGGATGATATTAATATTAATCCCATAGGATGTCTTACAAATGTACCCTCAGTGAAAACAAAATGCTTCCAAAAACTAGACCGCAACATATCCTGGCAATCCATTGTTGTGCTTGCTCTTTCTGAATAGAAACACATTAAAAAGTGGTATTCTGCACAGATAATGCATGCCAAAGTATCATGTCCACAAATAGAGGTTGGATAGTTCTGTGTGCACTGTTTATTGAGACACAGACAAACAGAAGTGCTAATAAACAATATATTACTACTGTTTCACTACGGTTGATGCACTGAGCAGCCATGGATTCTGAGTTACTTGAGGGAGCATTCCAGTTAAAAGTTCCTACTGGGAAATCAGAATTTCCAATATGTATTTGTTTATTTACTTATTAAAAACAAAAAACTTAAACCTTATTTCCAGCTTTAAAGGGATGGTTTGGAGTAAAATCAACCTAGGGTCCTTTGCACCATGACCTCGAGCCAAACATCCTTATGCATCGCTTTCTGCCAGGACTTTTACGTGCTTTTCTCAACTAAGCGAAGTGACGTCGACATCTGGGTTAGCGGTAGCATTAGCCATCAGACAAGTGTTATATAAATAAACTCCTGATGTATTTACAAACTTTCCAATGCCTCGTTTTATGAGTACAGAACCTATTTGTGCTACTGTAGAAGTTTGGTACCATTCTGGGCATTATTAGTGGGGTAATTTACTAGATACATCCTTGGATCCATTAGCGCCTGCACTAAGCCATCCGGCTGATTTCTCTAAATAAGCTCTAACTTTAATAATGTTCGACTAAGGGAAAAAGGCTTCTGGGGGGGTGTTTGGCTCGAGGTCATGGTGCAAAGGACCCTAGGTTGATTTTACTCCGAACCATCCCTTTAAATAGGATTCTGAATCCCCACATTTTGAATGTGGTCTCTTGGACTCCACTGTAAATCCCTGTTGAATTTAAATCAGTAATATCTTCAACACTGTCGACCTCTGGATTCATATGTTGAGGTAATGCGCTATGTCAAGACAAGCAATTTAGACATATCACAGCCTCGGGGTTAGACCCATAAAACCAAATCTGACAATGTTTGTTTTGAAGTCCAGGTCTGCTTACTGAAAGCTGAAAACCGCTAAATATTTCATGATTTGACAGTCTGTTTTTCCCAGAATGGCTGAGATCTGTGATTAATATTAATAGCCACCCCCATCTATCAACACGTCTGTTTGTTCAAATTAGATTCATAGATGCTCACAAATTCAGAAAAATGCTTCCCTTTACATGTCTGAGTAAAGTTCAATGTAACCTCATCGAGAGAGCGAAGAGGAATCGTTTGAGTAAAATTTTAAAGCATGAACCAAATATCTAGAGGTTCATGCCCTGCACATCATAATCAAACAACTTGATTGAGCCATCAAAACAACTTCTCGTTATCACCAGATTCTTAGAGTAAACTTGTTGAGAATTCATGAACTGATGAACAAACATCCCTTACGAAAATCAACCATGGTTTTATTATAGTAAAACTGTAGTAACCATAGTTTTTTATCAGATTGAGTACCATTTGTAGAACCACAGTTTTACAACAAATACCATGGTTAAACTATGGTTAGTGTAGCAAAACCATGGTTAATTTGTAATTATCATGGTTTAACTATAATAATTATGATTTTTTGGTTTTATTTGTAGTATAATCATGGGTAATTTTTGTAAGGGATGTTATAAAAACAACTCATCCTGTCCACACATTGACTTTATCTATAATAGATTTATACTTATTCTCATTTTGATATTTTTGTTTATCATGATCTGATCTAAAAACACTTTTAAGGCCTGTTTCACAGCACATGCACAACATCTATACAGAGCTGCAGCATAAATGCAATTTCTGTAGGCCTACAGAAAATAAAGTGTTTTTGTTTTTGTTTTTTTTACTGTATGTCAAATAATTTTCGTTAGAGTTTTGGTAGACAGTAAAGTTCGGGTTAGTAGAATAAGTTGACAAGTAGTTGCAAAGTTACTTATAGTCAGAAGAATATCTGTTAAGGAGCATCAAAATAAAGAGTTAGCAGATACTAAGCAGACAGACTACAAATACTCTCTGGTAATTGACATGCAGATGCAAAGTTACTTGGAGAATGTCTAAATTAGACCATCCAAATAAAGTGTAACCTGCATAAGTAATGCAAAGGTTGATGGTTGAAGTCGCTGTGTGGACACTCATTCCACATGTAAGAAAAAAACATTAGGGTTAGTAAATGATGACAGGACATTTATTTTGGTTGAATTAAAGCACTTTAAAGCACTAATTTTTATCCAAGCGCAGAATAAATATGTGCAGTTTGTTTCTGTGTTATTGTTTCGAGTCACAGCAGGGCGGCAGTAACAACTCCGTGCATCTCATAGGGAGTCTTGTTTTCTCTTACACTTATCTTGAGTTAATTATTGTCTCAGCATCCCCATTTTCTCCACTGGGTCGTCCGCTGAGCTGCGTAGGGCCGTGTTACAGGCATTAGCACTTTAAAATGCCAGAGGAGCTGTGTCTGCCCATCAGGGTTCTGTAGGACAGTGAAACTAGGCCTAGAATACAAAGTAGTTGAGCTATAAGAGGATGCCAACTTAAAGGCAAACTCTTCCAAGACTTCCAAGACGATACAGGCAAAAACATTGTTTTTTAATGCATTGGTCAGTTTTAAGGTTTTGGGCGATTTGGCCTTTCATAAAGTGTCATTTGAGACTACTAAAGTGGACATGTCTGACTTATTATTTTGATTTTTAACAAAATCTATATTGTAATTGAAATCTACAGATGCAAATACACTTAAGATGTTTTTTTCCCCACTAAAATCTACTGAAAAATAATTTTGAACCTGGCTTTATCCGTTGTTTTGATTTCTGCATATTTAATTCCTTAATGCATATTTAATTCCATAATTTTGTATTCTAGGCATCAACTTATTTTCATATTTAAACATAGCATTTCCAAAAAACATTTTTTAGGCTACTTGTAATGCAAAAAAAGTATCACAGTTCTTAATCCAATCAGTCAACTGGAGAATTACATTATTTAATAAATGTTCATTGTACCCCTAAAGTTCTTTATGCTCTCCTAAATTTTCAAATTGGGACAATAGTAAGCGCCCTGTAATGTTATTTATCTCACTCTATGGATGCAAATCGGCAAGAAGGGGGTATTTCCAGAACGGATGTGCTGTGCAGGACCTGTATTTACACTTTCCTTCAGTGCGGATCATGGGAGAATGTTTGTTTACTTCATCAGATCTTTACTCTAGCCCACATGTGAACTCCTGACCCCGCTCTGGTTTCCCCAAAGCACAGGAGCCCTTCAGGCTAGAGGTAGAAGCAGGAGGAGAGTAAAACATCATCCGTGCCAGGGCTGAAACAGTAAATGAAGAATGTCGCCAGTGGGTGGTTTGATCACAAATATCACCGACATAATGTCAGAATCTTTGCTGTGATCATCTATATAAAAGTGTGCACCTTCTTTCCGTCTACACTTTCATAAAATGTGTGATTTAGTTTATTGTTCACTGTTCACAACATAAGAAATGAAGAGCTGAACTTTTAACCTCGAGGTAAAACTCAGAAAAATGGAATTGGCCTGCTATAGTAGCCATGCTCCAAAATACAGTGGAGGCAGTTGTTAGATTCCTTAGCACATATTTATCTCTTCCCACAATACAGACCAATAAAGAAAGCCTTATCATAGGCAGCGAATTGCATGATTACAGCTTAAGAGCTTTGGTAATTTTTAATAAGCCAGAATTAGGTGTAAACCGCGAGGGAGCCCACACTTTGAGTGTGATTATGTTTTAATGTTCATCACAGCCCACATGCCACGATCATGACTGCTTCTGGTAAACCAGTATGAGATGCAGTTCATTGGATAACATATGCAATAGGTTGAGTTGCAGTTGCTAGGCAATTATGAGTAGTTCAGTATTTCTACATCAGAATTTCATGCTTAGTTCAGTGTGTTACTTGCCAATTCTTTGTAATTCATTGTAAATTTACTAGCAAGTTCTGAGTGAAAATTGTTTACACACCACATTTGTTTTCCATGCATGAGGTTGCTAGGGCAATCTTAGGATGTTTTTTGTTGTGGTGGTAGCTAGTGTGTTGCTATGCAGTTCTTAAAATAGCATAGGTAGTTGCTAGGGTGTGGTTAAGTAGTTGGTGATTGATTAGTCGCTCAAGTCTTAAAGAGTCAACTTTCTGACATATTATTTTGGTCTCTATGGTATACTTCAATGTAAGTATGAAGGATTTTTATTTATTAAACTTCAGAGACACACTCTGAAGTGTAATACTTTATGTTCGGTATTTGTACATATCTTCTAACACAAAGTAGCAACAGTAATATTACATTTACATTACATTTGCATTTAATCATTTAGCCGACGCTTTTATCCAAAGCGGCTTACAAATGAGGAGAGCAATAGAAGCAATCAAACCAACAATAGGGCATTAACATGCAAGTGCTGTGACTAGTATCAGTTAGTCTAGCACAGTACATGCAGCAAGTTATTTTTTAAATAGATATATAGAATAGTAAGTGAGTGATATAGACTAATAAGTTGAAAATGGCTAAAGACTCAGCAGCTCGGGTTGAGTCAGACCGGTCATTCCACCAGCAGGGAACAGTCCAGGTAAAGGTCTGTGAAAGTGATTTTTGTGCTTTTTGGGATGGCACCACAAGACGCCGTTCACTTGCAGAATGCAAGCTTCTGGAGGGCACATAGGTCTGAAGTAGTGATTTTAGGTATAGAGGTGCAGAGACTGTTGTTGTTCTGTAGGCAAACGTCAGTGCCTTGAGTTTGATGCAATTGGCAGCCAGTGTAATTTTATGAGTTATGAGTTTCTCGTTAAAGTACTCTTGCTGCATGATTCTGGATCAATTGTAGAGGTTTGACAGTGCAAGCTGGAAGGCCTGCCAAGAGAGCATTACAATAGTCCAGTCTGGATAGAACAAGAGCTTGGATGAGGAGTTGTGTATCATGCTCTGATAGGAAGGGCCTCATCCTCATAATGCAGTTTAAGGCAAATCTGCAAGACTGGGCCGTTACAGCAATATGGTCTGTGAAGTTTAACTGATCATCAATCACAACTCCAAGGTTTCTGGCTGTCCTTGATGGTGTTATAGTTGATGAACCTAGCTGAATGGAGAAGTTGTGATGAAGTGTTGGATTGGCTGAGACCAAAAGCAGTTCTGTCTTCGCAAGGTTGAGTTGAAGGTACAGCAATAAAAGTTTGTCAGGCAGGCTGAGATGTGAGCATCTGCCTTCGGATCATCTGGCTGGAATGAGAGGTAGAGTTGCGAGTCATCAGCGTATCAGTGATAGGAAAAACTATGTTACTGAATGACAGATCCTAGTGATAACATGTAGATGGAGAAGAGAAGTGGTCCAACCACTGAGCCTTGAGGCACCCCAGTAGCTAGATGTTGCAACTTAGACACCTCACCCCTCCATGACACCCTGAGAGGTGAGACTTGAACTATTGGTGTGTGGTTCCTAAGATACCCTTCGCCATGAGGGTTGACAGGAGGATCTGGTGGTTAACTCAGTACTGAGGATCTGGAAGCTGCTCTTGCCAGACTCAGAGCTTCAATAACAGTCTCAGTTGAGTGGCCGCTTTTGAAACCAGACTGGTTGTTGTCCAGGAGGTTGTTCTGTGCAAAACAGGTTGAGACTTGGTTAAACATGACTCATTCAAGTGTTTTAGCAATGAATGGAAGAAGGACTACTGGTCTGTTATTTTCTAAAAGTGCTGGATATAGAGTGTGTTCCACAATGATGAGTGGGGATAGGATCAAGCGGATAGGTAGTAGGGTGATTGGAAAGGATGAGTTTGTAGACTTGTGCCTCTGAGAGCGGGGAGAAGGAGGGGGGAATGTGTGTGTCAGCGGCTAAGATGTGAGTGTCAATTTGTGGTGTGGAAAATTGTCCGCTGATGATTGTTGTTTCATTTATGAAGAATCTGGCAAAGTCGTAAGCTGTTAGGATTGATGAAGGAGGGAGAGAAGGAGGAGGATTAAGAAGAGAGGAGAAGGTTTTGAAAAGCATGTGAGAGTCAGAAGAATTGTTCATTTTGTTGTGGTATATGTCATTTTAGCAGAAGAGACATTAGCAGAGAAGGAAGAGAGGAGTGATTGATACAAACCAAGGTCAGTGGGATCTTTTGATTTGCACCACTTCCTCTCTGCACCCCTGAGTTTATAGCAGTGCTCGTGGAGAACATCAGATAGCCAGAAGGTAGATATGAATATATTGTTTCACACTATATGAGGTTCTTAATTGTTAGTGCTTCTTATTTCAACTAAAATCCCCTTAACTAGTGTTTCTTTCAAACTCAGACAGTTCTTAAGTCCCCACGGCCCACATCAAAAACTCAAATCAAAAATGTAAAATGGATTGCATGATTCTCTGAGGATTCTCTTCTGAAAGTTAACCACTTTTTAGTCTCGTCTGTATGTAATTAGTTGCTAAATTCAAAGGCAGAGGGGCTCCTCTTATGTTTAAATTCACTGCTGGACACAGGGATAAAGACTGATTAACTCTGAAGTCAGATTTATATAAACATGCAATTAGAGTTAATTAAACCTGTGTCTCTCTGTGATGTATAAAGATATAACCTCATCTTACTCTTGTTAAGAACCCAGTCTATCAGTTTTAGTGATTAAAGTAGTTAACTACTATTTTATTGTTATTTTATATAAATATATATATATATATATATATTTTTTTTTTTTGTCACAGTTCGAATTTGCAGGCAATAATGATACCCTGATACCCAAGGGTGTAGTCTCATAATATATTGCGATGTGCTCGGTTAAAAAATATGATCAAATCTGACAAACAGGGGAAATCAAATTATTAATTTGCAGTGCATTAGTGGATATGCAAATCAGTTTAATCCTCATCACTAATTTCCATGCATGGCAATTTTTTTCACCAATAAACTTGTTAAGAGCTTAAAAAAGTATTGCAAGCCAGACAGTTGCCACATGATGTACTTTACTCTGCAGAAAGGTGGAAGCTTATTATGTTGCAGCATTCTGAAGACAATGGCAAAGAAATTGGCAGAAAGGGAAATTAGCTTTTGAGCTTTCCCTTTATTCAGATGGAATAAACATCTAAGACAGAAGAGTTTTGCAAAAAACACAAATGACTGTTAAAGTACAATGCCACGAATCGCGCAAACTGTGGCAAATTAGCAGCCGTTTGTTTTTGTCAGCAGCACTGCTAACTTCTAAACAACTCTTAAAAACACCCAGAGAACCAATGACAAAAGTGTCATCTGTGTACAGTGTGTTTTTAACAGCTAACTGATAACGAGCTCAGACGTGTCTGAGGCTGAGATGTTTTAGTTGTCGCTCCAATAATACTGAAAGATAAACTAGAAGTCATTTTGTAGGAGTGCCTGTGATGCTCCCTATAGACTACAATGGCAGCTCACTTGAACAAAGCCATAGAGTAGAATGAATCACTGTATGTGAAAATACAGAGACTTTTTTTTTTTTCAGTATGGGTATTGTGTATGTTTGAGCATGTTCTCTATTTCCACAATAACAATGGTTGTCATAATTAGCAGCGGTTTGGGACCAGGGGCAAAGGTCGGCATGAGAATAAAGCCAATATGAAATTTAATCAAGGTAGAAAAATGAAATTCAACGAAAGGTTAAAGGGGGAACACAAATGCCATCAAAATGCCATTTAAACAAGCCTTGCCCTTTCATGGGTTTCATCACATGACACTCTGGAGAACATTGGTGATGGTTGTGTAAAAGGTCTTAAATAAAAACAAAGCCTTTCATTTGAATGAGGCCGACAGTCACTGGCACTTGATTGTTGGGTAACATTTTATTCTGATATAGATATTCTGTTGACTGTAAGTAACGTTGCACCTACATGTCACTCTCATTAGAGTGTTAGTAGTCAGTCTGATTACTGTAATATCTGCAACTTTATTTTGATGTTCCCCAACAGACACTCTACTGACTATAAGTAACTTTGCAGGTACAACTTATTCGCCTTAACCCTTCATTTCTACTAACCCTACCCCTAACAGTCCAGTAATACTCAACTAATACTCTAATGAGAGTAGGTGTAGGTTCATGTGGCTGCAATATTACTTAGTCCAAAGAATGTCTAAAGGGGACCAAAATAAAGTGAAACCGATTGTTGTGATGAATGAAGTGAAGAAGACTCAAAATGCACGTGTAAAGGCTTGTTCACACCAAGATCAAAACAAAAACTTATTGCATGTTATTGTACAACACACCTTGTAGTCTTAAGGTCACATCTAACTTTTACAACCCAGTTTTTTTGTCCACTGGAATATTTTCATCAGCTGAACGATTGACACGAGTTACATTAACCCTAAATCCTAACCCCAACTGTACATCTGTCCCACACAGCCAAGTCTTGTTTGAGGGAATATTTGTTCTTGGTGTCAGCCTGAATATGCGGAAAGCTTCTAAAATTGAATGAACCAAATGCACAGGATTTAGATACCTCAGACTGAGAGAATTTTTACATGTAATGCATCTAAACTGTCCGATTTTTCTTTAAAAGTCGATTCTATCTCCTTAAATAGTTTCTCACTAAAGTTCAATGATAAACGCTTGGTGGGAAATGTAATTATCATCACGTTTTGAGAGGTGAAACAGGTTATACATCACCCACTTCTTTCACATTCCTTTCCATTCCAATATTTCTTCCGGCAGAGTGATTAAGTATACGTGTGTAACATGCATATTTCTCATCTTTGGCTGTGACACTGTCTCAACTCAGCTTATTGAAATTACATTGAAATGGATATTCTGCTGTCAAACAGAACGTCGTCTGAAAAGACATTTCCAGTTTCAGTTTTATGAACTTTTCATCCTAGACTATACTGCACATCTTTGTGTATGCAACACGTTACTACAACTGTCATCAGCACTTCTTTGGCAGTCTATAAGTGCGGAGAAAGGTAGAAAAACTGGTTGCATTTAAAGGTTTTTGTTTTTTTCATTATAATTTCTTGTCAGAAACTGTCAAGGTTACATGTCATTAATGCTAATAATAATAGACTGCCAAAAAAGGTCGAAAATATTATTTACAAATGTCAGAATTTCAGTTACTAATAATGGAATAATGCCTTCTATTTTATATTTAAAAAAAAATAGTATGCGGAAAAAGTAAGTGCAACATTAACCTTTCAACCATAGTTGGGGCTTTTTGACTAATTTTTTTGTTTGTTTGATTGAATTTTTTACAAGATTAGAGGAACCTAGAACAAATCTTGTGCATCAGTGTCTGTAGTGTGTGTTTTAGGTGCAAAGTGTGTTGCTTTGTGGGATACAGTATGCTTTTGTATGTCTTTGCATAAATAGTAAGAGTAGTAAGGAAGTATGCTATTCTGAATATAGCAAGTCAATTGTTTCAGGCCTAAAATGATTCAGTCTGTTTAAACAAATCGGTTGAATGAATGATTCAATGAATCACGCATAAAGACTGTGGCTGAGTTCGGAACTATGTAGAACATACTTTTTTAGCGGTTGCGAAGTAATTACTTCAAAATAAGTCTCTACTCAAGAGAGTAGGCGATTTCGGAAGTGTGACTTCTTTCCGCTGTTGAAACACTGATTTGAGTGATTACATGAAAGGTGATATATTTCAATAAGTTGTATTGCATCTTCCAACATACAGTACCTTCTGGTGTTCATTCATGTTTGTTTCTTGCTGTAATCTGTAGTAAAGATGAAGAGATTATCAGTCTACGTGCGCTCTGTGCCGTTTGAACTGAGACGGCTACAGCGAGCGAGCTGTCACTCAAAAAAAGAGCGCTAAATATTAAAGAGTGCCAAAATGCTGCATAAATTAAATGTCATTTTTAATAAGGTGATACGTTAATAAAGAGAAAGGTCGACATGGAATATAATGTCACAACTTCACACATTTACCTGTTGCTGTACCTACAAGTAAACTTTATAACAAACTTGGACAGGTACATGTTGGGTGTTATGGGATGCATTATTTATTGCACACACACACAAAAAAAAAAAAATCTGAGTACTCGTTTGATGATGCACCTTCATAGGCATCTGCTCTTATTTGGTATGTCTAGCTGGGTGCATCTCAGAGTTAGTAGAGTAGTTCTTGACTGACAGGCCGTGTTTGTCATGTGGGACTTCACACAGAGACTGGAATGATGGGAAGGCCAGCGAGGGTCCGCAGATTCCCAGGCCTGAATCCTGCTGCACTGATAAGCTGAACCTCGGTGAGCCGAGCCGAGCGTTCAGGTGCCCAGATCAGCAGGACTCAAACAGCATCCATGGGAGAGAGACGCTGGCTGCATTTCACTGTTTATTATCAGCGACACACAGAAAGTGAAACCCATCAAAGACTAATATACAGGAACATGCAGAAGCAGTGAGAGAGTTTCTGACCTTAGTTAAAATTCTCAAATGCAGACATTTGCATGTTCTTGCTGTTTGGTTTAAAGGATAGCAAAGACAAGTAGTTGGATTTCCGACTTCCGACATGTTTTAATCAGTTAAACTTAGACCATTACCCTCGCCAGCTTGTTTGAGGTCTTTGTTTCATTGCATGGAATATCCACTTATAGCTTTTGTTTTTGTAGTCAAATTAATTTCTTTGCCTTATATATTCAGAGCACATTGAGTCTTGATTTGATCTTATATGTTGTTTGACACACTCCAGTTGTGTATCTATATTCATTGAGTCTGACCTTGCATCTTGGGCAAAGTTATGAAGTCTCTTTTGGATGGTTGATTCATGCAATTTGACATTAACTGAGGCAAGACTTGCTTATAAATCCCTTTTTATATTATCCTGAGGTTCTTTAAGACCTTGATCATGTTCTGAATGGAACACTGCCTCCTATTCAGAACGGATTGCTGCCTGTTATGTAAAAAAATAGTGAAACGCTGTGCAAAATGCTGCATGTGTAATTCAGTGAGTGGCGTCCAGCTGTCATTTCAGTTATTTTGCAGTTGTCAAATTGCAATGTGTAAATATCTTAGCACTGGTCAAGTTGAGTGCATTGCATTGTGGGATAAAGTATAAAATACATGCACGGGTTCCGTCAATAAATTAAGATTCAGCGGATGAACTCTTGCCTTGATTGGATGCATTTATTAAATAGTTGCGATGCCTTTCTGTTTATGGATGTCACCATTTTTGATATCACATTTATTTGAGCTGCTCTGCATGCTGTTGTATGAACAGGATGATTGAAGATTCTTGAATAGTTGGAGTAGTGTAGTAATATGCCATTGTGTGCACAGTCTTCCTGCTGCTATTTTTCGGCTCTCTGGCTGAAATGGTGGGATGGCTTGTCTAAATTGCTATTGGTTGAAAATCTGGAGTTGAGTGGACTAACTACAAAATGACTTGGAAACAAAACCCTTCCCAGACTCATGGGCAATCTTTTGTAAGGGCCTCTAAGAGCCCTTTTAATCTCAGCATGATGTACCACACTGAGTCCAAACCAGACCGCCTGATGTTCAACTCGCAAATTATGTTAGAATCCTTTTAATCCTTAATAGATGAAACATCTGCAATGATTTTGCTGGAGATATGAAATTATGATGATATTGCAGGGTTTCATTTTTTTTTTTTTTTTTTTTTTTTTTTTTGCCTTCAAGTTTGATGAAGACCGAAATCAGTTTTGCAATCTTAATATTGTATCTAAACGGATGCAAAAAATGCATCTAAAATTGGTAACTGATACATTTATGTGAATCAAATGAAACTGTCCAGTCAATTCAAAACACAGATGTCAAAGTCTTGCAAGTATAGAAATATTTATGTAAAAGTATATGGGTAAATGGCATTAGCACGTCACTCAAGATCCGCCACTATACTCTGTGATATGATGTTTGTGGGTCAATTTGACCCACATATTTTATTACACAGACTTTATATCAGTTTCTCAACTATTTTCTGAGGGTATTTACATTTATGCATTTGGCAGACACTTTTATCTGAAGGAACTTATAATGCATTGAAGGTGTACATTTTCATCAGGTTTTTTGCATTGTTTTTCATTACTGTACACAATCGTAACAAACCCACTACCCATTTTTAGGCTGCAACCCACCAGTTGGGTCCGAGCAAAACTCTGAACTATTCGACTTTTCCTGGTGTTTTCTGCTAAGGCCTGCGTTTCCCGATAACGTTGTCTCTTAGCGCGCTACGAAGACTCTTAAGGAAAAACCTAACTAAAGATATACCATTTCTATGCGTGTTCCCCGAACCATACCTTAGGAAGCTGCTTAAGATATACCTTCTTACGTGCGACGTTACCCGGTGCTGTCCGTGGTGATGCTGCTGAATTGGTTGATATCGATGGCTCGAGAATCAATTATTCTCTCGTGCAGGGGCTGTTTATGTGAGAAAGCGGTGTTCTTTATAAAAGAAGCACTTTAGAAATAGTTGAAATTGCATTTATTAGGATACATCTTACGTACGGTGTTCGGCAGTGATCAAAAAGGATTTAAACAGTGAATTTTGAATCTCTTCTTGAAAACGCAGAGATGTGGATTCAGACGGCAGTTAAATCACCACAGGACCTGTTTGTCAAAAAACAGTAGGTACTAATTTGGCTGGGGATTTTTATGCGGGTTGAGTGAGAAAAAACACTGATATTATGGATTCGGGCGGCACTAAAATCACCGACTTACCCCTGTAAATGTTTCGAATACCGTATACGTATACGAGCCCATGACATGAGAAACAATTAGCGTCCGAATAGGACTTAACTGACAGTAGCCTATGCTTTCACTGGCCTTTAAAAGTGCTCTTTAATTAAGTTAATAATATAATATATAATAATATAATTAAAAATCTAACAACAATCAGTGTATGACAATTTTATTCTTTGCATGAAAACACTTGAATTAGCCTAACTGAACACTGTCTGGGTGTATTAAAACTTCAAAGTTATATTCGTATTTCGTATAGACCTGAAACAGTGATTAGGTAAAGCTAAGAGTGGTCCAGACCAACCTCACGAACGTATGACTTACAGAAGGTGTACTAGAACGTTTCGGGAAACACGTATTAACGATAAGGTACAGCTTAAGGTGTAACTTAAGAACGACGTAGCGTTAAGAAGGTTTTGGGAAACGCAGCCCTGCATCCTTCAAAAAGCGATCACCACAAGTGCATTGCAATATGGCGCATCAGATCATTTAAATCAATATAGTTGTTGCACTCCACAAAACGGCATAAACATCATTAATACAAATTAGGACAAAAGGTGAGCGTGTCCTTTCCATTTCCATTGACGACGCAATTAGGGGCGTTAAAATATTAATCTGTGTTTGTATGGAGGCCTCAATGGATCGCATGACCTGTTTGTCATAATCCTGCGTTCCGAGACTCCAGAGAGAAAGTCAGGCGTGTGCTGATAAAGGAAAGAACCACCGCTAATTAAAATGAAGGAGAGGAGAACAGATGGCTTCTTCACAGCTGGAAACTTCACTGTGTCTGGGACAACACAGCCTGGAATACCACAGGGATAAATATGCTGCCCCTTTTGTTTTGCTTTCTGGATGCAGTCACTTTGAGCTAATGCCCTTTGAATTTCCCTACAAACCACGACCAACTCGGAATACTTGATCAGGCGTTTAAACGTGTCTGCGGTGCAAATGAATGAGGTGATTATGTTTTAAAAATCAGCATTCCCAAAGAAACGGCGCAAGACTGCATTGGTTACTGCTAATGAACGCCAACCATTCGTTTTCCATTCCGCATCACTTTTTCTGGGAAATTATTAGAGCGATATCTTCCTTACTGACTAATGCATGCACACATTATGCACTTGAGAGAATGGCAATAAACACTTTCAGAAAAGAAGCGTGATTTCCCTTCGCCTTGCGTGGTTGTTTTGGCTGTAGGCGTTTTTTCACTCCTCTTCATTCATCGTGACACTTTTGTTGATAAGGCACCAAAAAAGTGAATTTCTTGTCGAGTTGCCCGTCTCTGCTGTTTTTTTAGCTCATGATGATTTCATTTGAATCAAAATTCAGGTCTAGTATGTTAGAGTGTTTTCTGTATCAGGCTTCTTAACTTCCAACAGTTTTGCAGGTGAGTAATGCTGTGCTGGTCTTATAGCCATGTTTTTATTACATGCTGGTATAAAGGTCTGTTCACACCAAGCATGAATAATTGTATTTTTATTTTTAATAGAAAAAATATATATATTCCTATGGGCCTGTTCACACAGATGTTAAAAAAGGAGGGAAATGCTGAAAGAATATGAATTATCCAAAGTTTAATCCATTAATTAATGTCCAAATAATTGTACTTGTATTTAGGCCAAGGTTCCACAGGGTTTGTGCTTTTGTATCTGTGCATATGACTCAAATCACTCAAAAAAATAAAGATAAAAAATAAAAACAATCAAAAAAAAAATTAACACTAACCCAAAAAAATATATAATATTGTATTTATTTACCAGAATATGTTGACCATTAACCAACTTTTAACATGAGAATGTGTCGTTACATATATTGAAATATTAACTTAAAATCTCAGGGTTTGAATGACAAAAATGTTTGGGAAGCATTAATTTAGGCTTATGAAAAACATTTTTGCACAAACTTAATTACTGTAGTTCCATCCTTAATTACTGTAGTACCATCCTGTAGTACCAAACAATCAGTCCTTTGAAAGCGAGTTTACAGAGCCCATGTGCAGTTTATTAACATAAACAAAATACACAATAAACAAAGACATGAACCATGCTTGGTTACACAAACATAGTTAGACAATAGACAAGTAACATGAGGGCTATATGTACACAAATATATGCACAAACACTAATGACTTAACAAGACACACCTGAACACAATAAACCAATAAGAGCGGGACACATGAGCCAAGGGAACCAATCAGAACATGACACATGAGACTAGGGAAGCATATGTCACATGACTGACCACGACCATGACAATGGGAAAACTTTATAATTAAATTACATAAATCTGTACGGGTGTGAATTTGGTGTTATCCTCACACAAATGCAGCAACAGATCCCATCAGATAAACAGTTGTATATTATTGGATAGCACTTGCTCATTAGCGTTTCTGCCAGACAGCTACACAAACAAAATAAATGAGCTATATCATTTCAGAACAATCCTCTTCTCCTCAGCCCACTGGTTTTAATAGCTTCATATACAGTATATGAAGATGTCCCTGAGGGACCTTCCAGAACCATCTGCTCTCGCTCCGCTCTTCGCTAAGAGAAGGTCAGACGCTGACAGTGAGGAAGCCGCTTGCCAACAGAGGCCAAGTGAGAACAGCATCTGACAACACTTGAAAGCCCTTATTGTCTTGGGTTTTCCCTTCAGTCCGGGCTTCAGGAATAGCCCTGCTTTTTCTCAGGTTGCATCAGATTCAGATTTCAACAGCTAGCTATGGAGAAAAATGTGGAATTCTTTCTTTATGTTTTTAGTTCACACACGATGATATAACAGCGTGCTTTAAAGTGTTCACACAAAGAGCTAGAGGCTAAATCATATAATTTAATCAGTGAAGCTGCGTGGATTATTTGAACATCGCCGTCTGATGTAATATTGATTGCTATTACATATTTACCAGTCTCCTAATGACTTCATATAGAACATATGCCTGTTATAGTTGACATTATCTGCCATTTTTGACAATTAGTGCGAGCTGTGTGAGCTGTGTTTTCTTTCTAATTGTAATTGTATTTGAGTTTTAGTAATTTTATATATTTATAGTATTTATTAATATTCAAATTAGTTTTACTTTTCTGTTTTCTGTTTAATTGTAATTGTAGTTAATTTAATAATTTTGTTGTGTGTTTTTATTGTTATTTAGTCTATTTAGTTGTTAATTTTTATTTCATTTTTAGTTTTTGTAATTTTAGTACTTCAAATTAAACTAAAGGAAATGTTGCATTGGCAAATGGCTGAATTACAATACGTTTAAGGTTTTTTTTATGTGTTGTTTTATTTCAGTTAACATTTTCAATGTAATTTTAGTTCAAGTTTTAGTAATTTTGTTCTCACTTTTATAATTTTTTTTAATATGTCTATTTAGATTGTATTAATTTTATTTCATTTTTAGTAATGCAACTAGCTGAAATAAGAGTTGATGGGTTTTTATAGATTTTATTTTATTTCGATTAACCTTTCTAAGTGATCTGAAATATGATTTTTACATGATAACACAGGCAAATCCCACAGATTTACATTGAAAGTGGGACATGATGAGCCATATATCTAGAGACCAGAATATTAATAAGACTTGACAGTGGGATTTTTGACTTTTTGAACAGCCATCCGCTCTAAAATCCGCTCACAACACCCTAGCATTGTGGCGGGGAGTTTTGCACGAGCAAATTTTCTTCAGAACATGCAAAAACTGAGTCTGATTACAGAAAACATCAACGTTTTAGCACCAGCCTATTGTTCAAACTGTATTCATGCAGTTCACATGTAATCACACTTCTCAAAAGATTTCCTGCTGAAGAAAAGAAACGGTTATTAGCTTTCCCTGGAAACACTTCGCTGGCCAGAGATGCTCTTTCATAGGACAGATCCATTCTGATCAAGCATCTTCTTATCTTCAACAGCATGTGTTCTGCCGTGGGCATCTCTTTAATACTGGAAAATGAATCGCATTTCCTAAGTGCGGCAAAGGTGTGATTTATAACAGCGTTTCCCCTTCCTTCTAGGTTAACCGTGTTTCATTGTTGGGTTACGAGGTTAACATTATAATAAGTTGTTTGATTCTTATCAAAGCAGCAGCTAATGAGCAGGTTTCATCGTCATACTGGCAAGTGATATCAAATGCCTTCTTTGAAGTCCACTGACTTCATTACGAATAAAAATCGAGAGGGGAACGCTTCGGCCAGAACTGCTGAATGCTAAGCAGAGACTGTGGGTGTTTTCCTACTGGGAAATAAGCAACAAGTCTGTGAACATTTCCTGTGGACGTGTTTCCTCGGCTTTATAGGCCTTGGGTTGATCATTTTGGTGTTGAATGGGCAACATTGTAAGAAATTGAGGTTTAACTTTGCTCTATTAAAACTATTTGTATACTTAATCCAGAGTTCTAATGGTCATGAAAACCCTGAGAATTTAAGGGAATGTTAATATATATATATATATATATATATATATATATATACAGTGAGGAAAATAAGTATTTGAACACCCTGCTATTTTGCAAGTTCTCCCACTTGGAAATCATGGAGGGGTCTGAAATTGTCATCGTAGGTGCATGTCCACTGTGAGAGACATAATGTAAAAAAAAAAATCCAGAAATCACAATGTATGATTTTTTAACTATTTATTTGTATGATACAGCTGCAAATAAGTATTTGAACACCTATCTATCAGCTAGAAGTCTGACCCTCAAAGACCTGTTAGTCTGCCTTTAAAATGTCCACCTCCACTCCATTTATTATCCTAAATTAGATGCACCTGTTTGAGGTCGTTAGCTGCATAAAGACACCTGTCCACCCCATACAATCAGTAAGAATCCAACTACTAACATGGCCAAGACCAAAGAGCTGTCCAAAGACACTAGAGACAAAATTGTACACCTCCACAAAGCTGGAAAGGGCTACGGGGAAATTGCCAAGCAGCTTGGTGAAAAAAGGTCCACTGTTGGAGCAATCATTAGAAAATGGAAGAAGCTAAACATGACTGTCAATCTCCCTCGGACTGGGGCTCCATGCAAGATCTCACCTCGTGGGGTCTCAATGATCCTAAGAAAGGTGAGAAATCAGCCCAGAACTACACGGGAGGAGCTGGTCAATGACCTGAAAAGAGCTGGGACCACCGTTTCCAAGGTTACTGTTGGTAATACACTAAGACGTCATGGTTTGAAATCATGCATGGCACGGAAGGTTCCCCTGCTTAAACCAGCACATGTCAAGGCCCGTCTTAAGTTTGCCAATGACCATTTGGATGATCCAGAGGAGTCATGGGAGAAAGTCATGTGGTCAGATGAGACCAAAATAGAACTTTTTGGTCATAATTCCACTAAACGTGTTTGGAGGAAGAAGAATGATGAGTACCATCCCAAGAACACCATCCCTACTGTGAAGCATGGGGGTGGTAGCATCATGCTTTGGGGGTGTTTTTCTGCACATGGCACAGGGCGACTGCACTGTATTAAGGAGAGGATGACCGGGGCCATGTATTGCGAGATTTTGGGGAACAACCTCCTTCCCTCAGTTAGAGCATTGAAGATGGGTCGAGGCTGGGTCTTCCAACATGACAATGACCCGAAGCACACAGCCAGGATAACCAAGGAGTGGCTCTGTAAGAAGCATATCAAGGTTCTGGCGTGGCCTAGCCAGTCTCCAGACCTAAACCCAATAGAGAATCTTTGGAGGGAGCTCAAACTCCGTGTTTCTCAGCGACAGCCCAGAAACCTGACTGATCTAGAGAAGATCTGTGTGGAGGAGTGGGCCAAAATCCCTCCTGCAGTGTGTGCAAACCTGGTGAAAAACTACAGGAAACGTTTGACCTCTGTAATTGCAAACAAAGGCTACTGTACCAAATATTAACATTGATTTTCTCAGGTGTTCAAATACTTATTTGCAGCTGTATCATACAAATAAATAGTTAAAAAATCATACATTGTGATTTCTGGGGGGGGGGGTTTTTAGATTATGTCTCTCACAGTGGACATGCACCTACGATGACAATTTCAGACCCCTCCATGATTTCTAAGTGGGAGAACTTGCAAAATAGCAGGGTGTTCAAATACTTATTTTCCTCACTGTATATATATATATATATATATATATATATATATATATATATATATATTTATATTTATATTTATTATTATTATTATTATTATTTCTCTACATATCAATATGCACTACTGTGCAAAAGTTTGGAGACTGTAAGATTTTTTTAAATGTTTTTGAAAGAAGTCTCTTCTGCTCACCAAAGCTGCATTTATTTGATTAAAAATACAGTAAAAACAATGTTGTAAAATATTACTACAATTTAAAATAACTGTTTTCTAGGCGAATATATAGTAAAATATAATTTTTTTCTGTGATCAAAGCTGAATTTTCAGCTTCATTTCTTCAGTGCCACATGATCTTTCAGAAATCATTCTAATATGATGATTTCTTGCTCAAGAAACATTTATGATTATTATCAATGTTGAAAACAGCTTCATATTTTTGTGGAAACCGTGATTTTGTTTTTCAGTTTTTTTTTTTTTTGATAAATAGAAAGTTTTAATGCATTCTTTTTTGGATAAAAGTATTCATTCTTTTCAAATCATCTTATCTTCAGACTTATGATCAGTGGTGTATATTTACTAGAATATAGTTTTTTTCTGGTTATAATTCATTGGCTAGATGTTGCTGTTGGGGAGTTTGTGTTTAGAAAAACCTGTTCACAATTCATAGTGATGTCTGATTTGTGAATCCATGGTTGCTCTTTATTTTACAGTAAATGTACTTACAGTGTACTTACAGGAAAAGACTGGGTAATATAAGGTAACTATAGGGTTAAGGTTAGGTTTAGTGGTAGGATCAGGGTTAGTGAGTTATTACCAGTTATTGTTATTACTATAAGAACATAATATGTGACCCTGGACCACAAAACCAGTCACATGGGTAAATTCTTTGAGATTTATACATCACATGAAAGCTGAATAAATAAGCTTTCCATTGATGTATGGTTTGTTAGGATGGGACAATATTTGTTCGAGATACAACTATTGAAAATCTGGAATCTGAGGGTGCAAAAAAATCAAAACATTGAGAAAATCGTCTTTAAAGTTGTTCATTTATGTTGGCGATTGTGCTGCATTCACTCACAAAAATAAATGTTTTATATATTTATGGTAGGAATTTTTCTAAATATCTTCATGGAACATGATCTTTACTTAATATCCTAATGATTTTTGGCATAAAAGAAAAATCGATAATTTTGACCCATAC
Source organism: Abramis brama (assembly GCF_963993115.1). Classification (NCBI taxonomy): domain Eukaryota; kingdom Metazoa; phylum Chordata; class Actinopteri; order Cypriniformes; family Leuciscidae; genus Abramis; species Abramis brama. The sequence goes on from NC_139964.1 coordinate 65,282,198, forward strand.
AATGTATTGTTGGCTATTACCACAAATATACCCGTGCAACTTATGACTGGTTTTGTGATCCAGAGTCACATATTTATATGCGGTACAGGACTGTAAAATAAAGTGCAACCGAATCCATTATTTTAAATGAATCAGAATGATTCAATCAGTCTGAATTAAACTGCTTTTTCAAACTCTTTCACTGTTTTTGGTGCACCTTGACTAACATTTATAAGATGCCATGTAGACTGTCTTCTTAAGTTAAAGGATAATTCTGGTATTTAGCACTTTGAGTCTCTTTTCTGGTTTGTTTTGGATGAACTAGAGTGGTGGACAGAAATTTTGACGATGGGTCCCGTCTCGACTTTTTGACTCGTTTAGGATCACCTTTGACCGCTTCAGAGTGGCTGGCTATGGGCATGCACGAACATGTCCTTAAAACAACCCTTAACGTTCGTTTTCAAAACTGTGCAACTCACCGAGTGATTAGTGATGTTCGTTGATGTTCCAAAACAAATAGCGTAGCGAAATACAGTTTCTGTCGTGTTTTATTTGGCATTTTGTAAAATCCCATTGATTTCTGTTGGAGGACTCATTGATCGTTGATATTACTGCGCTTCAGACTCAAATATCGAGCGGAAGTTTATACGCGGTTGTGAGGTATCTGAAAAAATAGTTCCACTATAGCAAATAACACGGATTGAAATCATACATTGTGCCGATATATTTGTTTTTAATCATCAACGAACACCACTAACCACTCGGTGAGTTGCACAATTTTGAAAACGAACGTTAAGGGTTGTGCATGTTTGTGCATGCCCGAAGCCAGCCACTCTGAAGCGGTCAAAGGCGACTCTAAACGAGTCAAAAAGTCGAGACAGGACCCATCATCAAAATTTCTGTGTCCACCACTCTAGTTCATCCAAAACAAACCAGAAAAGAGACTCAAAGTGCTAAATACCGGAATTATCCTTTAAGTTAAGTTAGATGGTGAGCGGGAGGTACGTGAAGGATAAAGCGAAAGGTCAGGCACTGGAGGAGAGTCTGTGCCCAAAGCAAGGTCAGTCCAGAGGTGGGAAGTCAGACTGCTGTTGGGAAAGAGGTGGTCAGGCAATGTTTCTCCATGCATCACCTCATGCATGTCCCTAAAGTAGAGGTCAGCAGCCTTTTTCACCTGACGTGCCCTTTTTTATCGCCTGGCTCAGTATTAAAGACCATGTATGCTGGATAATTATTATCTGTGAGATGTAACATCATGATATTATTCTGAGAGCAAAAAAACAGACCAAACTTGATCTTTCTTGCTTTTGTGCAATCGAATCCTCTTCTCTTACTGTCTAAGGTTGCCGACCTGTGTCCTAAAGGAAAGATTTATGAAAACATTGACTGAGTGCAACAAAGAACAGAAGTGCGTTTCATTCCTCTTCATATATTGAAATTACATGAATCCGTATATCATAAAAAAGCAAATTAGCTCTAAATGTTGGGACACTGAAGACCTGGGATTTGATTATGAGGTCAACATGAACGTTAGATGACTATATTTCTAGACCAGATTTGGTGCTTGTCCTCCATTTCTGAAGAGAAGATGATATTTTAGGTTGAGTGTATATAAGCAGCCGATATTTATTCTAGAATGATGCTTTAAGTTAATGCTTTACTTTTTGCAATTAATTATGTCAATGTTATATTTAACAGTTAACGTGGCTGACTTTATTCCGACTGACTTTAGGTTGAAATAGTCATGACTGATGATTTATTTGACAGCTGCATTATAAAATAATACAAAGAAAGATTTTTTAACGATCATGAATGAGAAGCTATCCGCGTCGTGATATTACGTGAACAAATCACTCCATCGAGTAAAGTCGAGCCCACGGGGCGTTATCTAACAGGACCGTTCCTCATTTATGACAGCGCGGCATGGCTTCATTTCATCCTGCTCTTTTAATGTGCTGAAAGACGCATCGCTCCCCTCAGCATCACATCAGTGCGGAGACGTTGCCGTTGTGTAAGTGACACTCAGATGAAACATTAGAGAGATCAGCATGCAGCTTTCAGCTTCTCTACTGTCGTAGAGTGATGATTTAACGATGCAGATCAACAGGATGTCTTCGATACTTGTTAGTAAACCATCGAGTCGTTGACTAAATGATGTGTTCTTTGTAGTTACTGTTACATGCCTCACCTGGAACCACTCAAAGCATGCTTTCCTGTCAGTGCAACCCATCGAGATCTCCTTAAAGGGTTAGTTCACCCAAAAATGAAAATTCTGTCAGTAATTACTCACCCTCATGTTGTTCCAACCGCGTAAGACCTTCGTTCATCTTCGGAACACAAATTAAGATATTTTTGATGAAAACTGAGCCCTGTCTCACTCCTCCGTAGGCTGCTATGTGACCGAAACTTGCTGGCCCAGAAAAGTTATTAAAGAGATCGTTAATATAGTCCAAGTGACTCCAGTGGCTCAATCTTAAGTATATCAAGCGACGAGAATACTTTTTGTGCGCAAAAACAAACAAAAATAACAACTTTATTCCACTATTCATTTCCTTCTCTCTGGACCTCTAGTTGGTTCGCGTAGTGTTTTTGCGCAGCGCGTCTGTGTTACACGTCACCACGTAGGCTCACTATTGGCCGACGCCGGTCATGTGTGTGATGCGTGATGACGTGCAACACAGACGCGCAGCGCAAAAACACTACGAGGCCCAGAGAGAAGGAAATGAAAAGTGGAATAAAGTCGTTATTTTTGTTTGTTTTTGCGCCCAAAAAGTATTCTCGTCGCTTGATATACTTAAGATTGAGCCACTGGAGTCACTTGGACTATATTAACGATCTCTTTAATAACTTTTCTGGGCCAGCAAGTTTCGGTCACATAGCAGCCTATGGAGGAGTGAGACAACTCTCAGATTTAATCAAAAATATCTTAATTTGTGTTCCGAAGATGAACGAAGGTCTTACGCGGTTGGAACATCATGAGGGTGAGTAATTACTGACAGAATTTTCATTTTTGGGTGAACTAACCCTTTAATATCTCAATCCTTTCTCCTAGACTGCAATGATGGAGTGCAAAACTTCTCAGATGTTAGAGTTTCTGTGCTTTACCAAGATACAAAGTCTGCAATGACAAGTCAGAAGTCTCATTATGAACTCATGAACATTTCTCATCAAACTTTTCAAAATGATTTAAAAAACGGCTTTAAAAATAAAGGTTCACAGCGATGCCGTAGAAGAACCATTTTTTGGTTCCCCAAAGAACCTTTTAGTGATCAGTTCTTAAAGTGCCCCTATTATGCTATTTTAAAAGTTCCTCTTTTCTTTATTTTTATTTTTATTTTTTTGAGGTCTCTTCCAACAGGTTTACATGCATCCAAGGTTAAAAAACTATTTTCGCATAATATACATTGCACATCACCTAATTTCTCAAAGAGTCTGAAAACAGTTTGTTCGATTTTCTCCCTTGTTCCTTCTTGTTGAGGCATGTGAAATATTTTTTGTTATATGAGATATGGCACTGTACATGCTACCTACTGTTGACAATAAAGCATTAAAAAAAAAAAACGGTTTGTTTGAAGATTCAGTCACTAAACCACTCCTTTCCGTGAGCTGCTCTGCTCTGATTGGTCAGACGGCTCAGTCTGTTGTGATTGGTCGACCGCTTAGAGCACGTGTCACATACAAAACATCTATGACCATATCTGGATTTCAGTTCTGGATCTTCCTCAGCACTTGATACACAGTGATACGAACAGTATAATGATGGCATCAGTTTTTTCCATATCAATTCCAGCGCGAGTCCTCATCCTTTGGGAAGTGCATCAAAGTGGATTTGCGGAGCTAGACAAGCATCTTCTGGAACACAAACCAAACTCTTCCAGTCTCAGCTACAAATATTGTGTTTGAGGGCGGGGCAAAGAAGACGTTGTTCACGGGCAGCCAATGAAGACTGTAGGCGGGCATTATGCAAATGTGTTACATATAACAGGAATTGTTGATGACTGTCAGTGCAGTTCATTATCGATTCTTTCTTTTGAGAGACCATAACCTTATGTGTCGTGTACTTTGATCTTTAAAACTTTGCAGACCTTTTACATTCACAAACAGCTGTATTACACACTACATGGAAGATAACATATGAAAAAGCACTTTAAAAGAACTATATACAGTGAGGAAAATAAGTATTTGAACACCCTGCTATTTTGCAAGTTCTCCCACTTGGAAATCATGGAGGGGTCTGAAATTGTCATCATAGGTGCATGTCCACTGTGAGAGACATAATCTAAAAAAAAAAATCCAGAAATCACAATATATGATTTTTTAACTATTTATTTGTATGATACAGCTGCAAATAAGTATTTGAACACCTGTCTATCAGCTAGAATTCTGACCCTCAAAGACCTGTTAGTCTGCCTTTAAAATGTCCACCTCCACTCCATTTATTATCCTAAATTAGATGCACCTGTTTGAGGTCGTTAGCTGCATAAAGACACCTGTCCACCCCATACAATCAGTAAGAATCCAACTACTAACATGGCCAAGACCAAAGAGCTGTCCAAAGACACTAGAGACAAAATTGTACACCTCCACAAGGCTGGAAAGGGCTACGGGGAAATTGCCAAGCAGCTTGGTGAAAAAAGGTCCACTGTTGGAGCAATCATTAGAAAATGGAAGAAGCTAAACATGACTGTCAATCTCCCTCGGACTGGGGCTCCATGCAAGATCTCACCTCGTGGGGTCTCAATGATCCTAAGAAAGGTGAGAAATCAGCCCAGAACTACACGGGAGGAGCTGGTCAATGACCTGAAAAGAGCTGGGACCACCGTTTCCAAGGTTACTGTTGGTAATACACTAAGACGTCATGGTTTGAAATCATGCATGGCACGGAAGGTTCCCCTGCTTAAACCAGCACATGTCAAGGCCCGTCTTAAGTTTGCCAATGACCATTTGGATGATCCAGAGGAGTCATGGGAGAAAGTCATGTGGTCAGATGAGACCAAAATAGAACTTTTTGCTCATAATTCCACTAAACGTGTTTGGAGGAAGAAGAATGATGAGTACCATCCCAAGAACACCATCCCTACTGTGAAGCATGGGGGTGGTAGCATCATGCTTTGGGGGTGTTTTTCTGCACATGGGACAGGGCGACTGCACTGTATTAAGGAGAGGATGACCGGGGCCATGTATTGCGAGATTTTGGGGAACAACCTCCTTCCCTCAGTTAGAGCATTGAAGATGGGTCGAGGCTGGGTCTTCCAACATGACAATGACCCGAAGCACACAGCCAGGATAACCAAGGAGTGGCTCTGTAAGAAGCATATCAAGGTTCTGGCGTGGCCTAGCCAGTCTCCAGACCTAAACCCAATAGAGAATCTTTGGAGGGAGCTCAAACTCCGTGTTTCTCAGCGACAGCCCAGAAACCTGACTGATCTAGAGAAGATCTGTGTGGAGGAGTGGGCCAAAATCCCTCCTGCAGTGTGTGCAAACCTGGTGAAAAACTACAGGAAACGTTTGACCTCTGTAATTGCAAACAAAGGCTACTGTACCAAATATTAACATTGATTTTCTCAGGTGTTCAAATACTTATTTGCAGCTGTATCATACAAATAAATAGTTATCATACATTGTGATTTCTGGATATTATGTCTCTCACAGTGGACATGCACCTACGATGACAATTTCAGACCCCTCCATGATTTCCAAGTGGGAGAACTTGCAAAATAGCAGGGTGTTCAAATACTTATTTTCCTCACTGTATATATATACAGTATATGAGCTCTTAGACCTTCATTTCATGCATCCACACACATTTGAGTGTCTCACAAGTTTCTTTTTTATTTTTCCTCTTCTATTCTCATCCACCATGTAGACTGACACAAACATATTAATGCATGACGGGGATTGGGGGAATTAGGAAGATAACAGCAACAACTTTTGGAGCCTTTCATGTAAAAACTTTATAAACAGCGTCTTGTCACTTTCTTATAAATTATGCAGTCTATACTGCTGCGTGCTTGTCAAAGTAATCGTCACAGTGCAGTTGGTGTTTAAGACGTGTTTTTTAACCTTTCATGTAGAATATTACACAACGACAACTTTCCCAAAGTAAACTAAATACCATCCAATGCCAAAATTAAAACAATATATTCCCCACCAAACTCTGTTGTAAAATTGCATGCTGCCCTCTGCTTGTCCAGCTGAAAACCTTGTGAATTATTTCTAACCTTATCAAGATTGAAAACAGGATCTACCAGGAGGCTTTAGTGACGGATGAAGACAAGCACGGGTTAAAAGCTGTCTGTCAGACTGACTGTAAGCCGAGCTACATGGAGTCATATCTGAATGAGATGTCGTAAGAAAAAACTGCACAACACCCACAACAACAACGACTGAAGACTGTTTGTTCTGGGTTTGTTTTTTACTTTTGTTTTTTTCTTCCTGGAATGTGCAACATCTCAATATTGTTGCATTCTGTTCATATGCCAGTGGCCTTCTGTTTTTTTTATAGAAATAATAACTGACAGATCACTTTAAACTAAATATTTCTCCAATGTCTTAATTTCTACAAGCACATTGTTTGAATTACTAGACCTACATTTACCAAATGTACAGTATTTAACAGAACAAAACTGTATCCCAGAATGAACCAGGATATCAGAATATTATTTATGTTATTCATTATTATTTATTTTTGCTAACACTTTACTAAAAGGTTAATTCTTTTAACATTAGTTAATGCATTATGTCTCTGCTGGTCCAGTGACTGTTTTACACAAATTATACGCAAGTATGCTAGTTATTCCATCCCGTATCCCAGAATAACCTGAGCAACTTCTGCATTCCATCCTGAGCTCCTTTACACGCACCACTAGGCAACACTGCCAGTCCTGATCTCCAGTTTATCTGACCTTTGTTTGCGTGTGTGTTTACAGACCATTGCCTTTATGGGTGGTGTTAATTTTAGCTCACCGTTCCTTCACGTAGCCAAGGACAAACCTGAGCACTCAAAGCGATCTGCACATAATGTTCCCCGACGTCAAGACGTGAGTAAATTATATATAGCATGTCAACACACAGACTTTGATGCCCTTATTCTTCATCACTAGACTCACGACGTCATTTACAGGGTCATTATCGTAAACTAAATGTACAACTAATATTAAAAACATTTTTGTAGAAGTTGGCATGAAACAAAGTCTTTTATTCGCTATTGTGACGTATATTTGAGTGAAACGGCTTCTGGAACAAGAACAAATGTGGGCGGAGCTTAATTTGGTCTGTGGGGAATTGATTGAATGGTTGTGGTTTGCTATTGGTGGATCTCAGGTGAGTGACAGGTTGCCACTGGTAACACTGGTCACATATGAGATCTCCTTAAAGGGATACTTCACCTCTGGAAAGATGAATGTGTATTTAAATTGGGTCATTTATGTAGTAGAAATGTGAAATTATTTTAGAAGTTGGTGCCTTCTAGACTGAGAAAAGCCAGAAAATGTATTTTTGGCTCATGTGGATGAAAGACAACAACTCCCAGAATGCACTTGCTTCTCTGCCCTATGAGGCCACTCCCAAGCCACGCCTACCAGTTACAGAGGACAGCTACTAGAAGCTACGACACTGAAAAGACAGCGTTTTATCGTGAGTCTCTGTGACGAGTCTGCCCGGGATTTCGAGATCGCCCAAAATGTCCGGGATTCGGCTTTTGCGTTCTACACTCGCCATTCATCATGTTTACTGTGGCGAGCAGGACGAGACTGAGGGCCGCGGGAGAACGGCGCGAGGCCGGTGGCGTGATTACTGATGAGCGACAGAGGAGCGAGAATTTTCTTAGCAATGTTAAAACGCACATCAACTGATCACTTGTTTAGTGTTCATGTAAACACTACATTCAGATTCACCAATCGGAATGAATTCAGTTAGATTGAAACAAAAGGTGTGCATGTAAAAAATGAATGGCGACCGTAGAAAACAAAAGCCGAATCCCGGACATTTTGGACAATCTCGACAGCCGGACATGTCCGGGAAAAAGAGGATGTATGGTAACCCCTACTACTCAACTTTCTCCACAGAGCAAGAGCCTGTTGGCTTACCTTCCAAAAAAAGATTGCTGACACGATTTGTACATTCTGTGAGTGAGATCCCTCTATGGGTGGGTTGAACACATGCGGGACAGTTCCTCCTACTGGCTGTAGTCTCTAGCCTCTGGCCAAAAAATCCTCCGATGACGCAAAATGGCGATTTTTGTGTCATCAGAGGATTTTTTCCAGACAAAAAATACATAAATCTCTCGTCTCAGGGGGATATGAGGGAGGAAAGCACGGTAATTCGAAATACTACAGGTTTTCTACTGATACAAAGCTTAATGCTAAATGCTGAAGTATCCCTTTAATGTCTCAGTTGTGTCTTCTACACAGCAAGGAGAGAAAATGGAGATGTTCTCTGAAATCTGAGAAAAAGACCCCAGTAATCTCATATGTCTCAGTTTCATACGAGATCTCAACAATGCGCTCGGATTTTCCAAAATACCAAAGTCATTTTTCATCAAATTCTCCCAAGAGTAGATTTTCCCAAGTTATTCTATGCATATTTATTTATATTTCTCCTAATACAGTAGGAGAAACATCAGAGACAAAATAACTATGAGCTATGGAAACATCTGAACAATATACAAACAATTGTCTTGATATTCTGAACATTTACAAGGCCCTGTTATACTAATAAAGCTTTTTCAATCAAGTCGCACGTCTCATTCAAGGTGAGATATTCACATCATAAATTTGTGCTTTATCTGCAGAGACAATCTTTTAACAGCTGTTGTGTATTATAGTGTGTTATAAGACAGATGTTTCATTCTCTAGTTCTTCCAAGTGTGAACTTTCACAGCCGTGTCTGTGAGAATTAAACGTTTCATCCTCTTTATTTATGGTCACGTCTTATTTAAACCCAGAATGCTACATTAAGTGTTCAAAAACCTGTGAAAGAGAACAGAAAGGATCAGACAAATAAGTATTTGTTTTCCAAAACAGAATTGTTCTGTTTCACATGCTGTGACATTTTCCCTGGCAGCGTTTGATATGAACTACAACAGCACGTCAACACCGGTCTTATCACACGCTTCCTTGACAATCCATATTTGCACTGTATGTTACGATTCTTATGGTCAATAGAATGTCTGTTGGAGAACCATCATAATAAATTGTTTGTAAATATTAAGCAGAAAGTCTATTAATAACTCGAATGAGTGTTAGTTGACATGTAGTTGCAAAGTTACTCATAGTCAACTAAATGTTCAAAAGGGACCATCAAAATAAAGTGTTACCAACATTTTTTAACATTAGTTAATGCAGTCGGTCGGTATCATGAACTAACAATAAAAAATACTTTTACAGCATTTATAAATCTATGTAACATTTTTATTTCTATACAAATTCTATCATTTCAAGGTGTGTAAATTAACACTAGTTGCTGTATTATACACAATTTCTTTATTTTTTTTATCATATTTTCTTGACTCATTTTAATTAGTCCACCAAAAAAAATTAACACAAATTGAATAAAACTGCAAAACAGCCAAATGGATGATAGATTCCATTGTTTCCATTTCGATAACTAAACACCACTCCATGCTGAATTAAAATGCTTCCTAGGTAGGGAGCTTGCACGGTTTTGGACAGAGTTTATGAACTGCAGAGAAACATGTGTCTATAATTGCATGAGTCATTGAAATATATGAGCAAAGGTCAGTGAAGGATATATAATTCATTATGGTGCATGCACACCAAGTATAGATATTCATGTATATATGAAGAGTTCAGATGCAAAAGCCTCTAAGTGCCATCTGAAATTTTCTTCTAGAATGATCATTTTTATAAAGCTTGTATATTTAAGTTAAATAATTTCACTTAAATGGCAATTAATAGGTAATTTACACTGCCATTTTAAGTGAAATTATTGAACTTAATTGAATATATATATATATATATAATGACACTGCAACATTGCTCGCATGCTCTTTTGACCCTGCAGGAAAAAACGACTTAAATTAGCCAAAGATGTCTTGTTGAACTGTTTCGACTAGCTGGTCTCCCAGCCTGATTATTTGAACCATCAAAACCCATTAAGCTGACCAGTTTAACCACTGTGGGCCAGTTTAAGCTGTTTATTTCCCCCGTCAGGATGAACGAGCTCTGCTGTTTATGACTGCCACGTCATTATCATTTGTTTTGTCAGCATGTCGATCTGTTGACTGAGCTGCATGAAGAGACCATCGCTGGTTATTTCTTCTAAAGGTGGAACGGCTCACGTCAACACGCTTTGAAGAATCAGCCTCGGCTAGTTGGCATCATCGTCATCATGTTCTCTCGCCTTCGGTGATTTGGTTCAAGTGTTTTGTCCTTTTAATTGGCAGTGTGTTTAAGCATTATCAGAAATATAGACAGAAATGCTGAAGTTCTCGTACGCTGTTAGTTTTCTTTTCTCTGAGGAGCGTAGTGTTGTTCCGTCGTGTTTATCGTTCCTCTGAGAGGACTCGCTTCTAGAGACTTTTCTCTTTTAATTGGATTGGATTCTGTATTGGCCTCATTATTTCGGCTAATTAAGATTTAGCTCTGTGGCATCTTTTGTCACCATGGTGTAAGTGATCCACATTGATTTTATTCGCTCATCTCTATTCAGATTGTTTTTGCCGAGGAACAAAATCCCAAACCGGCTTCTTAAATTCTGATAGATTAAAATTAATGAGATTTTCTTTGAGAAAATGTAAATCATGTAAATATATGCATTGTATTCACACCCACTGTCACATAAGCATCACAAAAATATGATAACACAATATCATACATATTTTATGAGCAGTCACACAGCATTAGCATGTTTAACTTTACCTCAGTATATACAGAAAGTCTCAACTGAACTTTGTCTCGGTCAAACTAAACTGAATAAACAATGAAGCAACACTCTTAGCCTGAGTTAATCTGATTCACCTTTGACTGATGAATAGAACAGTAAAGTTATCTATCTATCTATCTATCTATCTGTTGTTTTGTCGTTATTTCCATCCATCCATCCATCCATCCATCGTCTATCTGTCTGTCGTTTTGTCGTTCTATCTATCTATCTGTCTGTCTGTCTGTCTGTCTGTCTGTCTGTCTGTCTATCTATCTATCTATCTATCTATCTATCTATCTATCTATCTATCTATCTATCTATCTATCTATCCATCCATCTGTTGTTTTGTTGTTCTTTCCATCCATCCATCTATCTGTCCGTCCGTCATTTTGACATTCTATCCATCCATCCATCTATCCGTCTATCTATCTATCTGATGTTCTATCATTCTGTCTGTCTGTTTTTTAGTTGTAGAAAACCTATTACAGTTTTTCTCAGTCGCTTTGGTGCATTTCTCACATCACTATTTACATTTGCACAACAGTTAATGCAGTTCTCAAAACAATTAGTACAAACTGCAAAACCTAGTTGATAACCTGCAAAAGCGTGTCACTTGCTCAAAATGGATAGCTCATTCCTCAAAAGCAAGTATTCATGTCAGTGAAAGTGTCAGTGTCATCAAGATGAAAAGTCCTGACACCATTGTTTATGAACAAGATAGTCAAATGGCTTTGTCATGTTTTCATTATGACAGTTTACTCTGTAAATGTTTTCCAATGCAAAAAAGTCAGATCTTGGTGACACTACCTGAAAATGCTCAAGACAGCACTATATACTATTTGCACAGCCATTGGAAAAATACAGTAAAGTTACACATTACTGTATTTAGTGAGGTAACTGAGTACAAGACACTGAATATGTATGTTTCACATTTTTACTGCATATGCTCTTTGCAATTCTAATTTGTTCACAGCATTGTGCAAAAGAAAAAATACACCCTTATTTACAACAAACATAAACTCCCTTTGGGTAGAGCTGTGCACAACTGTACACAATATTGCAGTACATACTGGAACTGAACATACAACATACATAGTACTGTAATCATTCATGCACATCCAGACGTTCCTCATCAGTGAAAGCTGAGATTCACATGAGATAAACTGTTCAATTTAGGAGACATTTTCAGGAAAAAAAGGATTTAAAAAAATGTGTAAAATTTGCTTGACAGATTTTGACAACTAGTTCAACATTGTAATGACTCAAGCAATGAAATGGACTAGTAGTTTTATATGGAATGACTATTCAGCATTCACAAGTATAGTTAATTTTGACTGACATGACATAAGCAAATGATAATGTTATAAAACAGCAGAGAGTTGTATGAAAGCAACTGATGCATGTCCAAAAGCATTTGCAATTTGTTGGAAGGAATGAGAAACTGCTACTGTGATGTGCACAAGTGACTAAATGTTGTGGAGGTTAAACTAACTGTTGTGTAAATGTAAATAGTGATGTGAGAAATGCACCAAAGCGACTGAGAAAAACTGTAATTTGTAAAAAATAAAAATAAAAAATAAAAACATTTAAAACAATTGACCTCAACAAATATTTCAAAATAAAACAATTATTTGGTTTTTGACTTTAAAATTGTTCAGTATCCTGTTAATAATATCAGTAGTTAGTCGTGCAGCACACAAACATCACCGTTCCCTCATAATATCCTCTTCTGTCTTCCAGCTGTTGCATAACTTCCCACCGGACAGTCAAAGCGTGGTGAAGACATCACTGCACATTGACTGCAGTTGCATCATGCCGGTGTGTGCCGTTGCAGAGAAGCCACTACATGCGCCTGAGTGTCTAGCTGGAATAGTGCCATTCAAATTCAGTGATTCATACGCTTGTTCAAATGGATGGAAAATAGGGCCTGCTTGACCCAACATGTTATTTCTCCCTTAACACGTTGGCATGTTGTCAGGAATGTATTGTTAGTCTATTATTGCATACAATATGAATCAATCTAGTGACAACACACTTATTTCCCCACCCTGAATAGGAAAACGGTGTAGTCGCAATACGAGCAGCGTCATTCTTCATTTGCGCACGAGAACGACAGGTCGTATATCTGCGATAGTGGGACGCATCTCCACGGATCTGCTTCCAAGGGCGTCTTCATTCAATTCCTGTGCTTTTATATTCTTCCCCTCCTCTCCCAGCACGGAGTCATTGATGATCGCTGTGACAGAGGTTGACAGGTGAGCGTTGCAGCCTGACAGACGTCGCGAAGGGGGATGATTGAGTTTTGACGCTCTCTGGAAATCATGCTAGTGTTGCAAACACGCTGCTAACTGTGGCATGCGTAATCTCCCCTGGCAGGCGGCGAGACGGTTGAGAGCGCTTATCTTCAGGAGTGTGTGGCCTGACTTGTGCCGTCTCCTCATGAGAAATGGACAAAGCTCTGAAAGAGTCGTCCGAGGATGCGGAGTTGGTTTGTGGGTCATGGAAAAGCTTCGCTCTGAAGCACGACACGGGCCAGCGAGTTTGCTTTTTCCGCTACTGTTTCTCTTCTTTTTATCCTGTCCAGATGAGCATCAGGTTCTCTCGGAAAGGATGCTCGCACTGGCAGAATTCCCAGGGATAGTCAACAAAGGTAGTTGATGCTGTTTTGTGCAGCAACAAAGCCTCAAACAAACACAACTTGACGTTTGTTGTGCCTGTTCTGGGGCAGCCTGTCCCAGATATCCAATCCTGTCCTGTGGAGAAACTCTTTCTTTTTGACTATGTTGTCTTGTCCTATAATCTTTTATTTTCTGGGAAGCTCGTGTGCTTTTTGCATCCCTCAGGCATGTTGATGTTTCAAACCTTCCGGAGGACTGGCAAACGTGTCTGCTACCTTTTCACAGAGGAAGATGTGCAGAGATAAACATGCCTTGCAAATGCATTTAGGACTAGATATTTGAAACGAAATCGTCCACATTGGGAATAGTTTAGGGAAGTAAACTTCAAGGAGAGTAAAGTAGATGAGTGTGATGTGCGATAATGGATCAGGACGCCGACGGCCAAAATCACCAAATTAACCACCAACCAAAACCGAGGACATTATGCCGATATTTGAGTAAATGGGAGACCACCTTCCACTACCTGACAAGCAGCCATGTAGGTCCAAATTATGCCTACTGCAAAATTTGTCGTTGTAATTTCAGTGTTGGTCATGGAGGGAAAAACGACATTTCGCAGCACGACAAATCACTGAAACACAAGCGCGCGAGTGAGTCAGCTAGGCACACAACATCTTTATCATCATTCGTGGTGAACCGTGCCTCGTCTGAAGCTGACCAAATATTGAAAGCTGAGGTGAAAATGTCGATGCTAATTGCCAAAAATTCTTTAATATATATTGTGTAGTTATAAACTCTTTAGACTGTTAATGATTAGTGCTTTTTTTTTTAAGTTTGTGGGTAAGAATCGTGTAAAACAAAATCCCTTATTTTGGGGATGGATTCCGGGAAATCTCCCTTATTTTCAATGTTCAATGTTGACAGCTATGGAACAGGTTTTCCTGCTTGAATGTTGATTATTTCCCCCATATTCTCCAATGTTGCAGCTCCTCTCTTCCCAGTCTGTCAGTAACGCTCTGGGATGTGTTTCCCGAAAACATCATTAGCCAACTATGTTCGCAAGTTCCGTCATTATCAGCAACGAGTTTGAGTCGGTGTTTCCCGAAACCGTAGTTCCAACGAACATTCGCAAACAGCATCACAAAGTTGTGTGTTTGGAGCGACAGCTCACAACCTGTGGTTAGAAGCAGAGTTTCTTGTTTGCATAACATGTGAACTTAATAAAGGTGTGGTTGATTATGATTTCACTTTTCTAACTTTAGTTAGTGTGTAATGTTGCTGTTTGAGCATAAACAACATCTGTAAAGTTACAACACTCAAAGTTCAAAGCAAGGGAGATATATTTGCTTTTATAGAAATTGCTTTACAACAAACGGCTGGTAGAGACTACACGACATTCCTCCCGGGTTAGTGACATCACAAACCCTAGAATTTATATAAACCCCGCCCCCTGAACACGATTTATAGATTATAAAGACAGAAAATGCTAATCAATGACTAGAAGATAACTACACATCAGCTACATAAATTCATCAGCTAACCATTCAGAAATGTCCTGTATGAGGTAAAATGACACAAACTGTTGTAGCACCGCCCCCTGTGCTGGGAGCAGCAGTTCATTTGCATTTAAAGGAACAGACACAAAACGGTGCGTTTTTACTCAACCTCAAAAAGTGACGACTTTAACATGCTATATAAAAATATCTGTGGAGTATTTTGATCTAAAACTTCACATACACACTCTGGGGACATCAGAGACATATTTTACATCTTGTGAAAAGGGCATTATACCACCCCTTTAATAAATAATTTCTTGAGCAAAGTGAGCAAGCTGACATTCAGTATAAACCAATATTGAATATATACACATTTTATTTATGTCTTTTAGTTTGTCAAGAGCAGGGTTTCTCAAACTCAGGGCCACTGTCCTGCACAGTTTAGCTCCAACCCTGATCAAACACACCTAGCTGTGAGTTTCTAGTGATCCTGAAGACATTGATTAGCTTGCTTTGGTGTGTTTGATCAGGGTTGGAGCTAAACTGTGCAGGACAGTGGCCCTCCAGGACCGAGTTTGAGAAACCCTGGTCAAGAGAGTTAAAGCACCACTGAAAAGTGCACATGTGCGTAAGAACAAGCCTATTACTGAATCTGGAAATAAAGCAAAATTAGAGTAAAAATTAGAATTAGCCCTCAGATTACATGTCCGTAATTTATAGCAAAAATATGGCATTAATACGATCTCAAATGGATTCATTAAAAAAAAGTTATAACTCCACCACCTGTGTGACATCATTAACCAATGTGGTTAAACAACAAATTTGCGACAATACGGTTTCGGGAAACAGTCGTGACTAGCTTTCCATATACGGGAAACACGCCTGTTTAATTCCTGTCTCTATGAAGCCCCTCCTTCTGTGTTGTGATTGGTCAAGCACTTCAAGTGGGTTTGGGAAATGTCCCGCCCCTTACCATAACCGCCAGTTTCAACACACTACTAACTCAGCCAGGCCCCACCCCTTTATTCTGCGTATTAATTATTTAAATGAGGAATATTGTGACGTGTTCGTTCCCGGAAGAAACTCAAGACTACAATGGAGGCGTTTCAGAGAGTTCAACACTGATATAGAGAATAACTTTGTAACTGCAGAGCTTTTTCATGCTCAAACAGCAACATTTCACACGAAAGAACATTCAACATGGAAAAAAAGCATAATGGAACACCTTTAAAGCGCCATATCTTAATTCGCTTTATAGCTGCACATTTCTGTCATTGTAAACTTAAGGTCATGATGCATGTGAAAACAAAGTCCCACATGAAACTTTACAAGACATTTAACTAATAATTTAACTAATACTTGTAATGAGCATTGATTCTTCAATGTCGGGTTGTGTGGCTTGTGACCTTTCCTCTTAAATTAAAAGTCATCCATCAAAATCACTCCTGTGCCGCTTGCTCCATCCGATTTTCTGCTGTATGCTTGATGAGAAACACATTATCAATAGATATTAAAGAACTATCGTTTGTATTTTGATGCTATTTTGATAGACAATTAACAAAGATGTGTTGCTCCGAATTTCATTCATTTGTGATTTATTTATTTTAATGATTACCTTTGTCTCAAGTTTCTTATGAGAAATAATAATACAAATAGAGTAAACTGTTGACCATGAGCTATAAAATGCTAAAACCATAGAAGTCATTTGATCTTGGAAGAATTTAAATTGTTTTGAATTTGTTTATGCTATTTTGATGGACAGGTAACAAAGATTTATTGCTCAAAATGTAGTTAATAAGCAGAAGTATATTTAGAAAAGTCTCAATTTGCTCTGTTTAATCTCATTGCTGTATAGGAGAAACAAATCAGAATCTCATTTTTAAATGATAAAATCATATAAAACCATTTTATCTTGGAACAGTTTGAGTTTAAATTGAAATTTCATGTTTTATTGCACATAGTCTTTCTTATGTCTTAAAGGAGTGTTAGCGTAAATATACTGTATAAGTAGAAGACTCAAATCTCGATTTAATCTTTTTAAGCTCATTGCTGTCTAAAAGAAACCATTAAGAATCTCATTTATCTCATTGCAACCATTATTCCAAAAGTGACTAGATAACCAGCAGAATCGTCCAGCAGACGGTGAAGTGTTGCTTGAGGCTGAGCGCTTGCACACAACCTGCATTTACGACCATAGAAGATGGAGACTTTCATTGAAAGTGACAAGGGAAGGTCCAGACGGATAGCTTTGCTTGAGATATGTGACGCTGTGGGGTTTGACTCAGATGGGGAATAGTTTGAACTATTTATGTGAGAGACGCTCACAACAGGAGTCGGACCATACATGAAATGTTCAGCAATGTCAACAAAGCCGAATGTAGGGCAGCCGAGAATCCCCAGTGACAGCGAAAGTAAGTCTACGTGTGCTTTTGACAACACAAAGATGTTGAGGTTTGTGCTGTTTGTTTGCCCCACAAAACTTGCTGTCTCACTGCAAAATGCCATGATAGAAAATTCAATAGTACAGCAATGCAATTGGAAATACAGACGTTCAGATGCATTATATTTGAGCTTCTTTAGGAATTGCAACAGTTGGTTAATATTGGGCATACCAAAATCAACATGCACAATCGAAATGGACTTAAAGGATCAGTTCACCTTCAAAAAAATGTCATCCAAGATATCCATGTCTTTCTTTCTTCAGTCGAAAAGAAATTCATGTTTTTGAGGAAAACATTCCAGGATTTTTCCACACAGAATGGACTTCAATGGCAACCAACTATCCCAATGTTCAAAGAAGGTTCAAATGTCCGTCTCAATGCAGCTTCAAAGTTTCGACACGATCCCAGTCGAGAAATAAGGGTCTTTTCCAGCGAAACGATCTGTCATTTTCTAAAAAAAATAAAATATATATATATACTTTTTAACCACAAATGCCCGTCTTGTACCATCTCTGAGATGCGCCACGCCTTGTGTCATCACGTTGGAAAGGTCACACAAAAAAAAAAAGTATTATAAAAATAAATTAAAACAAAGATGTCGGACGATTTTGAAGTTGGAGGAGAAAATGAGATGACATTTTTCGCCCTTCCCTTCCTTTTTGAACTGGAGTACACAGACACATAACTTAGATAGATGACGTGACGCTTGACCTGTGACCTTTCCAACGTGATGACGTAATACGTGGCGCATCTCAGAGATGGTACAAGACGGGCATTTGTGGTTAAAAAGTATATATATATTTTTTTTTTTAGAAAATGGCCGATCGTTTCGCTAGATAAGACCCTTATTTCTCGACTGGGATCGTGTCGAAACTTTGAAGCTGCATTGAGACGGACATTTGAACCTTCTTTGAACATTGGAATAGTTGGTTGCCATTGAAGTCCATTCTGTGTAGAAAAATCCTGGAATGTTTTCCTCAAAAACCTTAATTTCTTTTCGACTGAAGAACGGGTTGGGATATCTTGGATGACATCGGGGTGAGTAAATTATCAGCAAAAAATGTTTTGAAGGTGAACTGATCCTTTAATGTATGTAAACGATTCATTGATGCACATTATTGCAAGAAATAGAACATTTTTTAACCTCATGTCACTTTTCACCACCCAATTAATTCCCAACAGGAACAACATCTACCTTTTTCACCTTACTTTCTGCTGATTTCAGTGTGACAACTGAGAAAATGAACGTGCTGAAGCTCGGCTTGCAGCATTGCAGCACTTGTGTGAATTCACAAACTCAAAATGCTTACAGGAGATGTGTGAACATCAGGGCTTGAAATCGTCATGTTCACGGACTCTTTATTCGGGTCACTGATGTTTTGAGCAACAAATTAAACAAAACATGAGCTATTGTTGATGCATCTCGCTTTGCACAAGTGAAATTGATGTTTTTGCCATTTTCAAGGTAATGAGGCTCCAAATATTGTTTAAGCGATATACTTATTTGACATTTACAAATTACCGTTTTGAATGCATGATTACTGAGGAATCATTTTATTATCATTACTGGTGTTTACTAATTCAGGTATAACTTATTTTTGCTTATAGTTAGTGTTAGTGATTTGAACAATCCCCTATAGCATCAAGTATTAAACTTCAGAGCGTAAATCGCCCTCAATTATTTGGTCTTCTAATGAGAGATGTTTTCTTTTCTCAGACTTATGATTTTCTCTTGGTAGATAAGCTGCTTTATGATTAATTTCACTCATCTACCGTGTGTCTCTGATGAAGGCCACATGCATTCACGATTAAAAGCTTTAAGACTGCACTAAATGAACTGTATAAAAATGAATGATGTATAATTAATACACCTCCACAGTCACAGAGCATTTAGAATGAATAAATTAACTCTGTGCAATAGTGTTCAACCAATTAACATCACGTTAACCCTCAATGTGTCGTTTCATCTGCACTAAATTTAACTAAAAAACTTTAACATTTTATTTGAGTGCCGACCGATAAGGACATGCAGGGAACGTTCTCAGAACTTCAGCTAAAGTTATGAACAAACATTCTTCCAGTAACATTAACGGAATATTAATTTAAAGTTATCTGGAGGCGTGTTACAGAAAGTATCTGTTTAGTAACAGTGGAAAATTTAATTAGGACCTCATTTAGGACAAAAGCTATTACAGAATAACATTTCTTAAGTGCATTATCTAATCTTAACTACAGATAGGAGATATTACAGAAGCATCCCAACTCAAGAAAGAAAAAAAAAAATCCTAAAAACTTGGTGTCTTGTGTCCTAACTTCAAAATTATTTGAAAGCCAGCCGTAAAAATCACATTACAATATCCCTGTCTGAGAACGGCATCACATTTATCAGTGATACAAGATGTGACAAGAACAGCGGTGTTTGATGGCGGAAAGACTTTTTGAACACCCAAATGATGTGCTGCACAAAACACTGGTCATTAGAGACTCCCACAAAACATATGATAGGCTCTACCAAGCTTGTCAGAACTTCTCTACAGCATTTACTTCACAGCAGCTGCATGGTTGCTTAGACCTAGTTGATAACCGAACGCTGATTAAGTTGATTACCAAACAACAGATAAAATGAGATTTTGTAAGATAGGATAATAATCCTAAATCAAGTTAAGATTTGCTTCTGTAATACGAATTTGTCAAAAATCCTAAATTAACTTTACAGATCTTAACTTAAGATACAAAGTTCTGTAATGTTGTCTTTAATGAAGTTCTCAAAACGTTTGCACAAAAACTATTATAAATTGTTCATGGAAGGTTTTAGTTTTTCTAAAATGTTTAAGTAAGACATTCATCTGACACTTTTTAGATGTTAGGCCTACTACTTGTTTTAGAATGTTCACAGAACATTCAAAAGTAACGTTCGCATAATGTTTGAAAAACGATAAAATGGAATATTCCCGTAACACATTTGCATAACCAAGAAAAAAACTTTTTAAATGGTCAGAGAACATTCCGAAAAAAAAAAGTTTTCATAACTTGAATGCTAGGAATGCTAGGAAATGTTCTTTGAACATATGTTTGTTAGCTTAGAAGGAATAGACTTAATTCTCATGTTTGCACAAAGTTAGCACAAATTATTTAGTTAACACTACCATAACCTAATTTAGTTGCAGATAAAATAAATCAACATAGATTAAGATTCATGTGGCTGTATGTATGTTGAGCAAACAAAGTCAGTAATTTTGTTTTCTGTTTTTAATATATTGCTCTTTTTAGGTCCGTGCCATCTGCCGCAGCCATAAAGAGAAGACACGGGCGAGCGAGACGGTGCGTGACAGACGGTTTTATTTGACTTGGAGGGGCTAATTTGGATTAGGGAGGATTTGTGTCCCTGCTGTGAGCCCGGGCCTGTTTGCGAAGCGACTTGCGGAAAGTAGATCTGATGCAGTGTGTCCGCTGTTTGCCTCTCTATGAGATAAAACTGTAAGCCAGGGGGAAAATCAGGGGGAAAATCACATTTAAGCCAGTCCATTGAACTGTGGAGGTAAACAATGAGGATTTAGACCCAGACAGAGAAAAGATGAAACACCTCAAAGAAATATTTGCAGATTATCGGTATCGCCAACACATATTGCACAAACGTTTTCCAAGCAGAACATTTTGCTGCCAAATGTTTGTCTAATTTAGTGAACATAGAGGGTTTTTTGGATATAGTATGAGATCTTTAGTGAAGGGAGACTTTTATATAAAAATCTTTTTAATAGACTTTTATAAGTGTTTTTGAACTTTTTCAGCATAGCCTACCATAGACATATTAAAGTCCCCCTGCAGTCAATAATTTGATCCCTTAAAACTCATAATGTAACTCTGCACCCTTGCCTCGTTTAGTAAACCTGGATTAATGAATATTCAAATTAGCCCCGCCTCCACTCACTCACACCAGCTAAAAGATCCACTCACACTCAGTCAACTAACTTTACTGTAGTAAACACTGCACAATGGCAAGTGGAAATACTGGTTTAATTTATTAATATATTGTTTAATTAGTGAATCAAACAGGCAGGCCCGGTTCTACGAGGGTGATAAGTATGTAAAAATATTATTTTGAATATGCACAAAAAGGGGATGCATATATATTTTAATATCAGTGAAAACCATATTTAATATGCTTTTATTTGTATTATCATTATTATTATTGCATTAACTAACATTAACTAACAAACATTTGTTACAGTATTTGTAACAAATCTTTGTTAATGTTAGTTAATAAAACTAAAACTATTCATTATTAAGTCCATTAAATAATATTAACAGATACAACTTTTTTATTTTAATAACATATTAGTACATTTTTTATAATGTGACTAGTATTATTTATAACTATACATTATACTATACATTTTTAGTTCATGGTAAGTAATGTAGTTAACTGTATGTTAACAAATGAATCCTTAATGAAAAGTGTTACCATTATTATTATTATTATTATTATTATCACAGAAATAATGACAATTAATATATTTAATAAAAACCTATATTTGCATGTGCCTACACTTTTATATATATTTTCTAAATGATCATGGTAGAGTTTTTCTTTTTTATCAATACAGAGTAATTCCTGCCTTTAATCTTTCCTGGACTGAGACTTGACTGTCATCAGCATCAGTCATGGACTGTGTAAAAAAAAGATCTGTCTCTCTTGTTAATCCTCGTTCTTTTGGATATGGTCCTGTCTCATCTTACACGTGTGTGTCAGCCGGGTCCCCGCCAGTCAGCCTCAAAGGGATTTTGAGCCAAACATGGGCGAGAAGTCAGGTGACATCCTCACTGATGTCTTCTGCTAGTAATAGCTTCCTGTCATGGCTTTTTCCCGACAAACGTTTGCTCTGAGTATTGGAAAGCTTTATCATCAAAGCATAAAGTTTCATTCTTCATCCAGGGCGAGATCCAATGTCTTTGTGATGGTCGGGCCTTTACAAGAGCAGGGGACCGGCAAAAACTAAATCAAACCAAACTGGCAAACACTTGTTTTCCACAAATCCCAAATAACAAAAGTTGTACTGGAGTGATAATTACTTTGCTGTGAGGAAGGGAAGCAGCTCGGAAAATAACCAAATCAAAAGTCTTGGGTGTTTTGTTAATCCGCAGTGCCTTCTTGGTGTAGGACAGTTTTCCAGATCACTAATATACACTTTTACCAGGATAAAATAAGTTTTATGATGCCTAATAATTAAATGGCCACTAAATCAGATTACTTCATGTTTTTGCAATTCAGGACTAGCTATTTATTAATTAAACAAGCCCATGTTATAATTTTTTTCAACTATGTTCACACTGTCAGTCCAAATCCAATCATTTGTGTATCAGATCGTCCACACTGTGTATCGCAACTGTTCAGATCCAATTTGTGTCTTTGGTTTTCCAAAATAACTGCATTGGTTTCTGCACTGACGTCACGTTAGTAGACATATGCCAAAAACAACAACAGATGCATGGAGGGGTTTGCAATAGAGATGTTGTCTCATTTATAACATGACGATGTGTCTCATCACGCTGGACCACTGCTTCTTCTGAGCCAGCGGCAGAAACAGGAGGCTGGTGTGAGAGGCTTCTCCGCAGGTTTCACAACTTTTCTCCGGCATATTGTCATTTTCATGCTTATCCGGCTCTTTGCAAAAACACAAGCTTGTTTCTGCAGCGACTCTCAGCATGTTTCCTATAACAACTGCTGCGTTTACACTGCAAGACAAGATCCGAGCTTTTGACCATGTCGGATTTTTCTGTCCGCCTGTTTACATTCACTTTAGACACGACTGGTATCCGATATCTGTGTTTACATTCATTCCCGCCCAAAGCGATTGTCTGTGATCTTTTTATATTCACATACACAGTATATGTCCCTCTGGTTTTGAATGGCCGTGCTATTAAAATGATTTATATAATTCATGTCGTGTGGCCATGATTATTTGTCAGCATGGACAGGATAACAGCTGTCATGGATGTACATGTCAGTCTGACCGAATGGATATAGACCGGAAAATAATGGTCATTTTTGTTTTTTATTTTGAGAATCAAAGGGGAAGAGTGTTTAGACGTAGGTCGGATGTCCAGATATCGAATATGTATCTGATTTAAAACCACATTGGAAGTGGCTCTGATCGGATGCAAAAAAATCGTATCTCGTGCGGATTTTTGTGTTTACACGTGTGTAACAAATTCAGATGTGTGTCAGAGATGAGTAAAAAATCTGATTTTTGGTGCCAGTGTAAACGCAGCCAACGCCTGACATGTTTGTGTTTTACGTGGCGTGAGAAAGTACATAAACCATGCAAAATCCGATTAGAGCAATGAGACCGATTTCATGTTTTTTTGGGGGGGTTTTTTCGGTTCACACTTACTAAATATGATCAGATTCCAATAGGATATGCAGAGAAATCAGATTTTGACTGACAGTCTGAGCGAGGCTTGACATAGTTTGTGAATGTAAAATGTCTGCAAGGTTTCAAAGATCAATGTGCAGATAAATGGATTTATTGTATCCTAAAAGAAAGACTTGATTCTGAACTGCCTGAAACCAGTCGTTAGTAATTCCAGTCTTTCTTCCTGCTGAACCTACATAGGTTTGTAACTAATTTGTAACTAACTGTGTGGTGAGCGCACTGGCGCCATTGTACTGTGGCTGCTGTCACATCATCCAAGTGGATGCTGCACACTGGTGGTAGTTGAGGAGAGATCCCCTGATATGATTGTAAAGCGCTTTGGGTGTACAGTAGTACATATGAAAGCGCTATATAAATACCTCATTCTATTCTATTCTAATTTGCATAATGTCAGCCTATGATCTTCATTGGCTGCCCGTGAACAACATCTACTTTGCCCCGCCTTCAAACACTGTAGTTGTAGCTGAGACTGGAAGAGTTTGGTTTGTGTTGTTCATGTCGAGAAGACTCTGGTTTCTGTCCCGTGAAAGCAAATCCACTTTGATGCACTTCCAGAGGATGAGGACGCTGGAATTGATACGGTAAAACTAATGCCAATCATTACTGTTCTGTACGTGGTAGGCCAATCACAACAGACTGGGCCGTCTGACCAATCAGAGCAGAGCAGGCTTTTGTAAAGGCATGGTTTAGAGAGACTGAATCCTTTATCAAACCATTTTAGACAGAAAAGAGCTGATGCTGCAGCATATATTATAAGAAAATAAAGTGTTTTTTGACCTTGGATGCATGTAAAACTATTGAAGGAGACTCCAAAACAAAATTAGGAACCTTCAAAATAACAGTACAGGGGCACTTTAATAATTGTGAAGGAAAACGTCAGGAGATGCAAAAGCTGTTCTCACTCATTGGTTTAGTGACAGGACATTTGCATGCATTCAAACTCATTTAGCAGCAAAGATGTGAACGGACAATTGAACACAAATAGACTGATGAATGTGCATTCGCCACACTTATCCTAAAAGCACTGAATCCAATTACTGTGAGACACACTTGTCCTTGACTTTACAGACTGTACAAATTATGAAGTTTTCTGCATATTTTCGTACTATTCTTAATATAATTTATTTAAGATAGGCATGTTAAGTACATAGAGTAGTTGCAGTATTTTTATGGATTTTTAATTTGTTCTGAAAAGCAGTAAGGTGACAAAAATCTAAAACTTAAAAAAATTGTCAATTAAAAGCTGAAATAAAAAAATATATATATTACATGAAAAACTTTGTTTCTTTGGGAGCTAATTGAAATAAATTGAAGTTGAGACACTAAAAAAAAGTGGAAATAAAAACTAAAACTACTTTTAATAGTGATATTTAAAGAAATTAATAAAAATGACAAAATGACAAAATATAAGCTAATTCAACATAATAATAAAAAACTATAATATTATATAAATAATACTAAATTAGCACTGGTACTGAATGATTGTCATATTCATTTACCATGTTTATTAAAACTATGGCATTTTTATTTGTATTTAATTTTTTACTTGGTGGATTAAAATGATTTGTTTTGGTGCTTTAGATTATATAAGTATCCGAACATGATATATTCCATATAAAACAATATTTTCCATTATCATTTGTAGTCTCATACAGTAATGGTATCCTGGGACCTTTAGTTTTACTCTGGTAAGGATGCTGCATAATATATGTCAGAACGTGAGCACCGAGTTTGTTATCAGATTGCATAATCAATATTAAACAGCATTGATGTAAATACAATCCCTAATGATCTGAGATGGTGTTTTAGTCTAGCTCTATGTGCTATTATAAAGATTGCTGATCTGGGATCAGATTTCCTCAGCCGATACTGAACTCTGTGTGTATGAACCGACTGCTTGGCGGACCCAAGGTCAGGCCTCAGCTCTGACCTCCAGCGACCTCCTGATGGAAATCTAACCAAGCATCACGAGCAATCTGAGTCCTAAGAGTAAACAAACAGAAGTGCTCTTCAGAAGCCGAGGTCCAGAGCGAGTGTGTCAGATCCACGGCTGGTCCGTTCAGTCGACGGAGACCTCACACTGCTCACTGTGGAACACCACAAAGGCTTTTAGAATACGTCTTGCTAATGCATGTTATTTTTACATTCTCTCTGCTGTCGTCGCATTACAAATGTCTAATATTGGATAGTCTTGCATTGGCAGACTTTTGACTGGCACAAAACTCACACACTCTGCAGCTTATTCTGGTCAATAAACGCCCACTTAGACTGGAAGAAACCATCTGACCAACATTGCCTTTTTAAACCACCACTTAGTTTATATTGAAGGATACAGCCTAAAAATATGTGATATGATATGTGAAATATATCTTGATATTAAATGAATGCCTTTTACTTCTATGCACCACAGTAGCACTTCACAATAAGATCCTATTAGTTTATATTATAATGCATTTACTAACAACGAGCAGTGCATTTGTTACTGTATTTCTTCATCTTTGTCAACTGTTCATTGTCAGTTCATGTTTAGATGTATTAAATAATATGGACGGAAACAAGTTTTGATTTGAATAATGTATAAGTAAATGCTGAAATTAAGCTGAGATTAATAAATTGCATACACTTATTTTTTAGTTAAACTAATAACTAATGTTAAATGCAACCTTATTGTAACATGTTACCGGAAACACAAAAACACGTTAGCGTTGGTTAATGCATCAACAAACAATGAGCAATGCATGTTATTATTAATAAAAATACAACAGTTCATTGTTAGTTCATGTTAGCTCCATTAAATAATACGAACAGATGCAACTTTTCATTTTAAGAGTCATTAGTAAATGTTGAAACTAACACTAGGATTACTAAGATTAATAAATGCTTTATTTCATGTTAACAAATGGAACCTTATTGCAAAGTGTTAGTTTAAAACTAGTTTAAATGTTTTCCAAACGTTTTCAGAAGCCATGAATTTGATGCAGATGTTAGGAGACTTAAGCAAATTTAATCTAACTGCCACTTATGAGTAACAGTTGAGATATTAGGGGTTTCATTTTCTTTCTTAGAGAGGAAGTCATTATGTAAGTGCTTAAAAGTAAGTAAAAACTCATGACAAAGACATCACATATTTCTGTGTCGTTGTTGTTGTTGTTGTTGTTTCCTTTTGAAATGCACATTTTTAAAAAAAACTACAGAAAATTATTACCAATTTAGGAAAAAAATATTTTACTTGAACAAAGAAAAGAACAGATGTACATCGAAATGTCCTGCCGCGGTCTCTAACGCAACGTAATGCGTTCACAGCCAACTGTCTTTTTGTCTCTCTGTGTGGTTAAACTGTTGTACTGAGCCGTCCTGCTGTTTTATTTCATTTTGAGTGGATATGACAAAGTGTCCTGTGTTGGAAGCTGAATGTAGTCGCTGTGTGTCACCGCTGATTGTCATCTCACAAAGCGAAACGGGCGGCCGGCGTTCTTGTTTGCCTTTGTTATCCGTCCGGTCCTCAATCACACACTGCGTTCTCATTGTTTAGAAAGTAGGCTACCTCCGCGGCAAAGCTCATTGAGACTACCTTTTCTTGGCCATCAGTGATTAAATCAGACACGTTTTTTTCCTGTAATCGCTGCAGTTAAAAAAAAAAAAAAAAACTTTCATTTTAAGAGTGGTGTTGCTACGCAAGCTTTACTATTACTGTTGTTCATAGTTATGGGAAGTGATTTTATAGAAGCCCATTTACACCACATGAGGGAAAAGTGCTTTGGTGAATCATACTTAAGTCGAAATTATGAGATACTAAGTTGAAACTATGACATACAGTAAGTCATAATTATGACTATTAATTATAACTATGGTTAAGTCGGCATTGCCAAAAAGACGTAATATTACAATAAAATTATATTATGACTTTGTATTATCTCATACATATGATTTTGTATGTGATAATTTCAACTTTTTATCTCATAATTGTGACTTTGTATTTTGACATTTTATCTACCTGATAATTACATTTTGAGTTCTCATACAATAATTATGATTTTGTATGCCATAATTTTGTTTGTCTCATACAATAATTGATGTTTGACCTCATAATTGTGACTTTTATCTCATAATTGACTTAGCATCTCAATTGCAACATTGTATCTCATAATTTATGATTTTGTATGTCATAATTTGAACTTATAACGATTATCTCAATTATGATGTTCTCAATTTTGACATTTTATCTCATAATTGACTCTGCATTTCAATTTTAACAGTTTATCTCATAATTTCATCTCATCTCATACAGCAATCATAACTGTCAAAATTTTGAGTTTATCTCATCTTTTTATCTAATAATTATCTTTTTATCTTATAATTATGATTTACCAAAGCAAGATTTTAATTTATTTCTATTTATTTTTTTTGTGGTAGAAATAGACATCCATACTCTCCACTTCAGACACCTAGCAACCACTCAGAACGCCATGGCAACTGCATAGCAACACCCTGACAACCTCCCTCAACATCCTAGCATGATGGCAGCAGGCACGTAACACTCACAGTTCTTAAGAAAATGTAAAATCTAGTTTCCTCTATTAAGTGTGCCAGACTGATTGATGATCAACATGGCATCCCATCCTCGAAATGCGTCCTGCGACTTTCCATTTTAGCAGAGCGGAAGACCAGAATTCAATTTGTCCGGTGCAAAAAATAAAATAAAAAGTCTAAAACCCCTAAAAATGTGTCTCTCAGATTCAAGCTACGGGCCCGAGGTTGTAGTCTCATGTCATCTTCTGAAAAACATCCCTGATGAACATTACATTTCCTCCAGCACAATCTATAGCTTCACCCTTGGACATAAAAATGGCTTTTATATGAACACAAATTAATAAGTGATTGCTTAAAATGAAAATATGAAACTTGTGAAGCATCTGTCTTGGTATTGATTTGTGTCAGCGGATTCTGGCTAACGTGGCCCAGGAGAAGCCGCTGCCTCTGAAACGTATTACCTGCCGTAAAGTTCAACCCCTTGACAACTGCACAATCCACCATCACTTATGCCTGGCAGGGAAAACAAGACTGGTTAAAAACATGATTGTTTTGGACAACTGTAAGATATTACTTTATTAACATCATGTCACATGCAACAATTTTTACTTGCTGTTATAATTCACTACTGTATGACATTTTGATCACAGTTCAGTGAAGGCATGTACACTAGCTAGATGAATGAAGCTTGTCGCCATTTAAAGGCACACTAGGCAAGATTTGTACCTTAATATAACAGCTTTGAAATCATTTCGATGGTAAACAAACTCATAGTAGGGCGAATCAAAACCAGCAATGCAGGTTTGAGAAGTGGCGAGAATCACGACTTGCTTCACGGCACGACGTCACATACATCAACAACATAATGAAGCAGCCTCTCTGGAAGATACTAGCATGCATTTCAGACGTGAATCATGGCAGAGTCGACGAAGAAAACGAAGAAAGCGCGGTCAGAAGAGTGCAGAGACGGCTCTGCGTGAGTGGTATTTACGACAGTAACGTTAAATACAAGTACTCCACAGCGACTCTAGGGGGCGCTGTTTGAGAAAAAACGGAAACTGCATAGTGTGCCTTTAAGTGTGCAACAACAAAAAAGACTTGTTTATATATGCATGCTCTTGTGTTCTGATTGGCTGGATATGATCATCATGCTCCACCCATCAACTCTTTGTACTCCATTTGACTAAACATTTAAAAAACACCTATTATGCTTTTTTTCACATGTTCATCTTTCTTTATTAAACCTTTATTTAACTAGGAAAGTCACATTGAGGTTAAAACCTCTTTTACAAGTGAGACCTTGGCTCTATCTTTAGTGTGTTAATGTTGCTTAAAACGTTCCTCCAGCGGGAGTTATTCTCTATATCAGTGTCAGTGTTTCTGAACTCCCTGAAATGCCTCCATTGTAGTCTTGAGTTTCTGCCGGGAATGAACACGTCACAATATTCCTCATTATAATAATTCATACGCAGAATAAAGGGGCGGGGCCTGGTTGAGTTAGTTAGTAGTGTGTTAAACTGGCGGTTATGGTAAGGGGCGGGGCATTTCCCAAACACACTGGAAGCGCTTGACTAATCACAACACACTGATCCAGCCAACCAATCAGAGCACAGTGTGCTTTTCAGAAGGAGGGGCTTCATAGAGACAGGAAGTAAACAGAGCGTTACTGACAGACTGGGAAGAGAGGAGCCGCAACAATGGAGAATATGAGGAGAATAATCAACATTCAAGCAGGAAAACATGTTCTAGTAGAGCCTAAAAATAAATCAAAGCATAATATGGCTTCTTTAATAATCCGTTATAATCTATTGCATATAGTATTATCACCACAAATGTTCTTTATAATCTGTTAAACATTATAAACAAGATTATTTTTTTACTTATTTTCTGTAATGATGTGTTCAAAAGCATGGTAATATTTTAACACTCATCCCAAGTCAAACTAGCAACCTTTTCATCCCAAATCCCATATAATGTTTGGCACTTTAATTGTTAAAGTCTTCAAGCCTTGACGTAATTGGATTTTTTCAGGAGGTTTTAATGTACTGCCATTTGCAGAGCTTCATTTGAGTAATTGCACATGACCTCACTGTCCTCTTTCCAGTAATCCCGCATTGAGCCGCGGGATCAGACGTCAGTGGGTAATGTAGACATCCTTGGCTCCGGATTCACCCCTCCATGATGCCGAGGCTTAGACTGTAAGCAGCTCGAGTACAGCGGGTTTAACCATCAACACTCATTAGCATAGATAATGTAGCCGCATAAAACAGTATAATTTATGCTGTGCACTAAAGACCAATAATTGAATGGACTAAAACTCCATGGTGCCTTATGTACAGTCAGTGTGTGTGTGTGTGTGTGTGTGTGGGTGTGTGTGTGTGTTGGATTAGCTATATATATATATATATATATATATACATATATATATATATATATATATCTTTACATTTTTATGTTAATTTGTTTTATTATTTTGTTATATGATTTTTATTTCAGTTTCAGCTTTAGTGCTTCATCTTAAACTAATTACATTTTATTGCCAAGGCAACATTTCTAATTTTTCACAATTAATATATATATTTTTTTCAGCTGTGTTTCAATTAACAGAAATGTTTTTAATAGTTTTAGTTAGCAATTTTATACATAAATGTATGCATCGATTTTTTAAAAAAGTTTGTTTTTGTCCCCTTGAATTTGAGATATATTATGCATATTCTGTTTTGGAATATTTGGACAATATATACTTCAAAATATATACTGTGGCATCATATTATTGCACACTTCAAGATTTTTTTAAATACTTAAATGTCTAAATGTATTATTTTCTCTTTCTCTCTCTCTTTCTCTTGTCAGTTCAGATAAGATCTTGACATGTTTTCATGCAGTTCACCCAGTAACTAGTTGTCAGACATCTGAAGACAAAGAGGACCAATTATACCCTTCTTCAAAGTCTTGATGTTGTTTTTGGCTCTACTATTATGTTTTCATGCTTGGATGTTCAACAAAAACACATTATTTTCCCCATATTCTCCATTGTTGCTGTTCCTCTCTTCCCAGTCTGTCAGTAACGCTCGGTTTACTTCCTGTCTCTATGAAACCCCTCCTTCTGAAAAGCACACTGTGCTCTGATTGGTCGGCTGGAGCAGTGTGTTGTGATTTGTCAAGCGTTTCGAGTGTGTTTTGGAAATGTCCCGCCCCTTTCCATAACCACCAGTTTCAACACAGCAGCCACAGCAGCTTATCCAGCAGCCATGTCACCCTGTAGCCTAAGACTGGTTGCCCACTGAAGCTAAGCAGGGCTGAGCCTGGTTAGTACCTGGATGGGAGACCTCCTGAGAAAAACCAGGTTGCTGCTGGAAGAGGTGTTAGTGAGGCCAGCAGGGGGTGCTCACCCTGTGGTCTGTGTGGGTCCTAACGCCCCAGTGTAGTGACGGGGACACTATACTGTCAAAGAGCACCGTCCTTCGGATGAGACGTTAAACCGAGGTCCTGACTCTCTGTGGTCATTAAAAATCCCAGGATGTCTTTCGAAAGAGTAGGGGTGTAACCCCGGCATCCTGGCCAAATTTGCCCCTTGGCCTCTGTCCATCATGGCCTCCTAATCATCCCCATATATACTGATTGGCTTCATCACTGTCTCCTCTCCACCAGTAAGCTGGTGTGTGGTGGGCGTTCTGGCGCAATATGGCTGCCGTCGCATCATCCAGGTGGATGCTGCACATTGGTGGTGGTTGAGGAGATCCCCCCTTCTATGTAAAGTGCTTTGAGTGCCGAGAAAAGCGCTATATAAATGTAATGAATTAACACACTACTAACTAACTCAACCAGGCCCCGCCCCTTTAACAGGTCCTTTTTAATATGACCGAATTAAACCTGATTAGGTTTCAGCAATGAAAGTAAAGGTCAGGTCAAGCTGAGGTAGTTATGTTATAGGTGACAACTGCACATGTTGAAGATTTACAGTGCTTGCAGGCATCAAGTTTAACTACTCGTGTCTTTACTTTCATTGTCTAAAAAGCATGAGGAATGAGCTAGTGTGATTTTAGCACCAAATGGAGGAGAGACAGTGTTTCACACATCAACTCATTATGAAACACCAACTGTATAAAAGGTGCAGTGTGTGATTTTTAGCGGCATCTAGTGGTGAGGTTGTGAATTGCAACCAACAGAAGTTACGGTGGCCGTCAGGAAATGATTTCTTTACAAAGATAAAGAAATGATGTTTCCCTTTTTATTCAGTAAAACAATGTTATTGCAAATATTATTGTTACTTGTTCATCATTGTGTCTGTTTTATTCGCCAGCTTCTTTACATGAAGAACAACAGTCATGAAACGCGTTTGTCCGTTTAGGGCCACTGTAGAAACATGATGGTGCAAAACGGCGACTTAACATGTAAGGGGACCTGCGGTGTGTGTAGATAGAAATGGCTCATTCTAAGCTAATAAAAACGTAACGGTTCATTATGTAATGTCTTTATACATCACTAAAAACGTAGTTATGTATATGATATTGTATTTCTGTCAACAGATCCTCCTAAATATTACACAGTGCACCTTTAAGTGATGTTTACTATTATAGTTGGTTGGTTGCAATGATACAACTAGCGTTTTCAGTAGCATGACATTACCTTGCCACTAGAAATAGTGTTACTTTCCCAGTAGCAGTGTAATAAAAAATGCCAGCCTGCCATTTTTCTTCATATTACTTTTTGCTTGCACCTCGTCATGCAACTAACACCGGAGTGAATTAACCGGAGATTAACTATATTTTGAGTTAGCTGTAGTTCAGAATAGCTTCGCCAACATTGCTCCCCGTGTTTTTGCACTAAAAATCCTGCTTTCTATTAGCTGCAGGGATGAGGAAAGGAATTAAATCGAGGCCTTTTCATGCCATTAAATATAAAACTCTCTGTATCTTTGCACCAGCTCACTGTCTTGCAAACCTGAATGAATATCATTTCATTACAAATCCAATAGTGTTATATTTCAGCGAATGTACTTTTAATTCCCGTCTCGTTTGCATGGATAAAATAGATGTTGACTAAGGGAGTTGAATTCTAAAATAAGCCTGCGCTAATCTTTTTTTTTTTTTTTTTTTTTTCAGAGAGGTGATGGAGAAAGAGGATTAGATATCCCAGCAGAGTCATTCATCAAATGTAAAAGTGCATATTGCTTTCCTCTCTAATGCATACATAGTGCGAGCGCCCTACAATACCTTCAATTTTTCTTCTCTTTCTCATCTCTCCTTTCAGCGGGAGCTCGGATGCTGGGAATGAAAGATGCTCCGGGTAACTCCTAACCTCTGTCATTTGTCTCGGCCGTCCGAACCCTGATCTCCTGTCTTGTGTTTTTGCGGTTTCTCCCTGACAGTGCCATTAGATACAGGGCCGAGCGTTGGGGAAGTCCTGTGATGAGACATACGTTTTCATCAGCGTTACTTCCAGATCCGAGCCTCCGTTCGTCACGGTCCTCCTGTTCCTGTCACCGTTTTCACCAGGAGCCGAGATGCATCTAATTGCGCATCGTTTTGTCCTTATGTTATAAATGTTAAAATCTCATATGTTAGTGCTATTTCAGATCTTCTGATCTGTCTAATAACGTTCCGCCGTGTCTCTCCGCATATGTTTGCAGAGACATGTTTGATTGTTCAAAAACCAACAATTCCTGGAAGTTCATTTTTAGATGTTGACTGAGCTGCTGTGTCTGTTCTTCGCTTGTCGGATTAATTATCTGACGAGGCATTTTGTACCATCACAGATGGGCTTTTGAACTAAAGAAATGATGAACTCTTTGAAAATCTGATTCAGCTTGGAAGGAAAAGGTAATGCATGGATGTTCAACAGCATCTCTGAGACATATACTGCCATGTGACGTCTGGGACGAAGTTTACTCACTGTTGTTAATTATTCATCATTAGTTATGGACTATTGAGCAGTGGGTCTTAAAGGGACACCAGGCAAGTCTGAGCAGGGTTGCCAGATGCCAGCAAGGTTTTCCAGCCCAAAACCTCGTCAAAAACCGCGAGAATGCACAAAAAACCGCCCAATTTTTTTTTGGCTTGTTTCTCATTTAAACACATTGAAATCATTAACAAGCTTTAAAATGACCCATTTTTCGACTTAGCCTATCCGATTTTAGAAACAATATTCAATCAAATGAACGCAAAAGTAGGCTGTACCTCAGTCAGACTATACACTATAAGTTTGTTACGGAAAATAATGCGATCAACTTAGGCTATCAATGAGTCTGTTTATTGTCAATAAAAGTCGCTTGGAAGCATTCAGTAACATAAAAACATTGAGTGGATATATGGACATAAAAAAATAACCCACTTTAACATTTCAATTATTTCAAATGGCAACATGAAACATGCATATAAGGGCTGGGAGAAAAAAATCGATTCACCTAGGTATCGCAATTTTTTTTTATGATTTTAAAATCGATTTTTTTTTTTTTATTACAGAATATTAACGTTACAGATATTATTTCAAATTAAATTGCTTTATTTTTGCCCTTGCTTATAGATGAGGTTGACAGAAGTTAGCCACTTTCGTTTCAAAAACGTTTCAGGATGAAATGTGTCGTTATAGAGCTGCACAATTCATCTTTAAAAAACTGTGATCTCGATTCAAACACCCACGCGATCTTATTCAATTTCGTCTGTCTAATAAACCTTTGACAAAATCATATCGCAAGATCGCAATCTGTGTTGTTGCTGCCGCGGACCCAGAGAGAGTGTCATGAAACCGCTAGCTAAGTTAGAAAACCCCGCGATCTAGTGTGTTGTTGTTTGAGGGGCGGGCGCGTGCATCGCTGAAGGTAGTGGGAGGGAGGGTGTGAGGTTAGGGGGCACGTAGTGTGTGTGAGTGAGTGAGACTGCTGCCTGTTGAACACTGGGTCGCAGGAAGAAGGATCTGAAGTGCCGGTGTTTCGGCAACAAAAACCCGCCGAACTGATCCGAAACCAGCCCAATTTTTATCCACCCGCCCAAACCCATTTTTGCCCGCAAAATAGATTGCAAAACCGCCCAATCTGGCAACCCTGAGTCTGAGTGTTTTTTCTCTACGAAGCTCCCCCTAGTGTCTGGTAGTAAATGCTTTCAAACACTCTGTCATAAAAACGAACTGTTGTCCCTCCCCCCCTCGCCACGAGCAACCCAGCTGATCAGAGGAACCAGCTATTTCAAAACCAGTTATGTCTACCGAGGCAAGTAAAGCAATATTTTCTTTCCAACTGATGGCGATTTTTTTTTTTATTGTGTTGTCATGCATACTAATATTTTTACCGGGAACGAACGATATGAACGAGGCGAACTACTGCTTTCGTGTTTGTTTGTTTTTGGGAGAATGGGCATGAGCATAATATATATATATATATATATATATATATATATATATATATATATATATATATATAATATATATATATATATATATATATATATATATATATATATATATATATATATATATATATATATATATCAGAGGCTAATATTTGTCTAAAGTTATATTAGTAAGGTCTATAAGTTCATCTGGTAGAATGACGGTTTACCTTTGCTTGTCTAAGAAAACATCAGAACGTTTTTTCTAGCTCGATCATGATATATGCAACATGTTTATTGCCTATTATCAGACGCTTTGACTTAGTGACATAAAATAAAAGTGTAAGTTACACAAATAAAACCGACAGAGGAAAGGCTAAACAACTACAGAAATCAAACGTGTTTGCTAATGACAATGCTAACATCAAAGTTATAGTATCTAGCGTACTAGTAAGCCCGTAACAGACAGCAATCATAATAAAAACCTTTACGTTACAGACAATAGCAAACATCCTGAGGTCACAATTACTTGAAATTTAAATATTAAACACAGTTTATTCCAAAGATACTTACAAGTGCAACAGCAAGAAGGCCAGGTCAGCATCCGTTTTGCAGGCTTCTGTTTCTCTCAGTTCTCGCCATTCTGAAAAAGCCGGTCCCATATTTACTCGAGTCTGACTTCTTGCTCGGTCAGTCCGTTTCCTCTTTCGTTGGTCCTCCGACAAAGATTTCCTAGCTTTCTGCTTCTTTTTTACAGGCTCAGCCATAACTAAATCTATCGTTGCCCTTTGCTTATAGTAGACATTCTCTGCTTATAGCTAGCCGGTGCTTGAATGGGGGCGTGTACATGTGCAGTGCCGTCAAGCAATGCGTTACATCGCGAGACCTGATATCACACGATACTTCCTGACGGCGAGGCCGCCGACCCGCCGGCCCAAAGTTGCAAGTGAGTTTTTTCCGCTCTCGGGCACCAGGGGGGTGCGAAACCACCACCATTCAACCCAAAATAAGTAATATAACCATTCCACTTACTCCGAAGCTGTTCAGTTAAGGTAAAAAAGTTACCTAGAGCACCTTTAACTGGTGTGTCACGACCCAAAACTGTAGAAGACAGTTTCAGACAACTTCACAAGAAGTTTCATTTGTTAGCATGAACTAAAAATTTACAATAGTTTACAAATATTACATTTATAAATGCTACACTGTGTAATTTTTTAAGTTGATTCTTAGCAAAAAACACTTTGTTCTTTCAAAATAATATGTGCTCATTAATGTGTAATCACTTCTACCAACTAATCAAGTATTCTCGTAAGCGTAGAATCTGCCATTTAGAATACATACGAGCGAGTCGCTCGAATGGCGGCAGCCATGTTGCACCTCCATCTTGAAAATACATTAGCCAAAGAGGGACATGCATTCAGTAATACGGCCACCGTAGGAGTTAAAACGCCCTCGGAATGGGAGGGGCTAGAAAGTATTATTCAGTTGGTAGTCATAAACAATTTCACCGCTAGATGGGAAAATCCTACACAGTGTAGCTTTAAATGTGCTTTAAGCGATGTTGGGTGACGTCACTTCTTGTTGACGTTTGAAGTATTGTCAAACAAAACGGAGGCTAGCTCGACCCTCCCTCCTCCTCATCTCGTCCCCTCCCCCTCCCTCCCGTGCTTCCTGAAACAGTCATGAACCATTTAGAAAAAACAAACTGGATTTACCCTGTCCATCAAAAAAAGAGCCAGCTGAATGTCGGATTGGAAGCCCTTCTGCCGGCGGAGTTCTCGCCACCTTTTGAACGCTTTTCCGATGCAAATTCAGGACTTCGCGTTTCTTTTCCTTTTCCCTATTCTTTGTTATTTGTTCATTGGAACGTCGTCTCTTTGCTCCACCCCCCACACCCCCCCTTCATGTGCACACGCACTAACCCCCCACCCCAAATCATTCTTGTCGGTTATTGGCTGGAACACTGTTTGTTATGTTTCGTGGTCCAGGCTGGGCCAGTTTGTTTTTGTTGCCGTTTGTGGAGCCTGGGCTGTCTACAGAGACCGCGTTTTTTTACAGTGTGTTCAGGGGACAGGCAGCTAGCGGATAGTGAGGAGATGTTTGCTGTAACATAATTAACAATTACGTAACATAATTAAACAAAAATGATATTGCTCATTATTAGTTAATGTTAGCTAATGTTTCTGTTGGAAGAATCATGTTATGAATATCTTATTTGACTGCAATTTAAGCTGGATATAGCAGAGAAAAACATTTTAACATTGGACAAAATTATGCACTTCGGCTTTAAGGGTGCAAGAAACACCTTTTCTTCTGTGTTTGGTCAAATGCAAATATGGGTCCTGAAGCAAAACCAGTCGAGAACCACTGAAGTAGATAATAATGAACTTCACAAAAGCCTCTCAATGCTTACTAATGAGAAACTCAGCCCTGATTATTGATGTCTTAAAAACAATGTTTCAAAAACCAGGGATCTCAAAGTTTTTTATTTTATTTTAGGCAGTCTTCGATCCCATCATGACCAAACTCTTTTAAGTATTTAATTATTTTTATAGTCTGGCATAAAATCTTTCTTGACTTTTACCAAAGCTCATATTGTACAACTAGAAAGCCAACAATCACTAAAGACAGAAACAAAATCAATGCATTCAGTTTATCCACCCAATATTAGTCTTTTATTATGAGATTTGAGTGCTTTGGACCAGTGACCTGGATGATTATTAACTTTTCAGCAATTTTCAGAGTCAAAATTGTTAACTGAAAAAAAAAAAAGCCCCTTTCAAGTCCTCTTTCATTTTGTACCAATTTGTGAACCTGCATACTTTATGAAATTGTCACAAAAAAAATGATAATTGTCATAATTGTCTTGCAATTTCATGGAGTCGGTCCGTACATTCTGATAACAGTTTATTAAACAAATTATTCGGATAGTCACCTTATTAAAAATTATCCTCAGTTCCTCCACTTTCTCCATTATCATATTCCTCTTTGTGCGTCGCATCTCGGCCCTAATTCACTTGTGTGGGGGGGAATTAAATGTGCTTCTGGTTGATTACATTTGGGTGGCGAAATTCCCTCAAGTTCTGTGCAAAGGCGGCACCTTGAGGAATCCGATCCGTAACGACACCGTCGACATATTCCTTTAGATAAAGCACTGGGGACTGAATTGTCATTGTTCATGGCACCTATTCAGATTAATTTAATTGAGATTTGCTTCGGCTGAATAGGACAACAGCCGGCACTCTGTTGGAGAACTTTCTATAATAAAATACCTTCATGCTGTGCATGTGTGACAGTGATTGAAGTGTTGTGAGATGCAGGTAAAGAATGATTCATTATCTTGTCTCTTTAAATACTTTCAGGTTTACCAGAGCTATAATTGTAGATTGGTTTGGACTGGAGTGGAGGGTCCCACTGAATCTCTGGCGAACGCTTCAACGGTCTCTCCTGATGGACAACGGGCCATTAAAAGCGTGTTTGTTGATTTGTGTTTGGCATGCATACACACAGCTGCAGCGACTCAAGTGCTTTTGAAATAATCATATGTTTTGCCAATCCTCAAAAGCCAAAGATGCATCTGAAGGAATTTCACTTTGTAAAAATGTCATGTCCTTCAGATCTGGTGTGCTTGATTTATTTCCAGTTTTTCATTTTGTTGTCTAGAAGTCGTCCTGACAATAACAAGGTGGTGTTTTGTAGGGGTTGAAGTTCAGAACTAGAAGGTTGCTAGTTGAAGCATTGCAAGAAATGATCCGATATAGCATCTTTCACATCATGCACATTAGGTTTTTGAATCAGATCAGTTTTCCTCAATCCTCCACGCTGTCATTTTGTAAGTGATGAAATTAGGACCGTTTGTTCAGACAATAGCTGATATCATAAATGCATCATTTGTTAAAGGGGTGGTATAATGCTCTTTTCACAAGATGTAAAATAAGTCTCTGATGTCCCCAGAGTGTGCATGTGAAGTTTTTAGCTCAAAATACCCAACAGATATTTTTATATGGCATGTTAAAATTGTTAATTTTTTAGGCCGTTTTGTGTCTGTTCCTTTAAATGCAAATGAGCTGCTGCTCCCGGCACAGTGGGCGGAGCTTCAACAGCTGCACTCACACAGACATGCACTGAAAATTTCAAAAACTTTTAGCCTTTTATGTTCAAACCGGAGTCAGACAAAGATGGAGAGACTCAAGAAGAAGAGACAACATGTAGAAGCAACAGGACATTTCTGAATAGGTTAGTTGATGAATTTATGTAGCTTATGTGTAGTTATCTTCTAGTCATTGATTAGCATATTCTGTCTTGATAATCTATAAATCGTGTTCCGGGGGCGGGGTTTATGTAAATTCTGTGGTTTGTGATGTCACTAACCTGGGAGGAATGTCGTGTAGTCTCTACCAGCCGTTTGTTGTAGTCCTTAAAAAGTTATTTCTTTAAAAGCAAATATCTCCCTTTGCTTTGAACTTTGAGCGTCGTAACTTTGCAGATGTTGTTTATGATCAAACAGCAACATTATACACTAACTAAAGTTAGAAAAATTGAAATCATAATCAACCACTCCTTTAAAGTAATGATGTCAGCAAGATGCCAAGAGACTTTCTCACTTGCATCTGCTCATTTCCATAAATTACATATTCATTTCACATATTCATGAATATACTGTGACTCACATAGTTTGTTGTATGAGGAAAGAATGAGTGAAAATGTATTCTGGCACTATTGTACAGTAAGATGATACTTATGTATTGCGTCCCAAAACTAATTTGAATCTTCAGACTGAAAATGTAATTTCATCAGATTTCAAATCAAACACGGATCTGGTTTGGATCAAGTTTTAAAACGTGTGCGTTTGGTTTATATTACATTGTGGGAACCAAATGTCCCCACAAGGATAGTAAAACCTGAGATCACCTCCATTGTGGGGACCAGCCAGCGGTCCCCACAAGGGAAATGGGTTAATAAACACACTAAATTATATTTTTTTGAAAATGTAAAAATGCAGAAAGTTTTCTGTGATGGGTAGGTTTAGGGGTAGGGTTAGTGTAAGGAGATAGAATATACAGTTTGTACAGTATAAAAACCATTAAGTCTATGGAGAGTCCCCACAAAGATAGTGAACCAGACGTGTGTATGTGTGTGTCTGTGTGTGTAAATTCTATGTTAATTTAGTGGGAAAAACGATCTAATATAAAGTGACAGCTCACGAGGGCTGTGCTGCAGTAAATTCAAGAGTGATGAAAAGTGAGAAAACTGATGATTTAGTGTTGGT
Source organism: Abramis brama (assembly GCF_963993115.1). Classification (NCBI taxonomy): domain Eukaryota; kingdom Metazoa; phylum Chordata; class Actinopteri; order Cypriniformes; family Leuciscidae; genus Abramis; species Abramis brama. Next base: position 65,323,174 of record NC_139964.1, read on the forward strand.
ACAGTAAGTGTTCCTTATAGATTTACACATTCATAACTCATTAAAGCATAACCGTTGACAACACTTTGAAGAATAAAACTTTATCAAACTAGGTTTCATCTTTGTTAAATCATTTATCCAGAAAGATCCAGAACTCAGTCAACAGTTTTTGGTGTGATTCAGATCGACTGAACTACTAAAGCAAGAAATTGCAGTTCACTGCTGTTAAAAAGCAGCATAAAGCCACTGTTATATAGCAACAGTTTTCAGCCTCGGGGGGAAAGTGAACTCGACTGGATGAGATTAGGCGTCTCACCTGCAGTGTCCCGCCGGCAGCAGGAACGCTTAAGACTCAGTTATTGCGACTGATCCCGGTGAGATCTTTGATTCTCTCGGTGTGTCGCTCTATATGCTCACCTGCCGATGGGGAATAAACGGCTCAGACCGGCACTGAGCAGATAAATGACTCAACTAGCAGACAAACTTGAGAGGAGATTATGAAATGCAATGAGCTTCCTGGGCACCATTATACAGAAGGCATGCTTGAGGACATTGCTGTATTGGTGTGTCTGTGTAAGAGAGAGGGAATAATGAATGGCTTAGCTAGTGCATGCATGGGAGCAATAACAGGGAAAGGCTAGCACTGATGCATATATATGATTTATAATTCTGCAGATATGATAGTAGTGTCACGGGGAAGGGATGGTATCAAAGGGGTCGCTGCAACCTTTTATGCAGAGGGTGCAAATTTATATGTAATGTTATAATCAACACTTTTCATGATTAGTTAATCTCAGCAGATGTAAAAGTTTTCAAAAGAGTTGTGTACATCACATGTATGCAATGACGTTACCCAGTCACAGCAGTGAAGTCTGAAAGAGACACGCCCCTTTAAACGAGGTGTTTAAATCAGAGGGTAGGAAATGGCCTTTTAATTTTAAATTAGGTTTATGATGTACAAACCATACTGAAGTTATAACTGCACCTCAGGAAACATTATGAAACTTATGAAAAAAAAAAAATGCAATTCACGACTGACTAAATTGCATCCAAATGCACCGATTTCTTCAGCTAAACGACACCAGGTTTTACAAGGTTCAGTAAAGTTCCTTTAATTAGGTGTTTTCGGCTGTTTTCACACATAAAGATACATTTAACACTCTTTAATTACTGTACTTTCCCCTTATTTTTAATTGTGAGCTTGTCTCACCTGGACTTTAACCTTCCCTTTAATAATGTTGATTTTAAAAAAGCATTCATATCATTATAACCATTTTTCTTGTGTATTTTTTAAATAAAAGTATTTATATCCCCAAATATTACTGTCAGAGAACAATTGAGTTTTCCCAAATATGTTCACTTGGTTCAAAAGGAAATTAAATTTCATTACCATCAAACACAATCAAAAGTGTCCACCAACATGAACCTGGAGACCATTATCAGATCTTTATTACAGGATATAAGCATTAAACATTATATTATTATTATTAGCCTATTAAAATGATACTACATTAATATTAGACATTATATTGTTGTTATTTAAATATAAATATTGCTTTTGGTACTATTTGTTATGCTTTTGTTTTTCAATATAAAATATTACATTTGCATTACAGCAACACCAAATATTTTTTTGTACCTTAAAATAATGTTTCGGAAATGGTTTCAGTGGTTCATCAAGTCGTAACAGGGTGAACGGCACTTCTGCATTCGCTTTGCGACCCTCTATCGGCTATAACCGCACTGTGCAAGGTGCCAGATCGGGTAACGGATCTGTAGTTCGAATGAGACATAAGAAACTACAAATTTGACTTGCTTTACGGCACGCGTTACTATAGCCGATAGGTGGAGCCTATATAAAAGGTAGCCGTTTCTGATGTCGCAATACATCATACTTTCATATTGTTATTTCCAAAGCCGGTGCTGGATAAACAAATAGTGTGCATGCAATGGTAGGCTAAATTATTTACGACAGCAGTAATGGACAATTCCACTTCCAACCTGTAGGGGGACCGAAGAGGAAAAGTGCTTTGGTGTTGCTTTAAACATTAGTTTTTTGACATCCAACACGGTATTCATAAAAATAACTTGTATTATGCAAATACCATGGTACATGAATATGGTATTTATTCAATACCATGGTATAAATGTACCGAGAGCATCTGCCATCATCACTGTCAATGAAGTTGAATGAAGTTGCTGAACTGCTAAATGAGTATAAAATACACATTCTTGCTATCTCGGAGACTCACTTGGACTCTTCCTTTGATGACACAGAACTATTTATTGAAGGTTACAACATATACAGAAATGACAGAAATGGTTTTGGTGGTGGAGTAGCTTTTTATATTCAGAATCACTTGCCAGTAAAAATAAGAACTGATTTAATGAGTTTTAACATCGAAATATTATGGTTGCAAATGCATCTACCTCACCGAAAGTCGATACTTCTGTGTTGCTGTTACCGGTCACCAAGTGCCAATTGTGAATATCTTGACACTATCTGTAAAATGTTGGATATAAATACTAATGTAAGTCAGGACATATATTTCATGGGTGACTTAAACATTGACTGGTTTTCTAAAGACTGCCTCTTGAAAAAAAAACTGTTAACTACTGCAAATGCATGTGGACTTACTCAACTTATAAATAAGCCTACAAGAACATGTTTTAAGAGCGACGGCTCCAGAACATCTACCTGTATAGATCATATTTTCACAAACCGTCCTGAACTGTGTAAAAAGGTACAGTCTATTCCCACTGGTAGCAGTGATCATAATCTGATCATTTCTGTGTTAATAACCAAGCTGAGTGGATCTGGAACTGCAGTCTTATTTAAAAGATCTTATAAATTGTTTAAAAATGACAAGTTTATTGAAGCTATATGCTGGTCTGATGTGTTGGCAGCTAGTAATCCAGAAATTGCCCTCTTTAAATTTAATAATTTATTCTTGTCATTGATTGAGAAACATGCGCCTTTAAAGAAGTTTACTGTCAGGAACAACGTCACACCTTGGTTGGATGATGAACTGAAAAAAATTTTATGAAAATAAGAGGTCAAATGAAAAGAACAGCAGTTACTACAGGAAATAAATGTGATTGGGACCAATATCGTAAAATGAGAAATTCTGTTACTAAACTTAATAAAAAGAAGAAGAAAATCTATTTTGATAATCATGTTAAAAACATAGGTAATGATAGTAGGAAGTTATGGAATGTTTTAAATCAATTGACTGGTAAGAAAAATAAAATAATTCCATCTTTTCTGGAAACGGGATAAATTTATAACTAAGCCAATAGATATTGCAAATTATCTTAATGATTATTTTATAAGAAAATTAGATAAACTAAGAGAAAATATGCCTAATCTAAGTAATGACATACCTATTAATAAGAAATGAACTGATGAAAAATAAAAACTCAAGGTTTAAATTAGAAAGTGTAAATACAGATCAAGTAAAGAATCTTTTAAAATCCTGTAAAAACAAACCACCGGGTGTCGATGGTCTTGACAGCAGGCTTCTTAAACTAGCTGCTGACTCTATTTCCCCTGTTTTAACCCACATCATTAACCTCAGTTTTATCTGCTGTACCTGCCCACATGCATGGAAGCAGGCTAAAATAGTTCCTCTGCCCAAAGATAAAAAACTGCCTTTCTCTGGTCCCAACAGTCGCCCGATATGTATATTACCTGTATTATCTAAAATAATGGAATCTATACTATATGATCAAATTAACAACTATTTTTATACAAATGATTTATTAACAGATTTTCAGCATGCATACAGAAAAAGTCACTCCACTGCCACTGCACTGACTGATGTCTGATGATTGGCTTAGAGAGACTGAAAAGAGAAATATTATTGGTGCTGTATTTTTAGATTTTTCTGCTGCCTTTGACATCATAGATCACGAACTGTTATTAACAAAATTATCTTGTTATGGTTTTGAGCAGTCAGCAATCACATGGATGTACAGTTATCTGCCTAACAGAACACAGACAGTGTTTTTTAATGGCAGTCTCTCAGGTATCAGAAATATCACATGTGGAGTACCCCAAGGCAGTTGTCTGGGTCCATTATTATTTAATATTTTTACTAATGATTTACCGTACATTTTACATAAGGCTAACATTGTCATGTACACTGACGATTCAACTATATATACATCAGCAAGTACACAAATGGAACTAGAAACAGTTTTAAATATAGAATTACAATATGTAGTAGATTTGATCAAATTAAATAAACTGGCACTAAACACAGTAAAAACTAACTGCATGATTTTAGGTTCAAATTATAACATTAATCAAAATGTAACAGTTGTAACAGTGTAACAGTTGACTCTAGATTATCATGGAAAAAACATATTAAAGGGTTAGTTCACCCAAAAATGAAAATTCTGTCAGTAATTACTCACCCTCATGTTGTTCCAACCGCGTAAGACCTTCGTTCATCTTCGGAACACAAATTAAGATATTTTTGATGAAATCTGAGTGCTGGATCACTTCTCCATAGGCTGCTAGGTGACCGAAACTTGCTGGCCCAGAAAAGTTATTAAAGAGATCGTTAATATAGTCCAAGTGACTACAGTGGCTCAATCTTAAGTATATCAAGCGACGAGAATACTTTTTGTGCGCAAAAACAAACAAAAATAACGACTTTATTCCACTATTCATTTCCTTCTCTCTGGGCCTCGTAGTGTTTTTGCGCAGCGCGTCTGTGTTGCACGTCATCACGCATCACACACATGACCAGCGTCAGCCAATAGTGAGCCTACGTGGTGACGTGTAACACAGACGCGCTGCGCAAAAACACTACGTGAACCAACTAGAGGTCCAGAGAGAAGGAAATGAATAGTGGAATAAAGTCGTTATTTTTGTTTGTTTTTGCGCACAAAAAGTATTCTCGTCGCTTGATATACTTAAGATTGAGCCACTGGAGTCACTTGGACTATATTAACGATCTCTTTAATAACTTTTCTGGGCCAGCAAGTTTGGGCCACCTAGCAGCCTATGGAGGAGTGATCCAGCTCTCAGATTTCATCAAAAATATCTTAATTTGTGTTCCGAAGATGAACGAAGGTCTTACGCGGTTGGAACAACATGAGGGTGAGTAATTACTGACAGAATTTTCATTTTTGGGTGAACTATCCCTTTAAAAATATTATTGCAAAAATGGGAAGAGGTATATCTATTATGAGAAGACATGCACATTTTTTTAACTTCAAATATTATGAATTATGCGATGAAAGCACTAATATTGACATACCTCGACTATTGCCCAGCAGTTTGGTCAAATGCCACTGGTGAATATATGAATAAATTACAACTTATACAGAATAGAGCTGCTCGTGTAGCACTTAGGTGCAGCTATAGGAGAAATATTATATTAATGCACAAAGATCTTAACTGGTTGTTGGTCGAAGATAGACTGTTGTATTCACTGTTAATTCTCATAAGAAACATTTCCATCTCAAAATTGCCTTCTGTTTTGTTCAAGCATCTTTCTTTCAGTGTAGACAAACATCAGTATAGTACCAGACATGCAACTAAAGGCAACTTACCCATAGCAAGAACAAATGCCATAAAAAACACTGTTATGTTCAGAGGTATGAAGGAATGGAATAAACTTCCAAAGCATATCATACTTACTAACAATGTCAATCAATTTAAATTATATGTAAAACAGCATCTATCAAAATAATACATCTGACTGTTTATATTTATTTATATATGTGTGTGAATATGTGTGTACATGCACATGTGTAGGTATATTTATAGGCGTATGTGTATGAATGTGTACATATGTACGTTGATATGTGTATATACATGTGTATATGTATGTGTATATGTGCATGTGTATGTGTATTTACCTTTTCCATTATTTGTTGTATTTTTAATGACTTTTTTCTTTTTGTTTATGTACATATTTGTCAGGACCCCAGGAAGAATAGCTGCAGCACGGCTGTAGCTAATGGGGATCCTTTCAATAAAAACTAAAACTGTACCTCCACCACTGTACTTTTGTTATATGTTGCTTTGAAAACAAAGCATCTGCCTTGCAATTACATTTGAATGTAAACATTGCTTTAAATATATCTTGTCTTTAGATGTCCCTGATAGGGAATTAAGAGAAAAACACTCTATAATTAGGCTACCGAATGATTCTGAAGATCTAATTGAGTGCTTTCTGAAGCCGAGGTTCTCGACAGGTGGAAACGCACAGAGATCAGTGCTGTGGAATCATCTGGACTGACTGTGCTCTCAATGAAGCTAATTACATCTAATTACCCACAACTGCTCGTTTCTATTCCAGGCTTCGACTCTCAACTCTCAAAGTAAGAGAATCTTAAGAACTTCTGTGCACTGTGTGAGAGCGATACGTTTCTCGACTTTCTCTTTCCCCCGTTCTTTACTTATTGATTGACTCGAGCTTCAGAAAAGCACCATCGCTGTTAGAGGCTTTCAATCATTTAGCGTGATTAAAGTCTCTACCGCTCTTTCCTCGCACTAAACACACAGTGTGGATTTCTTACAGTGCTGCGTGAATAAAGCAGATGATATCTGCAGTGTGCATTAGGACTTTGCTTTCATGTCTTCTGTAGCTTTTTTTTGCTTTCTGTAATCCAGAGCGAATGGTGAAATAGGGTCTAATTCTGGCCATGACCGTTGAGTGCAGTAACATTTGCTCTGATAAGTGACTTGGGTTTAGTCGGCGTTATCTGAAAGCTGTTTGCAATTACTCAAACTAATGAATGATGAAGAATTCAGAGACATGCTGTTCCGATTCACTGTTGTGCTTCAAATGATGTGGCACTAATTATTTCTTGTTGGCTGCTAATTATCATGAACACGTTTTCAGCGGTGCTTTTCACTCTCAGGTAAATCTCTTTATTTCAGCCCTAAAATGCTTTCTCTTTTTTTTTTACATTTGCATTTTAAATGTCACATTAACACATACTCTAAAGTGCAACCTTAAGATAGCACACTTAAATTTAACACATTTTTTATGAAAAAATGTGGATGATAAAAATGTCTGCACACTTCATGTGTGTTTGTGTGTGTGTGTGTGTGTGTGTGTGTGTGTGTGTGTGTGTGTGTGTGTGTGTGTGTGTGTGTGTGTGTATTATGTGTGTGTGTTATTATTTTTTAATGAAATGATACTCTAAATAAGAAACTAAAGCTGTCAGTTGCTGGCGGTAAATGTCTAAATGAGTAAGCCATTGATCATTCATTAATTTGATTCATTCAATCGGCCGATTCCTTCAGGAATGTAGAAGTAAATGTCTCTCTCGTTGAATGAGCCATTGAATCATTGATTCACCTGATTTGTTCAAAACACAGATTCGTTCAGAAACGAAACACCGCTGTTTGTTGCTGAGACACACAACAGTTCTGCTCTGGCCTACAGGTAATATTTTTGATGGCAAACTTGAGCAAAAACAGACAATATATAGTCTTAAATATAACACAATATTAACTTATGTATTGAACTGTTGTATAAAATCAATATCACATTTGCACTCCTGCTGTTCAGGACAAAAACAGCACTTGTGTTATACTCGTTACTCGTGTGAAATTGTTTAACTATGTCATATGATAAAAATATGAGACAAAAAAATATATATTTAAAGATATTTTGCCCCGATATCTTGAATTTTATAGGCATTAAAAACTGCATTCTATAGGCAACAGCAGTGAGTTGTTGCCCTGCTTAATGTTTGTGTATGAATATGTATTATATATATATATATATATATATATAATATGTCAACCTATGATGGTGTTTGGGCTGTTACGGTTCCTGACCTTGGCAAGATGATAACGCAATCCTGAGGGCAGGAATCTGTCCAAAACCATCCATCAGTTGTCATATAAAATCTTAAAGAAGCTCCATCTTCATAGTTTGACCTATTGTCAGGCGTCTGTAAAATAGTTGATCCTTCAGTGCAAATACACACATTCTTCAGCTGGCAATGTGAAGGAATGTTTATTAGCAACAAATTATAAACAAAAATGAGCTTTAATTATGATTGCCATTAGATTAAAATAAAACAACATTTATTTGATGATAACTGCCTTTTAAATATTTACAAATGACCAAAATATACTAATATAATATGAATAGCACTCATCTTGTACTGTATTTATCTATTTGAATATCCTGCATGGCTGCTCTTTTAATTATAATAAACGTGAATAGAAGTATCACTAAAATATCATAAAAGCATACACATATGCATATACATTAGATTTGTAATTATTGATAATATTGATGCAATGAGAGTAGATGAGAGAAGCATGATTCTGATTCAGATCTTTTGAACAAATCCGACTGATCCGGTTCAACTCACTGACTCAGTGATTCAGTCTAAAAGATTTGTTCACAAATCCGACTGATCGGGTTTTGCAGTTTAACTCACTGACTCAGTGATTCAGTCTAAAAGATTAGTTCACAAATCCAACTGATCGGGTTTTGCAGTTTAACTCACTGACTCAGTGATTCAGTCTAAAAGATTCGTTCACAAATCCGACTGATCCGGTTTTGCAGTTCAACTCACTAGCTACGTTTACATGGACACAATCGGAATGAAATCAATCCGATTGATGAATCCGAACAAGGTGTTTACATGAATGATAATAAAGTAATCGGGTTGATGTGCGCGTTTATATGTCACAAGTTTCAGTTCAGATCTGATGTTTTGACATGCGCACACTGCACGAATATACAGAATTTCCCGCTGTTCGCGCATTAATATTCTCATCTATTGGTTCTTTATTTGTTTTAAACAGCAGACGTAATATTAATTCGTCTCTGGTTATACAGTAATTTAGAGCATATTAACCGTTTTGCCCTGCTGCTTATTGATCACGCAATAAAAATGCCCCTCCCCGTCTGTGGATGAGAATCCAAAACAAGGACTGGTGGGACGTTGTCCTGCTTCACTTCACAGACGCGCGAGTGAAATGAGAATTTTAGAATGACGGGAAACTTATTAATATGACACTTTATTCAACAGGAAGAACAGCTTGTTCCGCGCGTCAGACGTCATTACGCTATTTAACGTCATCGCACATGCGCAGTCCTTTCAGTTTCGGTTTTCAATCCGATCAAGTGTTTACATGTTCTCTCGATCGGATTAGAAAAGGGATAAACCACCCCTTTCAATCCGATCGAAATTTCATTCGGATCGAGCTCAATCGGATCGATTAAGGTGTTTACATGAAGGTTTTTTAGTCCGATTGAGCCGTCAATCCGATTATAAGTGTCCATGTAAACGCAGCTACTGACTCAGTGATTCAATCTAAAAGATTCGTTCACAAATCCGACTGATCCGGTTTTGCAGTTCAACTCACTGACTCAGTGATTCAGTCTAAAAGATTCGTTCACAAATCCGACTGATCCGGTTCAACAGTTGACTGGATTATATGATTTCAGAAGAGCGCTCGAGTCAGATGGACTATTGTTATGATGCTTTTGCATCCTTTTTTGATGCTTTCATTCTGAGGTGAACTCTTCCTTTAAACATATTTTATCAGTTCATTTGATGTAAAATTACTTTTTGAGGTGGAAAATAATCGCATATCGCACCTTCACTTTCAGCAAGGGGCTTCAATGTCCCTGGTTTATTTGGGCTCTTAATGCTCCTAATGTTCCGTCTCAATAATATGATTTTCACATGCTTTGATCTCTGGCCTCCCTCTCAATGATAAGATGTAATTTTAATGTCTGTTCAGGAAAGCTGAATATTCTGGGTGGCGAGCGGTGAAGGGGAATGTGACTCGCCTGCTCGAGTGCCTATTTATCTCGGAGCGATGATATTAGCATCAGACCAACATTTGTGCAGCTTAGACTAAAGATGAATACCAATTGATTATCATCTATGGCCTCATTGTCTGGATGAAACATTTGCACAATGGAGCATAAATTATAAAGTCTCTCATTTAGCTCTCAGTGTAGACATCACATCATTGAGTATAACCGCTACAGGCTAAAGATGAAAAAGCCAAACTGAAAGTATTAAATGAATCATGAACTGTGGTCAGGACAAAGAAAATAAGTCCCAAAGCTCAGCTCCGGAAAAAAAAGAGGATTTTTGTACTTTTGTACACTTTCCACAAATTGGGTGCAAACTTTTGCCCATTGCTTTTTTTTTTCGTCAGTAAAATTAACATTACAAAAGGTTCGGTTACACTTTATTTTAAGGTGTCATTGTTTGTGTAATTATATATTTAAGTACTGAGTAATATTAATTAACTACATGTACTTACTGTAGGGTTAGGGTTTGGTTGAGGTTTAGTTGCATGTAATTATGCATACTTTACTGTTATTACAATGGTAAGTACATGTAACTTATGTAACGAGGACACTGTAAAATAAAGTGTTACCAAATGTTATCGCTGTGGTCATTTTAACCTCAGACTCTTCACATCCTCATCATTTGCAGAGCAGAAAACAGTGTTTTCTCGACATGTACACTAGGGCTGCACAATTAAATCGAATTTCTAATCGCGATTACGATTATGGATGCCACGATTACGTAATCGTTCAAAGCCGCGATTACAAAAAAAAAAAAAAAAATCCACTCTGCGTGCATTTAGAGCATGTTATGAGAGGCAAATCACAACTACTTCAGAAAACCCAGCACAATAGGAAGGAACTACCAGGCAGCGACGTATGTGTACGCTGAAATAAAAAGTCTTTCACCTCAGAAAAACAGACGTTCCTGTCATGTCAGCCGTTATAGGCTACTGTGTTCGTAGCGCACACTCTTCAATTGCACGCGCAAATGCGTTTGTATAAAGTGCAAAGGAAACTATGAGCATGCAACGTTGTTACGTTGTAAATTGGTAAGTCACGAAAGTAAAATACCAATAAATCACGTTAGTGGTACGTCGTGTGTTAGCTGAGAAGGATTTGCATGCAGGGATGATTTTCATTCTATTCACCAGGAGCAGTTTCCATGTTTCATTAACAGTTCTTGTTAGTATTGTGTATCACCATGGTAACTGTCGTTTTAATATTAACCCACTGATCTATATAATGACATTCTATATAGATCAGTGTATTAACCCCAAAATGCCACTTTATTTTCACTTTGTGTTATTTTTTATATTTTAAATGACTTTGGTGGCTCATACCAACATTGTATTAACAAAAGCTAGTTTGGGACTGATATTTAATAGCTTTAGCATAAGCCTAATGTTTATTTCTTAGTAGTCTTTACTATTAGTCATATTCTTACAATTTATGTGTATGTTAAGTAAAGGGGGACAGTGTGTGTGTTCACAATTTTTAAGTAAACATGTATATATATATTCTATATATATTCAATGTAAATTGTGATAATCGTAATTAATAATCGCAATTACAATTTCAAGGGAATAATCAATTATGATTTTTGTCATAATCGTGCAGCCCTAATGTACACAACACAAACCAGCTTCAGTGTTTGAGGGCGGGGCAAAGACGACGTTGTTCGCGGACAGCCAATGAATACCATAGGCGGGAATTATGCAAATGTGTTACATTTTTACATATAAATGTTACAGAAGTAAGACTGGAGTTACTGACGATAGTTCAGGTTTTCCACAATTGTGTGCATTTGATCTTTAAAACTTTGCAGATATTTTACACTCACAAACAGGCTATATATTACGGCATAATAGGGGCACTTTATTGCATTTTATAGAATTAAATTGCATATTAAAATGCATGTATATTTTTTTTATCTTAAATTAAATGACTTTCTTGCTAGAAAATAAGAACACAAATCATGGTTTCAAACTGCATTTAGGCATTGTTACATTTTGATCACAGGGCTGCAAATCTTCCATTGTAATCTCTCAGCAAAACTCTGCTTTGAGGATTTGGGAAAGTGTTGGCCTCCTGAGACCTTTTTTGGGAAACTTTCAGAAGCAATTGCTCACTCGCTGTTATCAGTACAGTGGCGTATCTCAACAAATGGTGTTTGATGATAACCTTCCACAGAAACAGCTCTGAGCTCTTCTCCCTGCTAATATATGTTATCTAGGTTGTCATCCAGCACAAATACTGCAGGAAGCAAAACTGTCTGAATGGAAGGATGACTTCAACTTCGCCAAAGGCTTCTTTAGGTGTCTTGGCACAAATAGAGGTAATGTTTCACCGAGCAGGGCTGCTTTGTGATGAGACCATCAGTAATGCTGTAGATGTGTCAGCAAACGGCCAAAGACCATATTACATCAGCACAAACACACACTCACAGGACAACAGCCTCGCTTGTATATGTACACTATGGGGCAATTGAATGCTTGAATCTGATTGGTTGACGAACGCTCTAAGGTGTGCAATTATTCTCAGGGAAACGCACGATCAAAGTAGTTCCAGGCATGTTTTGACTGCATTACAGTTCCATATCACTTCGCCAAATGATCTCAGTTATTTCAAAAGGTCCTTCCAGCCGACAACAGCAGAAGAATCGAAACCCACAACGACACTGACCAAACAAATAAATACAACAACATAAAACAGGATAAAAACAACATTATTTCCATGTTTTGTTTTGTTTTTTGGACAAAAAAAATTACGTTTTATTTTGTACTGTAAGCACATTCTCTCTTTCTCCCGCTCAAACACACACACACAGTCCGGACACACACACGCTTAGAAACGTGTTGTCAGCGCTGCTCTGACAATTTTATCAGTAAAATAGTTTAAAGGAACACGCCGACTTTTTGGGACTTTATCTTATTCACAGTATCCGCCATAGTTAGATAAGTCCATACATACCCTTCTCATCTCCGTGCGTGCCGTAACTCTGTCTGACGCACCCACCGCTAGCCTAGCTTAGCACAAAGACTGGAGGTAAATGGCTCCAGCTAGCATACTGCTCCCAATAAGTGACAAAATAACGCCAACATTTTCCTATTAACATGTTGTGATTTGTATAGTCACAGCGTGTACAAATAGCAAGGAGTGATTTGCTCGCAGCACCTGAGAAGAGTTGGAGTAAATCACTCCGCAGAAGTGTAAATAAGTGTAAAAATCACAACATTATTGGGAGCAGTATGCTAGCTGGAGCCGTTTACCTCTAGTCTTTGTGCTAAGCTAGGCTAGCGGTGGCTGCGTCAGACAGAGTTACGGCACGCACGGAGATGAGAAGGGTGTGTATGGACTTATCTAACTCTGGGGGATACGGTGAACAAGCCAAAGTCCCAAAAAGTCGTCATGTTCCTTTAACAACTTACAAGCTACATGACATTTCTCACTAGTGAGGTAATAACAGCGCTGTTCTTGAAGCAGATAAACTTACAGTTTCGCTATTTGTAGAGCTCTCTCTCTCTCTCTCTCTCTCTCTCTCTCTCTCTCTCTCTCTCTCTCTCTCTCTCTCTCTCTCTCTCTCTCTCTCTCTCTCTCTCTCTCTCTCTCTCTCTCTCTCTCTCTCTCTCTCTCTCCTCTCTCTCTCTCTCTCTCTCTCTCTCTCTCTCTCTCTCTCTCTCTCTCTCTCTCTCTCTCTCTCTCTCTCTCTCTCTCTCTCTCTCTCTCTCTCTCTCTCTCTCTCTCTCTCTCTCCTCTCTCTCTCTCTCTCTCTCTCTCTCTCTCTCTCTCTCTCTCACAACTAGCCAGTGTCAGAGGGGTATGCAGCAACAATTCAGATTCTTCCTTTTGATTCCGGTTCTTATCGATTCCGATTCTTTGGGTGGTGGAGTTGAATCGGGTCACATGCTTATTTTACAGATAAGAGTAAAATTTTATTTTGATTCAATGGTTATTTAAAGTTTTACCGGGCTTTTTCAGCCACACTTTAGAGCACTTTAGAGCGCTAATATCTGTTAACATAATTATTTGCCAGCCTCCAAGCACAGACGTCACACTTTATCCATCTTTTTCGACAACAACTCAAGACTCGTACCTGCTCGCTCAGCGCTCACGGCGCACCGCAGTAGTGAGTTGTCGTCGAAAAATATGGACAAAGTGTGACGTCTGTGCTTGGACTTCTATGTCAAAATTCTATGATGGAATCTTATGAGGGCGCCAACTCTGGCCTTTTAGTCCTCTAAAATGTTATATAACATTGAGGAAATGCAGAAATCATATAGAAACGTACAACAGCAGCTACATATAGAAAATACCCCAAAAATTATTTTTATTCATTCATTTATTCATTCATTCATTTATTTATTACCATCGCTTTTGCAGTTAATAACTGCATTAGTCTGCAATCAGTGGTACGACAGTAGCTCTAAAATGACGTTTTGGAATTAGCGGCGTGGGATGAGCTTTTTCTTCAGGGGATTTCTGATGCTGTTGGCCATACATCTTTATTAAATTACATAATCCATATGAAGGTCGATGTAGTTGTCAAAGTGCTTGTCACATGATTCATAACATGTCCAGCTGCGTTTAGACTCTTCTTAGACTCTCCTTCCCCTTCAGGCTTTTTGGCACATTATAATTCAGAGAAAGTGGAGAGGTACAGGGAGAGACATAATTAGGATGAAATGTTTAATATTCACATTATATTTGCAATGATTTGGATGGTGAAATAAAATCAAGTGACATTCTGTATGTTTCCATCCACCTATTTTTATGCGCATGGAAATGCCAGTGTGCAATGAAATGTGCATAAAAACTTCTGCACTCAATTGATGAGGATACGTGTGTTTTATCTGATGAGAAGACATGAGCATAAACTATGATGGAAACACATTTACTGAATAAATCCCTCGATGCGCAACAAAAACTGTGATTGGATAACTGGACTAACCAGTGGACCAATCGCATCACAGCATCTCAAATGTTGGTTTGGTGTTTCTAAAACCCTCAAACTCTGTCATCAGAATGATTTGGTTTAATTTGGTTAAACCTGAATGATTTAAATAATTTATTATTATTATGGCTGTTCATTTTGCTATTGAGTGCTTGTTACACAATCTTTCTTTTTTCAGATTTTAACTAGAGTAGCAAAAGTGGCGCTAGACTTTGTGATTTTGATTCTGTTTCTGTGAATCAGTTCAGAGAATCATCTCAAACTTTGATTTAACAATTCATTTGCATTGCATGCTCATTAAAGCCTTTATTTTTTGTATTAAAATGTTTTAGTTAAAATATATGCATATAGATATTGCTGCATATCATGCATATTATGTTGTGCATATTATTAGATGATCAGATCATTAATGCAGTGAACATTTATGCATTTAGCAGATGCTTTTATTCAAAAACCGTGCTATACACTGCCAGGTTTATTAACTTGTGTCAAAATTAAACATGCATTTAATTTTAATCTACATGTTTACTGTATTCTGATCATTTGTCATTAATTGACATTGTTTTATAGAATGAAACTAGATGTCTTGACAATCAAATTGGCTCAAAATCTGCATTAAACTGTACAAACGAAAAATAAGTATTACAATTTAATACATCTAGTATCCCATCTGAGAGTTGCTACATAAAAAAGGTAGCTTGCTGCATTTAAGCAACTTCATTAATATGAAATATGAAATTAAAATAGCAGCTTCAAGGCCTGCCAAGCAAGTTAACTGTAAAATGATGCACTTAGCCTAAACAAGTGAAAACAACAAACGAAACACACAAAACCTTCAGTCACAGAGAGACGCTCGTCTCACTCCCAGAAGGACATTTTAATGAAGTTAGATAAGTAGTAAGTCTTTACTTTAGGATAAGAAAAAGCACATCAGTGTGTTTATACTGGCATTAAGAGAGCTTCGGAAAAACGTGAATGTTTTACTGCATATGAAGGAGATCTGTGTGATGCTTTGGCTGCGATGTTGTGAATGGTTGTGAGGTGTTGTGTGTGCTTTGGTGTGTGTGTGCGCGTTAGATTGCTTACTTTTAATGAGTCAAACTTCCAACCTCAAACTCCAAGACCATGAAATAAATAGTTCTGGCCCTAATCCGTTCAATTCAATCCAGACACTATTTTTAGCCAGTTACCTTATTTTTTTTAAATATATGAAGTGCAAGTGTGACAAATGTCACTGTAGAGCAACTGAAAATGTTAGTAGTGATTCTTTAAATGTTCAGATATATGTTAAGAGATGTTTTAAATTACACGTTTCTAAAGCTGACGATGATCAACAGCCAATTAGAGGCTGGAGGTTTCATGTTCAAGTGTTTTAAAGGAATACAGTAGTACACACAGAACTGAAAATAATTTATTCACCCTCATGTTGTATTTTTTTTTCTTCTTTTTTTTTTTTCAAAGGAACACAAAACAAGAAAAACATTTCAAAGAGGAACAGACAGACATTTAAGTCTGGACTCACTGAAAACTGGCTTCAGTGGCTTTAAAATACATTAAATATAGGTAACAAACTTTATGGAGCATTTTGGTCAAGATTACACATATATAGTTAAATACAGAACATAACACATAACTTGCAGTGAAATGTAAACCTGGTCAGCTACTTAGACTGTGCATTAAATATAAATAAATAGTACGAAAAATGGTAAAATAAGATGAGCATAAGAAATAATAATAATAATAATAATAATAATAAAATAAAAATTCTACAAAAATATTTAAATTATATACACACAGACACACACACACACACACACACACACACATTTACATGTATAGTCAGTATGATCTGGAATGACAAAAGGGCAATAGCACTAAATGACAGAATTTTCAATTTAGTGAATTTTTGTGCAAAAAAAATACATACAAAAATGTTTTAAAGAAATATAATGTAACTAAAATAAGACTTTACTTTGAACTTGTCACTATGAACTGAAATGGCAAATCTGCCAGAGATAAATAAACAGATAAATGTTTAATTTAGTTTTCCAGTGAAGCGAAACTTGTCATTTTAGCTGTCAAACACACACCGAAGCGAAACTGCCAGTCTCTAACATCACAGCTGAGAAGACATATGGAGGCTGTTAATTCCTGTGATTCCCAGACCAATTATCCAGAGTCGCTCCCTTCGGATTGGAGGTTCTAATCAGCATCGATTCCTTTCTGAATCCATGAGCGTGATCAACTCTACTGGGAGTAAATGACCCTAAAATAACATGTTCGTTCTGCAAGGACGAATGAGTCCTCAAGAGCTGTTCGTTTAGGAGCGGTGTTTGTTTAAAGTCAGCATGAAATGGAAGTTTCAATAATCTTTTCTTCTCTATAGTGACCTATATCTGAGTGAAAGGCTTCTGGAACAACAACAAGTGTGGGCGGGGCTTGATTTTGTCTGTGGGGAATTGATTGGATGGTGGTGGCTTGCTATTGGTGGATCTCATGTGAGTGACAGGTATGAAGTTTGTTCCACTGTTCTAAAACTATTAAAAACATTTTTGTTAATTTAAATAAAGCTAAACGAAAATGAGAAATGTTTCCTTGGCAATTAACTGAGATAATTTTAAATTTAAGCACTAAAATTACAAACTGGAAATAAATTAAAACTACAACTACAATTGAAATAGAAAAATAAAATTAAACCTAAATAGTAAAAAAAAAAAAAAAAAAACTAATAAAATAACAAAAGCACATAGCAAAATTACTAAAAAATTAAACAAATTAAAATCAAATTAATATTTTAAATAATATAAAATATTAAAATAATAGTAAATAAATAAATAATACTAGACCATTTGATTGACATGTAAAGTGACCAATCACAGTTTTGTTGTAGCAGCCGAACAGATTTGAACTGCTGATTTCAAGCGATATATTTTAAGTTTATTGCAAAATATGCATACACTCTAAAATCTGAAAATGTTTAAATCAATTTTTAAACTCAACAGTTGGGTTTGTCCATATTTGACCCAAACATGGGTTGAAACAACCCAGCTTTTTTTAGAGTGTATATATTCAAATATGTAAGTATTGGTGGTTCTTTGGAGTGGGCGGA